>NC_135887.1:25070743-25355743 GCF_964194155.1 Cetorhinus maximus | reverse complement strand
TAAAACAGGCCATTCATATTGCGCAGGAGGCCTGTTGGTCTAATAGGGCTTCATGTGAGTAATCCCCTGAAGGATCCCCCAGAGCAGGCAGAGACTCGCACTACAGAAACTGACACTTTGGAGAGCGTGGCAGTGTGTGTGGCTGAGGCGGCCAAACTCCCAGAGAGCTTCCGGAGTTTTGTCCCATCAGGAACAGTGTCCCCCTATCTTGCTCTCTCTCTCTGTGAGAAGCAAGTTCATGGTACTGCTCTGGGACACAGGGCCACTCAAATGAATTTTTTTTAAAATTCCCTACACTGCTCCCTATTAAACTAAAACCTGGGCATCCCTCAGCAATCCCATCTTCTCTCCTTGTTGTAAGTGTCTGAGTATTGCTGATAGGCCCGTGTGAAAAGGCTGAAACTTATTCTTTATCAGAGTAGGGTGTGGCTCTAAACAACGCGAGAGGGAAGTTCAAGTGCCAGGTATTATCTGCAGCAGAGAAAGGTTACTTGGATTCACTGTACATAAAATGGTAAAAAAGAGCAGCAAGTTTATTAATCCTTTTACAATCCTGTTTTTTATTCATTTACGGGATGTGGGCTTCGCTGGCTGGGCCAGCATTTATTGCCCATCCCTAGTTGCCCTTGAGAAGGTGGTGGTGAGTTTCCTTCTTGAACCGCTGCAGTCCCTGTGGTGTAGGTACACCCACAGCGCTGTTAGGAAGGGAGCTCCAGGGTTTTGACCCAGTGATAGTGAAGGAACGGCAATAGATTTCCAAGCCAGGATCGTGAGTGACTTGGAATGGAACTTCCAGGTGGTGATGTTCCCATCTATCTGCTGCCCTTGTCCTTCCAGATGGTAGCAGTCATAGGTTTGGAAGGTGCTGTCTAAGGAGCCTTGGTGAGTTCCTGCAGTGCATCTTGTAGATGGGACACACTGCTGCTACTGTGCGTCGGTGGTGGAGGGAATGAATGTTTGTGGATGGGGTACCAATCAAGCGGCTGCTTTGTCCTGGATGGTGTCAAGCGTCTTGAGTGTTGTGGGAGCTGCACTCATCCAGGCAAGTGGAGAGCATTCCATCACACTCCTTGTAGATGGTGGACAGACTTTTGGGGAGTCAGGTGGTGAGTTACTCACCGCAGGATTCCTAACTTCTGACCAGTTCTTGTAGCCACAGTATTTATATGGCTAGTCCAGTTCAGTTTCTGGTCAATGTTGGGTGGTCTGTCCAGTTTCATTCCTTTTTATTGACTTTTTAGCAATTTTAATACAATGGAGTGGCTTGAGTAGCTTGCTAGGCCATTTCAGATTCAACCACATTACTGCGGATCTGGATTCACGTGTAGGCCAGACCAGGTGAGGAAGACAGATTTCCTTCTCTACAGGACATTCGCGAACCATTTGGGTTTTTACGACAATCGATAATGGTTTCGTGGTGGTCATTAGACTTTTCATACCAGGTTTTTATTGAATTCAAATCTGCTGTGGTGGGATTCGAACCCAGGTCCCCAGAGCATTGCCCTGGGTCTCTGGATTACCAGTCCAGTGACAATACCTCTACACCACCGCCTACCCGGGATAGTTGCATGTTTGACAGGTGTGGAAATAGATCGCTACCCTTCCCAGTCCCCAAACCAAAGTCCACACAGGTAGACAGTTCATTTTTCCAACTATAGACTCTCTCTCTTTTGGGTCAAACTCACTTATTTCAAAGTTTGGGAATTCCAACAATACGCCCGATCCAAGCTCCTTTAACTTTAAGAAGGTATCAGCCGTGGTTCAGTGGGGAGGTACTTTTGCCTGAGTCAGAAGTTGTGGGTTTAAGTTTCCCCCAAGAGGCCCAAGCACATAATCCAGGCTGACACTGCCAGTGTAATACTAAGGTCGTGCAGCACACTGTTGGAGTTCCATCTTTTGGATGAGATGATAAACTGAGGGCCCCATCCGGCCTCTCAGGTGGATGTAAAAAATGTCAAAATATTGTTTTGAAGAACAGCAGGGAAGTCTTGGTTAAAGTTATACCACAAACAGCAAATTTTAATCAGTCATATATGTCATTGCTGTTTGTGAGAGCTTGTTGTGCACAAATTAGCAAAATTCCTACATTACAAGTGTCTACGCTTCAAAAATAGTGAATTAACTGGGAACATCCAGAGGTCGGAAAGGTGCCATCAAAATTTAAATATTTGCTCCTACTTAAACTAGTTCACAGAGTCCTGCCTCAGAATATTTTGTAGAACCTGCATTTAAAGAGACTGATGATTTCAGAGGGTAACCCACCATACATCCAGCTTACTCTCCTCACTGACCCACAGTATGCCTTTGGTTAAGTGGAACTCTTATGTGTGTGTGTCCGTGTGAAATGTAGTACAAAATGCTCTCTCCACACACAACCAAGATTTGGAATTACTATTGTGTGTCTTGCAGTTTAGATATAACATCGTATAAAAATTTCACACACTCACCGTCACACTTAACTGAACTACCAGCAATAAACACAGGTACTGTGGCGTTGTCTGTCTATGGAAAACCAGTTTAGCCACTTTCTTTTTTTTCCTTTTTCCCAGGCTATGGATCAGAGATTGTACAATACCTTCTGAAAGGCTTTTTAAATCACGAGTACCTTCAGTATGTGGCAGGGTGCACTTTACAATTAAAGCATGAAATGGAAAGCTTTAAATGCCATTTAAAGTGCACATGGTTAAACCTTTGAGCACAACACATCTTTCAAAGCTCTGGGCAGAAACATTCGACTAGGAACCTTCTGTGAATCAATCAGCACATAGGCCTGACCATACACACACACATAGAACTTGGGAAATAGTTCACAATAGTACTGTGGGAGAAGAGCTGAAAAGAAGCGCCACACTACATGAAGTTGGCCATTGTGGGTTTGACACATTACTGAAATCTAGTTGCTAAAGGCTTGCTGCTTAAAAGTAAAAGCAAAATACTATGGAAGCTAAATCAGAAATAAAAACAAAATGCTGGAAAAGCTCAGCAGGTCTGGCAGCATCTGCGGAGAGAGAAACAGAGTTAACTTTTCGAGTCAAATATGACTCTTTTGAAACTGCACTTCCAAAAAAAAAGTCATATTTGCCTCGAAACATTAGCTCGGTTTCTTTCTTTTTCATTTATTCGTTCATGGGATGAGGATGTCACTGGCTAGACCATCATTTATTGCCCATCCCTAATTGCCCTTGAGAAGGTGGTGGTGAACTGCCTTCTTGAACCACTGCAGTCCATATGCTATAGGAGCACCCTCGGAAGGAAGTTCCAGGATTTTGGACAAGCAGTGAAGAAATGATGATATATTTCCAAGTCAGGATGGAATGAGGCTTGGAGTGGAACTTGAAACAGGTGGTGCTCCCATGCATCCGCTGCCCTTGTTCTTCCATGGGGTAGAGGTCATAGGTTTGGAAAGTGCTGTTGAAGGAGCTTTGGTGAGTTGCTGCTGTGCATCTTGTACATGGTACACACTGCAGCTAGCGTGCATCGATGGTGTAGGAAGTGAATGTTTAAGTTGGTGGATGGGGTGCCAATCAAGCGGGTTGCTTTGTCCTGGATAGTTTTGAGCTTCTTGAGCATTGTTGGAGCTGCACTCATCCAGGCAAGTGGAGAGTATTCCATCACACTCCTGACTTGTGCCTTGTAGATGGTGGATAAGCTTTTGGGGAGTCAGAAGATGAGTTACTCGCTGCAGGACTCCTAGTCTCTGACCTGCTCTTGTGGCCACAGTGTTATGTGGCTAGTCCAGTTCAGTTTCAATGGTAACCCCCAGGATGTTGGTAGTAGGGGATTCAGTGATGGTAAGGCCATTGAATGTCAAGGGGTGATGGTTAGATTCTCTCTTGTTGGAGAAGGTCATTGCCTGGCACTTGTGTGGCACAAATGTTACTTGCCAGGCACAAATGTTACTTGCCACTTGTCAGCCCAAGTCTGGATATTGTCCAGGTCTTGCTGCATTTGGACATGGACTGCTTCAGTATCTGAGGAGTGGTGAATGGTGCTGAACATTGTGCAAACATCAGTGAACATCCCCACTTCTGACCTTATGATGGAGGAAAAGTCATTGTTGAAACAGCTGAAGATGGTTGGGTCTAGGACACTACCCTGAGGAATACCTGCAGTGATGTCCTGGAACTGAGATGACTGACCTCCAACAATCACAACCATTTTCCTTAGCACTAGGAATGATTCCAACCAGTGTAGAATTTTCTGTGATTCCCATTGACTCCAGTTTTGCTGGGGCTCCTTGATGCCACACTCGGTCAAATGCGGCCTTGATGTCAAGGACAGTCACTCTTACCTTATCTCTGGAGTTCAGCACATTTGTCCATGTTTGGATGAAAGCTGTAATGAGGTCAGGAGCTGAGTGGCCCGACAGAACCCAAACTTAGCATCAATAAGTAGATTTTACTGTGCAAGTGCTGCTTGATAGCACTGTCGATGACACCTTCCATCACTTTGCTGATGATTGAGAGTAGGCTGGTGGGGCAGTAATTGGCTGGGTTGAATTTGTCCAACCTTTTTCTGTACAGGACATACCTGGGCAATTTTCCACATTGCTGGGTAGATGCCAGTGTTGTAACTCTTGTAGAGTTAAAACAATTAACTAAATTAACAATAACAAGGGAGAAATCAAGCACAGCCCCTAAATCAGGTCAGCTGTAAAATCAAGGAAAAACTTTAAAGGAACCTCATAAACATTAAACCAAAATGTGATCAAAGGGGTCAACAAAACACCCCAGTCCCCGCGGTGCCCACCGGGCATGGAAGGCCTCGATGGTGCCGGCAGACACCGCGTGCTCCCTTTCCAGGGACAGCCGGCCGCGAATGTAGCCGCGGAAGAGGGACAAACAATCGGGCGGGACTCCCCCCTCGATCGCCCGCTGCCTGGACCTGTTGATGGCGAACTTGGCCAGGCCCAGGAGCAGGTTCACGAGGAGGTCCTCCTCCTTCCCGACCCCCTTCCACACCGGGTGTCCGTAGATCAGGAGCGTGGGACTGAAGTGCAAACAAAACAGCAACAGAAGGTTTTTTAAATAACTAAAAAGGGAGTACAGCCTATCACACCCTATATGAACGTGGTCCACGGACTCCACAAGACCACAAAAAGAGCAGGTGTCTTGGGAGTCCGTGAACCTACACATTCTACGGTTGTAGGGGACTGATGCATGCAACACCCTCCAACCCAGGTCCCCGATAGAAAGCGGGAGGACACCCTCTACGGCAACAAGGCACGCCAGGGCGTGTCCGGGCGGCGGACTAGGGCGAGAAAATGGAAGGTGTGCAGCAGCAGTCCGTACAGAAAACCTCTCCGCGCCGTGCCAAATGGCACGGAGGGCATGTCCCCGAGGCAGCTCATATTATTGCGGGGCACCGGCACCCGAGGGAGGGTTCAGGGCTTGGGGCCAATGTGGAATTCCGTCCGAACAGGGGAACATTCAGACGGAAGACCACCGCGCACCTGGGCCACCTCGAGACCTAAAATGACTTTGGGTCCGAGCACGACCGTCCTTAGGTCTTGGATGGCATCGGCTGCGACCTGGTGTTGTAGCTGTACTGGAACAGCTTGGCTAGGAGCGCAGCAAGTTCTGGAGCACAAGTGAGTACTATTGCTGGAATATTGTCAGGGCCCATAGCCTTTGCAGTACTTTCAGCTGTTTCTTGATATCATGTGGAGCGAATTGAATTGGCTGAAGACTGACATCTGTGATTCTGGGGACCTGGAGGAGGCTGAGATGGATCATCCACCCGGCACTTCTGGCTGAAGATTGTAGCAAATGCTTCAGTCTTTTCTTTTGCACTGATGTGCTGGGCTCCTCCATCATATTTGTAAGAGCCTCCTCCTTTTGTTGATTGTTTAATTGTCATTCACCATTCATGACTGGATGTGGCAGGACTGCAGAGCTTAGATTTGATCCGTTAGCTCTGTCAATCCCAAAAAGCTATCATACAAGCTCAGCAGGTAATAGGGAAGGCAAATGGAATGTTGGCCTTTATTTCAAATGGAATGGAGTATAAAATAGGGAAGTCTTGCTAAAATTATACAAGGCACTAGTTAGACCACACTAGTAGAATACTGTGAACAGTTTTGGTCCCCTCATCTTAGGAAAGATATACTGGCATTGGAGGCAGTCCAGAGAAGGTTCACTAGGTTGATCCCAGGTATGGAGGGATTTTCTCATGAGGAGAGATTGAGTAGATTGAGCCTGTACTCATTGGGGCTTAGAAGAAGAGGCGACCTTATTGAAACATATAAGATTCTTAGGGGGCTTGACAGGGTAGATGCTGAGAGGTTGTTTCCCCTTGGAGAGTCTAGGACCAGAGGGCATAATCTTAGAGTACGGGGTCGCCCATTTAAAACAGAGATGAGGAGGAATTTCTTCTCTCAAAGGGTAGTGAATCTGTGGAATTATTTACCGCGGAGGGCTGAAGAGACTGGGTCGTTTAGTATATTCAAGGCTGAGATGGACAGATTTTTAATCAGTAAGGAAATCAAGGCTTATGGGGGAAAGGCAGGAAAGTAGAATTGAGGATTATCAGATCAGCCATGATCATATTGAATGGCGGAGCAGACTCAATGGGCCGAATGGCCTATTTCTGCTCCTACGTCTTATGGTCTTACCGCATGTTGCTTCTGCTGTTTGGTACGCATATATCCCTGAGTTATAGCTTTACCAGGTTGACATCTCATTTTTAGGTACGCCTGTTGCTGCTCCTGGCATGCCCTCCTGTGCTGTTCATTGAACCAGCCTCTGACCAGCTCTTGTAATCACTGTATTTATTTGGCTGGTTCAGTTCTGATCAATGATAGCCCCCCCCGGGAGGTTGATGTTGAGGGATTCAGTGGCGATTATGTCCTTGAACATTAAGGGAGATGGTCATTGCCTGGCATGGTTGTTACTTGCCACTTACCAACCCAAACCTGAATGTCGTCCAGGTCTTTAAAGTCCAAGTCCTTGGACATGTTGTTACCTCTCTAATCCACTCTCATCTTTCCCAGAACTCCTTGTTTGAATCCCTTCAGATGTCCACCCATGCCACATTACCAAAACAGCTCTATCCAGATCACAAATGACATCCTGTGTGACTGTGACAAAGGTAAACATTCCCACCTCATCCTTCTCGTCCTGTCTGCAGCCTTCGACACGGTTAATCAAACCACCCCCCCTCCAACACCTCTCCACCATTGTCCAGCTGGGTGGGACTGCTCTTACCTGGGTCCATTCTTACCTATCTAATCGTAGCAAGAGAATCACCACCAATGGCTTTTCTTCCTACGCCAACACTCTATCCTTTGCCCCCTCCTATTTCTCATCTACATGCTGCCCCTTGGTGACATCAACTGAAGGCAGTGTTAATTTTCACATGTATGCAGACTACACCTAGCTCTGCCTCACCACCCCTTCTCTCAACTTCTCCACTGTTGCTAATTTATCAGACTGCTTACCTTACACCCAGTAATGGGTGAGCAGAAATTTCCTCAATTAAATATTGGGAAGCCATTGTTTTTGGTCCATGCTTCAAAACTCCGTTCCCTAACTACCAACTCCATCCCTCTCCCTGACAACAGTTTGTTCGCAACCTTGGTGTCGCATTTGATCCCGAGACGAGATCCCAAACTCATATTCGCGCCGTCATTAAGACCGTCTATTTCCACCTCCATAACATCACCCAACTTCGTGCCGTCTAAGCTCATCTGTTGCTGAAACCTTCATTCATGCCTTTGCTACCTCTCGACTCTACCTTTCCTTGGGCCAAAATGATTGACCTCAAAACTACAACCGTATTCCTTTGTGTTAGGTACGACTCCAACCAGTGGAGAGTTTTCCCCCGATTTCCATTAATTTCAATTTCGGTAGAGCTCCTTGAAGTCACACTTAGTCAAGTGCTGCCTTGTTGTCAAGGGCAGTCCCTGGCATCCATGTTTAGACCAAGGCTGTAAAAGGATCTGGAGTTGAGTGGCCCTGGCAGAATCTAACTGAGCATTGGTGAGCAGGTCATTGGCAAGTATGTGCTGTTTGATCACGCTGTCAATGGCACCTTCCATCACTTTGCTGATAACTGATAGTAGACTGATGGGGTGGTAATTGGTTGGATCGAATTTGTCCAGCTTTATGTGGACAGGACATGCCTGGGCAATTTGCCACATTATCTGTAGATGCTAATGCTGTAACTGTGCTGGAACTGCTTGGCTAGGAGAATGGATACATAGTCTTGAGGTGCTAGATGTGTTCTGAATCTATTCCATTAAGCATTTGAAGACAGGCCTTCATCTCCACAAGGATAGTGCAGTGATCATTCCTACCAACACAGTCATGGACAGTTGCACCTGCAATAGGTATATTGGTGAGGACGAGGTCAAGTAGGTTTATCCCTCGAATTGCTTCTCTTATCAGACCAATTTGGTAGATATGTCCTTCAGGGCTCGACCAGCTTAGCCAGTAGTGGTGCTACTGAACCACTCAGTGATGCATATTGAAGTTCCCCACCGAGAGTACATTCTGTGCCCTTGCTACCCTCAAAAGCATCTTCCAAGTGGTGTTCTAAACGGAGGAGTACTGATTCACCAGCTGAGGGAGAGCAGCAAGTAGTAATCAGCAGGGGGTTTCCTTGCCCTTATTTGACCTGATGCCATGAGATTACATGGGGTCTGGAATCAATGTTGAGGACTCCTAGGGCCACTCCCTCCTGATTGTATACTACTGTGCCTCTGGTGGGTCTGCTCTACCAGTGGGACAGGTTATACCCAGGGACTCAGCAGTCTGGGACTTTTGCGTAAGATTTAATTCTGTGAGCATGACTGTGTCAGGATGTTGCTCGACTAGTCTGTGGGACAACTCTCCCAATTGTGATACAAGTCCTGAGTTAAGTTTCAGATAATGTATCAGAATGGGGGTTCATTTAATGCTGCACCAATATTTAGGGTGTTTTATTTGGTTTTTTTATTTCATTAAATGCTTATAGGATAAATCAAAATATATTTACCCAAGTAGAAGTACTTTAAAATTTAGGAACTTTTGAAGTTATTAAGCATAAATCAAACCTGTGTCTCAGAGAATCAGCATGTAAACCATACAGAATGAAAATAGACCAAAACAACTACTAGTAACAAAATAGCAGCTCAGTCAGCACAAAACCCAGCTAAGAAGAATTTCTTTCTCTCTCAGTTCCTGTCCGGATGCTACTTTCTGAAGTTCTGTAACATATTTTTAGTTATTTTTGCAAAATGGGAAATGCTCAAGGAAATTCTTCACAATTACATTTGGAAAGTGACATTGAAAGGTCAATATAGTGTGAGAGAATAAAGTCAGGGGGACAGGAAGTAAGTGGAATTATATTAAAGGAAGATACTCATTTACTATTGCACAGGTGCATTTTGTCTTTCTTGCCTGATTCTCTCTCTCAAAGGAATCAACTCTTTCCCTGGGCTCAGATTCCACTTTGAGTATCAACAGAATATGGGGGGAGAGGGCAAAAGAATCAGCCAGGGAAGGAGGGGAGGGGAAGGGAAGGGGCGAGAGAGGTGGCTTGGGGAAGAGGGGAAGGGAGGGGAGAGAGACACAGCTGGGGGAGGAGGGAGGGGACGTGACAGACAGTCGGGGGAGTAGGGGAGGGGAGGGAGTGAGAGAGATGGCAGGGGGAGGAGGGGAGGGGAGAGGAGGGGGCATGTTACAAAAGTATTATAATTTTCATGATATTATTCTGGTTTATTGTCAAGTAGGTTTATAGGTGTGAATGTAGATGGTTCTGTCTGTGTGATTTAATTAAACTTGGAGTCAAGTAGACTGCAAGCTTGAAATTATGTAAAGAAGCTAGGTGTAGAAATGTACTTGAAATGCTAAAGACTAAACATGGATGCTGTCTTAGCATGTAAGGTGTGAAGGGAATTTGCATTTTTAGATAAATGAAGGGATTGTTTTGATTTCAAAGGGGTGTTAGTCTCTTTACAACTAGCCAGATAAGCAAGGCTAAGCAGTGTGTTTATTTTTCCCCAAAGGTTACTGACAATATTGGTGACAGGGAAGTTTTTATATTATGGGAAAGGTACAGTTCCAATGATATATGGAACAATAGAATTTACATATTAAAGTGAGGGAGAGACATATATAAAGGACAATGAGAGGCTATGTCGGGGGCCATGTAAGATCAAACACAAATGTGAGAAACAGCCTTGAAGAAGCCTCCAGCCATTTGTGCAAAGGTCTGTTGTGTCCAGTAACTAGAGTTGGAGAAAGCCATTTTGAATTCCACTGTCAGGTGGGTGCTGTGTTAACCTGCTGGGTTTTTTTTTTAAACCCAAAATCTATTTTGGACTGTTGCCTTAAAGGGGGTGTGTAACTGGGAGTCAGGTTAATGAGGAATTTTAGGACTTGTTATAGTATTAAGTAATTGTAATCGTATGTATGTGCTTGAAATCTTTTATTTTGTTAATAACTATTTTAATTTAATTTTTAAAGTCTCTAAAGGTCTTAGTGGACACATTACTTCTGACTTCAGCGCACACATCTTGTAATAAATACAAATTGCAAAACTGTTGTGATGGCGTGACCAAGTTTCCCCTGTGGATTTGGTCTGCCTGGCACACATCATCTGCCACATCATAACAGGTGAGAGAAACGGCCAGGGGAGGAGGGGAGGGATGGAGAGAAGGGGGATGTGGAGAGAGGTGGCTGCGGGAAGGAGGGGTTCTAGGCTCAGCTCTTGCAAACATCTTTGTTGAGTTCCATGAGAAACACATCTTCGATGTAATGACACCTAACTTCCTACCCCTCGCATATGTGGATGATATGTTTGATATATTTAAATCCACAGCTGCATGTAATAATATCCTTACATGTCTTAATAGGCTCCATCCTGCATTCAAATTCATCTTTGAAATGGAGATCAAATTAGCTCACGGTGGAGATAGGCAGCAGAAAGGGGGCAGTGAGAGAGGCAGCTGGAGGTTGGGGGGGGGGGGGTGAAGAAGAGATGGGTGGCAGAAGGAGAGGAAAAGTGGCGGGCAATGGATTGGTGCAACAGTGCAGAGGCTAAGACTAGCTTTACTGCCCCTGGGTTATGGGGAGGGGAATCAGCCACAGTTCCTGTGACAAGAATCACTCTTGTGAAGAGCCTGTGTGGGCATTTGGTATTAATGCTGGATAAGCTGTTTCAGTGGTACAGATTTAAGGAATACTTCACCTCCATTAACATCTCTTCTTTTTAATCACCCAGATAAGTTTCTCCTCAGTTACTGAATTATATGCCTTGCACTCCCTCTTACCAAAAGTCTGTAATTATACAAAGACACTTCTAAAAGAGCAGAGTCTGGAAAACATTTAACCACCTCTACACAGACCAAACCCTATTTGCCTTGTAAGTTCCATGTTGCCAGAGTTCCCCAGTGAATGTGTTACAGGGCAGTAGGTATGTGCACCTTCAGCTAATAACCACAAACTAAAAGATCAATGCAACAGATACCTTTAATACAGAGCCTCCATAGTAATGCACAGGAGACAATCCTCACCAACCCGGTTAGTATCTGCCATGTAAAATGCTGCACAGGACCAAAGAGCCTTCAACTAGAACAGCACGTCCACCCCTCTCTGCAGACCATTTGGAACCCACAATCCATTTGTTTCTGACCACTTCCAGAGGCCAATGTTAACATTTGCTCTGGGTTCTAATTTCCTGATGCATTATTCCAAAGGGAGTGTCTCCCATGTGTAGGATCTGCTTAAATTCCCATAACCCTCAGTGCAACCTTCTCTGTGCAGTGCACTGAGGCAGCCTGCGCGTGTGAGCGAAAGGCTGGAGCACGTTGAGAAATCACTACACACAATGCACACTTACCGGGCACTGCTGAGTAGCTTACAGCTGGGAGCGGTGTCCTGAGCAGGAAGGTCTGTAAAATGCTAAGGAGAAGGGGTGGAGGGAGGGCGGGCTGCTTGCGGTGGGGCCGAGGTGGGCAGGATCCCTTGACCATCCAGGATAATGTCTGAGCCCCAGGCCACACCTTCCAAACACAATGACCTTGTAACAGGAAGAGCTCTCTGCCAATCACAGCCGGCGGGCCAATGAGGTCATCGTGCGGTGACGTCAGGGGGAACCCGAGGGAATTCCCTCTTCAATGTATCAAAATTCTGAAAATGACTCCGGGGTCAGTGACCGAAGCGCCGATCTGGCCCCAGAGCTACACAGGACAGGATTCGACACTGTTATACATTTAAAAAATATTATTTTGTTGTTACCCTGGACATCGAAGAGGAATCAGTTCCCGGGGTGTTCAGGGGCTGGCTAAATCCCCTCGGTCTCCCCCCACCACACCGGACGAGGCGGAACCCAAAAAAGGATCCTATTTAAAGAGGCAGAGGCGATGGAGCAATGAGTAGATACGGTCACTGATTGGGGCTAGTGTGGGAATCAGACTCTTAAAAGGGGAAACTTAGCAAACCTGAGCCGAGGGCAGCTTAAAGGAACAATTTTTATCCTTTCTCAAACCCAGTGTAAAGAGGGAAGTGCTGATGTTTTACCAGATTATCCAGCACTGCCGGGCTTGTCTATTTTTAAAGGCAGAGTTCTGCTTAACGTACCCACAGCCGACTGAAAATATGTAACTCAATTAAATGATCAAGTCGAACGTTATCCGAGTATTAATCAGTATTTTACATTGTCCACTGCTTCAACAAACCCGCGAATAAAATAATATGGTTAGTTAGACCCAATGTAAACATATGTTAAAGCGCTGAGTCCCAGGAGAACCGCCCACCCTGCTGCAGTTTCTGAATTACTGGGACTTATTAAAAGTTATTTTCTAACACGTGAATGTGAAAGGAATTATTTTCAATAAAATTTCCAATGCGAAATGGAAAGGTCAAACAGCAGAGGATTCGAATGAGTAACACCGGAAATCTGACATATTTCTCGTAAAATTATAGTGTTACCTCATTTTCCTCTCCGCCTTTTCCTGTATAGAAAGGTACAAAGCAAAGCTGACTCAAGGCCACGATTTGATGTCCTCCTACATGAATGTCCTAGATTTGGAGTTGGGATTCACTAGGTTAAATGAGGAAGAATCCACACTATAATTGGATAAACTGAAACTGCCCGTGTGGATTCCTCCGTCTGATTGAGACTGTGAGAAGTCTGATTATGGGTTTCTGCAGTGACCAAGTATAAACTTATAAATGTTATAGAGCCTGTCCACGCTCCTGTCGAATTTCCGCAGGGAATTTTCCGCCTTAACTTTAGTAGAAGACCGCCAGAAACTTTCGGAATATCCAGTCTGGGGAATCACAGTGGAAATTTCCCCCTTAGAATCAGATTAGTCAAAGAAGCCTCATCCTGTGGGTCCCTTTGATACAACAACATCTTGCATTTTTATAGCACCTTCAATGTCGTAAAACGTCCCAAGGTGCTTCACAGCAAGCCGCATCAGAAGACAGTAGGATAGGTGGCTTTAAAGATCCCCTTAAAGGAAAAGAGAAAGTTGGAGAGATTAGGGAAGAAATTCCAGTGCACTGCCATCAAAGGTGCAGCCACGAAAATTGGGTATGCTCAAGAGGTCATAATTGGAGAACAACAGATATCTCAGAGGGCAACATCCTGGGGGTTACCATTGACCAGAAGCTGAACTGGACTAGCCTTATAAATACTGTGGCTACAAGAGCAGGTCAGAGGCTAGGAATCCTGCAATGAGTAACTCACCCCCTGACTCTCCAAAGCCTGTCCACCATCTACAAGGCACAAGTCAGGAGTGTGATGGAATACGCCCCTGGAATGAGTGCAGCTCCCACAACACTCAAGAAGCTTGACACAGTCCATGACAAAGCAGCCCACCTGATTGGTACCGCTTCCACAAACATTCGCTCCCTTCATCACCAACACAGAGTGGCAGCAGTGTGTACCATCTACAAGATGCGCTGCAAAAACTCACCAAGGCTCCTTAAACAGCACCTTCCAAACCCACAACCATCTAGAAGGACAAGGGCAGCAGATAGATGGGAACACCACCACCTGAAAGATCCCCTCCAAGCCGCTCACCATCCTGACTTGGAAATATATCGCCATTCCTTCACTGTCGCTGGATCAAAATCCTGGAACTCCTTCCCTAACAGCACTGTGGGTGTACCTACACCACATGGACTGCAGCAGTTAAAGAAGACAGCTCATCACCACCTTCTCAGGGCAATTATGGGTGGGCAATAAATGCTGGCCCAGCCAGCGACACCCACATCCCATGAACAAATAAAAAGAAAGTTAGGGAGGAAGGTTAAGTGAAAGGGCAAAACTTTGGCAGATGGAATATAATGTGGGAAAATGTGAGGTTATGCACTTTGGCAGGAAGAATTGAGGAGCTGAATATTATTTAATTGGAGAAAGCTGCAGCACAGAGGTCCTCATGCATGAATCCCAAAAAGCTAGCATACAAGTTCAGCAGATAATAGGGAAGGCAAATGGAATGTTGGCTTTTATTTCAAAGGGAATGGAGTATAAAAATGGGGAAGTCTTGCTAAAACTATACAAGGCACTAGTTAGAACACACCTAGAATACTGTGAACAGCTTTGGTCCTCTTATCTAAGGAAAGATATACCGGCATTGGAAGCAGTCCAGAGAAGGCTCACTAGGTTGACCCCAGGGATGGAGGGATTTTCTTATGAGGAGAGGTAGAGTTGGTTGGGCCTGTACTCATTGGAGTTTAGAAGAATGAGAGGCAACCTTATTGGAACATATAAGATTCTTAGGGGGCTTGACAGGGTAGATGCTGAGAGGTTGTTCCCCCTTGTGGGAGAACCAAGGACCAGAGGGCAAAATCTCAGAGTAAGAGGTCGCCCATTTAAGACAGAGATGAGGAGGAATTTCTTCTCTCAGAGGTTAGTGAATCTGTGGAATTCTTTACCGCAGAGGGTTGTAGAGGCTGGGTTGTTAAGTATATTCAAGGCTGAGATAGAACCATTTTTTAATCAGTAAGGGAATCAAGGGTTTTGGGGAAAAGGCAGGAAAGTGGAGTTGAGGATTATCAGATCAGCCATGATCTCATTGAAATGTGGAGCAGACTCGATCGGCCCAATGGCCTACTTCTGCTCCTACATCCTATGGTCTTATGGGTGAGACATGGAGGGATTTGGAAACAAGAATGAGAATTTTAATTTGTGCTGAAAAGAGAGACATGTTGCCAAAGCATTTTATCTTGGACTCATCAGGACAAATGCAAGAATGCCAAATTTCAAATGATCACAATAATTTATACCACAGGAGAAAAGGGTGATGATTGGTTGGCAAGTTAATTCTGATTGGCCAAAGATTTACCATGGAGAAAGCAATGGGGAACTATAGGCTCTCCAAGCTCCCAGGTAATTCAAAAAAGGTGCAAGGTTTGAACATATTCCTTTTGTTTGAGTGAATGTTTGTTGCCTCTAGCAAATATAAATGAAACACGTTATGAACTTGACTGATTTTCTTAGCTTAACTTCTGTAACTCGAATACTTAACTCGGAGTTCGGGAACTCTACTCCCCAGCGGGCTTTGGGACTTCTGCGCATGCACTAGCCAGGGAACTGGCCATCCATGCATATTTTGAGTCCTTTTCCATTTTTGTGTCTCCTGAGCGATGCACCGGCCAGGAGATGGCTGCGTATGCACAGTTAATTGATTCCATGCATGTGCTGGGTGGGAAAGGGCTGCACATGCTCAGTTCGTCCATTTTTGTGTTGTTCAGCTGGGAACTGGCCCTGTGCACAAGCACAGAGGAAAAGAAGGAAAGTGAAACGGCGTGAAACTGCAGATCAGGTGACGTGGAACTGGAACATCATCAGAGAGAAGATGTCTCAAGGAGCAGGACATGGGGAGCAGGACGGGGAAAGGTCCAAAACCAAGAAGAAGATCCTAAACAAGGGAGTGGGGCAGAAACAAATCCCAGAAGACAGTCCTATGTAAAGGACAAGACAGAGATCAGAAGTAGATCCTGTGAAACAAAGTTTAGAGAAAGGAGCAGAACAACTGACTCTGAATTAAAGAGGTAGAGCCACAGAGAGCAAAGTTGAAGCAAAGTGGGCTTGAGAGAAGCCCTGAAGATTGAGAGGGCAGCCAACGATTGATAACTCCTTACTGCAGACATTTGGAGCAGTGGTGTTCTGCTTGATATGGCTGAAGATCTGAAAGTGTGCTTGGAAGGCGAAGCTTGAGTGCAGAGATCCGGGAGAAAAGGATCTCAGAAGGCGAGATTGAAACCCTGGGGGTGAATCCTGGTTTAAGCCGTCCGAGGGAGAGCGACATGCAGGAGAAAATTCCCAGGCGAGTTTTAAATGTGGAGATAGGAAACCCTTGTGAGAAAAACAGAGTTTCAGTGAGACTGGTTGCCTTATGGTGTGACCAGCTTCTGGATGGGTTGCTGAGAAATCCATAGAAATTGCTTTGGTCACATCTGTCATTTATTTTGGAGTGTAGTGTGCCTGTCCATGGTTCGCCAGTTGGTTCACACATACTGCATACATCAGAACATAAGATAGATATGGTAAATTGTTTTATCTTTCCGAATTTGTATGTGACTGTAAAGAGATAGCTGGGGCAAAGGAATAGTGAATATTTGAATCATTTTCTTGTGTTTGTATTCAGATCTTTCCAACCTGTTTTATTAAAAGCAAAATACTGCTGGAAATCTGAAATAAAGGCAGAAAATGCTGGAAAAACTCAGCACATCTGGCAGCATCTGGCAACCCAGCTCTGAAGAAGTCATACGGACGCGAAACATAAACTCTGTTTCTCTCTCCACAGATGCTGCCAGACCTGCTGAGTTTTTCCAGCATTTTCTGTTTTTATTTCCAACCTTTTTGTCTGGTGTAATATAGTTCATTTTTCTTGTTTAATAAATGTTTTACTCTTTGTGTTAAAAGTTCATCAGCAGACTCTTGTGAATTTGTTCAGTAACTGACCTTTACGGTTTCTTTAAAAAAATAAAAGTTAGGATCTAACAAGCCAGGTTTCACTCTGGGATCATGCACATAACTTACCAGGAATATTAGTGATGGGTGAGCAGGGTTTGGTATGAGTTAGCATGCAGGCAGCAGAGTTTTGGATGAGGTCCAGTTTACAGAGGGTGTAAAGTAGGAGGTGAGGATAAGAGTAGAGGTGAGGGTGGGTGTGGGGGTGCAAGATGAGTGTAAGGGGAGAGGGTGGGTGTGGGGGGCAGTGCAAGGTTGGTATAGGGGGTGAGGGTGGGTGCAGGGGTGAAGATAGGTGCAGCAGGTGAGAGTGGTATAGGGGGTGAAGATGGGTTCAGAGGGTGAGGGTGTGGCATGCGGTCTTTCTTTCTTCCGTTGCATCACTCATGAAAAGAATACAGAGCCAATAATGCACACACAACTCAGCACTTGTACATCACAACACTGACTGTGCACCATCAGATAAACTCTAACCATAGCAGGAATTGCTGCTTATTCTTAGGTCTGTTTATAATTAAATGGACAGACACTTCATTTCTGTCAAATACTCAAACAGTATGTGAAGGGATGAAAGCGTGCAAACACAATTTCAGAGTTTGGGATTATTGCATGTCTATCAGAAACAGAATTCCTGTCTGTCTTACTCAATGAGACAGCACGGCAAGACAGGTTCTTCATTGTTTTCCAGCAATGGGTAGGAGGAAACGTCACAAATTAGACAAAGGGCACTCTCTGTGACACCCTTATTCTTCTGCTGCCAAATTTGTGTTAAGCAAGTGATTTCCTGTTTAGATAATGAGCAATGCTGTCTTTATGCTGAAGGTGCAGTGACTGGCAGTGTCACGTGTGTGTTTGGCTGCTCAGAACCAGCAGTGGTGATACCATCTCTGTCACAGTCCAGACTGGATTATTAATTTTATTTAATTCATTCGTGGGATGTGGGCATTGCTGGCAGGGCCAGCATTTATTGCCCATCCCTAGATGCCCTTGAGAAGGTGGTGGTGAGCTGCCTTCTTGAACCGCTGCAGTCCATGTGGTGTAGGTACACCCACAGTGCTGTTAGGAAGGGAGTTCCAGGATTTTGATCCAGCGACAGTAAAGGAACGGCGATATATTTCAAAGTCAGGATGGTGAGTGGCTTGGAGTGGAACCTCCAAGTGGTGGTGTTCCCATCTATCTGCTGCCCTTATCCTTCTAGATGGTAGCAGTCATGGGTTTGGAAGGTGCTGTCTAAGGAGTGAGTTAAGTTCCTGCTGTGCATCTTGTAGACGGTACACACTGCTGCTACTGTGCGTCACTGGTGGAGGGAGTAAATGTTTGTGGATGGAGTGCCAGTCAAGCGGGTTGCTTTGTCTTGGACGGCATTGAGTGTTGTGGGTGCTGTACTCATCCAGGCAAGTGGAGAGTATTCCACCATATTCCTGACTTGTGCCTTGTAGATGACGGACAGGTTTTGGGGAGTCAGGAGGTGAGTTACTTGTCGCAGGATTCCTTGCCTCTGAGCTGCTCTTGTAGCCACAGTATTTATATAGCTAGTCCAGTTCAGTTCTGGTCAATGGTAAGCCCCCAGGATATTGATAGTGGGGAATTCAATGATGGAAATGCCATTGAACATCAAGGGGCGATGGTTAGATTCTCTCTTGTCGGAGATGGTCATTGCCTGTCACTTGTGTGGCGCGAATGTTACTTGCCACTCGTCAGCCGAAGATTAGATATTGTCCAGGTCTTGCTGCATTTGGACATGGACTGCTTCAGTATCTAAGGATCTTATGATGGAAGAAAGGTAGTTGATGAAGCGGCTGAAGATAGTTGGGCCGAAGACACTACCCTGAGGACCTCATGCAGTGATAGAGTCACAGAATCATAAAATGTTAACAGCACAGAAGTAGGAATTGAGATGATTGACCTCCAACAACCACAACCATCTTCCTTTGTGCTAGGTATGACTCTAACCAGCAGACAGTTTCCCCCTGATTCCTATTGACTCTAAATTTGCTAGGGCTCCTTGATGCCACACTCAGTCAAATGCGGCCTTGAGGTCAAGGTCCATCACTGTCACCTCGCCTCAGGAGTTCAGCTCTTTTGTCCATGTTTGAATCAAGGCTGTAATGAGGTCAGAAGCTGAGTATCCCTGGCAGAACATAAACTGAGCATCAGCGAACAGGTTATTGCTAAGTAAGCGCTCTATGATAGCACTGTGGATGATCCCTTCCATCGCTTTACTAATGTTCGAGAGTAGACCGATGGGGCAATAATTGGCCGGATTGGATTTATCCTGCTCTTTGTGTAAAGGACATACCTGGGCAATTTTCCACAGTGCTGAGTAGATGACAGTGTTGTAGCTAGGTTGTAGCTTGGCTAGGAGTGTGGAAAGTTCTGGAGCACAAGTCTTCAGTATTATTGCTGGAATATTGTCAGGCCCCTTAGCCTTTGCAGTATCCAGTGCCTTCAGCCATTTCTTGATATCACATGGAGTGAATCGAATTGGCTGAAGACTGGCATCAGTGATGCTGAGGACCTCAAGAGGAGGCTAAGATGGATCATCCATCAGGCATTTCTGGCTGAAGATGGTTGCAAATACTTCAGCCTTGTCTTTTGCACAGAAATGCTGGACTGCCCCATTATTGAGGATAGGGATATTTGTGGAGCCTACTTCTCCAGTGAGTTGTTTAACTGTCCACCATCATTCACAACCGGGTATGGCTGGACTGCAGAGCTTAGATCTGATCCGTTGGCTGTGGAATCTGTCTATCATTTGTTGCTTATATTGTTTGGCATGCAAGTAGTCCTGTGCTGTAGCTTCACCAGGTTGACACCTCACTTTTAGGTATGCCTGGTGCTGCTCCGGGTATGCCTTCCTGCACTCTTCTTTGAACCAAGGTTGATCCCCTGGCTTGGTGATAATGGTATTGTGGGGGATATGCCAGGCCATGAGGTTACAGATTGTGGTTGAGTACAATTCTGCCGCTGCTGATGGCCCACAGCACCTCATGGATGCCCAGTCTTGAGTTGCTTGGTCTGTTCAAAATCCATCCCATTTAGCACGGCGGTAGTGCCACACAACACAATGGAGGGTATCCTCAAAGCCGGGACTTTGCCTCCACAACAACTGTGCGGTGATCACTCCTATCGATACTGTCATGGACAAATGTATCTGCGGCAGGAAGGTTGATGAAGATGAGGTCAAGCATGTTTTTCCCTCTTGTTAGTTCCCTCACCACCTGTCACGAACCCAATATAGCAGCTATGTCCTTTAGGATTCAGCCAGCTCAGTCTGTGGTGGTGCTACTGAGCCTCCCTTGGTGATGGACATTGAAGCCCCCCACCCAGAGTACATTCTGTGCTCTTGCCACCCTCAGCGCTTCCTCCAAGTGGTGTTCAACATGGAGGAGCACTGACTCATCAGCTGAGGGGAGGATGGGTCGCAGGCGTGGTGCTGGGGGGGAATCAGCGCAGTATGTGGTAACCACCATGAGGTTTCCTTGCCCATGACCTGATGCCTTGAGACTTCATGGGGTCTGGAGTCGATATTAAGGACTCTCAGGGCAACTCCCTCCCGACTGTATACCACTGTGCCACCACCTCTGTCCCACCAGCAGGACAGGGATAGTGATGGTGGTGTCTGGGACATTATCTGTAAGGTATCATTCCATGAGTATGACTATGTCAGGCTGTTGCTTGACTAGTCTGTGAGACAGCTCTCCCAATTTTTGCACTAGCCCCCAGGTGTTAGTCAGGAGGACTTTGCAGGGTCAATGAGGCTGAATTTGCCGTTGTTGTTTCCGGTGCCTAAGTCGATGCTGGGCGGTCCTTCTGGTTTCATTCCTTATGGACTTTCTAGCAGTTGGATATAATTGAGTGGCTTGTTAGGCCATTTCAGAGGGCATTTAAGAGTCACGTGTAGGCCATACCGGTTAAGGGCAGCAGATTTCCTTCCCTAAAGGGCATTAGTGAACCAGACAGGTTTTTATGACAATGATTTCATGGTCATCATTGGGCTTTTAATTCCAGATTTTTATTGATTGAATTCTGCCATGGTGGGTTCCCAAAGCATTATCCTGGGTCTCTGAATTACTAGTCCATCAACAATACCACTACGCCACTTCCTCTCACTATATTAGCTAAAGGGTTTCCTGCTTAACAAACAAAAACGTCATGCATGAGGAACATGTAAGATAATGATACAGTAATGAACAATACTGAAATAATAGTAAACTAATCAGTTTGGCCAAGACAAGTTTTCACCCTACTCAAGGGTAAACTAATCAGTCACCTAATACAGCACAAGCCTAAACCCAAAACGGGTATAAGAAGAGTCTTGTGACCCTCAACACACAACCAAGAGAAGAAAAGATACACTATGGTCAACAAGAATGCAGCAGCAACAAGGACAGAGCAGGAGACAGCACCCTAATGAACTGGAGTGTCCAGAGCCGGTGTTTGTAAGAACAGATTGTGACTACTGCCTTGCTAAGTACCATTTTGTTCTATCACTTGTGCTTTTATTTAATAAACTTACTCCTGCTTATACCAAGTACCTCGTATTTGGAGTGGTCTCTAGTCAGAACTAAATGCTTCTGCAGCCATTATCCTTCCGCAGCCATTATCCTTCCAGGCGGTAGAGGTTGTTGATTCGGTTGGTGCTGTTGAAGTTTGCAGACTAGCTGCAGTGCATCTTGTAGGTAAAAACGATATAGAGAAGGTTATAAAAATAGCAAGGATAATACCATAACTGAGAGGTTATACCTACCAGGAAAGAATGAATAAGCTGGGGCTCTTTTCTCTAAAGGCATCTTTAAAATTATGAAAGGGTTTGATAAGGTGGAGATATTTCCACTTGCGGCCATCAATATAAGATTGCCACTAATAAATCCAATTGGGAATTCAGGAGAAACTTCTTTACCCAGAGAGTGGGGAGAATGTGGAACTCACTACCACAGGGAGTAGTTGAGGTGAATTGTATAGATACATTTAAAAGGAAGCTGGATAATCACATGAGGGAGAAAGGAATAGAAGGATAAGCTGATAGAGTCAAATGGAGGGTGGGAGGAGGCTCTTGTGAAGCATAAACACAGGCATGGACCAGTTGGGCCAAATGGCCTATTGTTGTGCTGTACATTCCATGGTAAAGCTTTGTAAATCAGCCTTTTCCTTATGAGGAAAATCCACTGCTCAGTAGCTCCCTGTGATTGGAGTCAAAATGTCAAGAGATCGCTAAGCATGCAAAGATGGGTAAAACCCAGGTTCAGTGCCACACCAAAGTGCACTGTAACAATAATATATCTTACATCAATGATAATAATGTGCCAAAATGATTGATGAACAGAATAAGGCCAAACAGAAGTAGAAAATATAACTAAAAGCATTGTGATATGATAGGCCTTAAGCTCCTGTGAAGCATCTTAGGAAGTTTTACATATGAACATACCAATTGATATTCAGGAAAAGAGCAGCTGTGGGTGCATCAAGTATGCACCACACTACAATGGTCAGTGCATCATGACTAAACACTACCCAATTGTCACTACACCCCCAGCCTCCATAGCCACCTAATCCCTTGGAAGTGGCAAAAAACAGGGAAATAGTTAGAGGTTGCAGAGGTCTGAGATTCAGAGGGATCTAGGTATCCCAGTGCATGAATCACAAAAGGTTAGTATGCAAGCATAGCAAGTAATTAGGAAAGCTAATAGAATGTTATTGTTTATTGTGAGGGGAATTGAATACAAAAGTAGGGAGGTTATGCTTCAGTTATTTAGGGCATTGGTGAGGTCACATCTGGAGTACGTGTACAATATTGGCCTTCAAATTTAAGGAAAAATGTAAATGCATTAGAAGCAGTTCAGAGAAGGTTTACTAGACTAATACTAGGGATAGTCAGGTTGTCAGGTTGCCTTATGAGGAAAGTTGGACAGGTTAGGCTTGTATCCACTGGAGTTTAGAAGAGTAAGAGGTGACTTGATTTAAGATCCTGATGGGGCTTGACAGGGTAGATGTGGAGAGGATGTTTCCTCTTGTGGGAGAATCTAGAACTAGGGGTCACGGTTTAAATATAAGGGGTCGCACATTTAAAACAGAAATGAGGAGAATTTTTTTCTTTCAGAGGATCATGAGCCTTTGGAACTCTCTTCCTCAAAAGCAGTAGAAGCAGAGTCTTTGAATATTTTTAAGGCAGAGCTAAACAGACTCTTGATTAACAAGGAGGTGAAAGGTTATCAGGTATTGGCAGGAGGTTACAATCAGATCAGCCATGACCTTATTGAATGATGGAGCAGGCTCGAAGGGCTGAGTAGCCTACTCCTGCTCCTAATTCGTATGTTTGTATGTATGCAAAAACCCAGTGCTAATAACGGAAAAAAGGAAACTCTTGACCAACTGCTATTTATTAATACATTTACTTTCTATAGCATAAAGTGCGATTTTGGCCTGTCTCAAAGGCAGAGTCAGTTCCCAGCATATCAGCTGGCAATACATTCCAGAGCTTCACTATCATCAGGAAAAAGACAAACATCCCAGTCTATTTCTGGTGTGACATAGTTTGACTCTTGTCCTTCCATCCGCTCCCTCAGGCTGCCTGACCTCCCTACCTGTCCCCCAAAGCTGCCTCCCAACACACACTGTTCCCACCCAGCAATGAAGAGGGCTCAAATGCCCTCCTGCATCTCTGTGCACTACTGTCAAACTGAATGGAATGTCACTTTGTTAAATATTATTATATAAATGGAAGAAGTAATTGTTGAAGGATGATTGGCCAGTAGCATGGATTTGTAAAATTGCCCCCTTTACCTTGAGCTACTATTGGTAACTGAGTGAGGAGTTTCTGCAGACACTGTATCACATACTTTATGTAGCGATTCACTGCACTTATTCCCAGAATGAAACAGTGTAACATTGCTGAATAGGCTATTTACAGACTGAGAGAAATTCAAATAGATAATGTGTCAGTATAAAGAGGCATAAATCAGAAATCATAACATTGATCATTTAGACTGGCATAAATATTGTGAGATGCTAAGACGGTGTTATGACCGATGCAGTTGGTGAAGTAGAGTTATTTAAAAATCCCAGAGGGAAACTTAAAACAACAGTCATAACCTATAATTTTAAGTGTTATATTTGAGATGCGACCTTTAATTCAGGAATCAGGCCACTGGTTCTTGAGGTTTTACATTAAACTAAATGAAACATTTTATTAATTTACACAGGTTAAAATATATACACATGGCTACAAATTACTACTATCTTAGTTTTTAACAAATTCCCAAACTAATCTCCATTAAGGCAACAACAACATAGACTTAACCAAACACCAGGCAAAGCATTTTCACCTCACGAATTCAGAATGAGATTCTTTTCTCTGTGGTGCCAGTTGGAGGCTTGCAGCTGCCTTTTGATCCTACATTGCCTCTGCCTGCACACCCGAAAACTGCTGAAGTTATACCTACCAGCCCCATTGAATGTTAATTCTCATTGTATCAACAACCTCTTTGAATTTCAACTTTTAACAATGAAACCCCATTCATTGTACCAATTTTATTAGTAATATAAACATAGTGCTTGGTAGCTGTTAGAAAGGCATTAAGTTTTCACTTTTTGAATGCTCTATTCCAAAAATGCAAATGCACGCTATCTCCCTTACATATCAAAACTAGTACATAGCAAAGCACGCAGACTAGCTGGCTTTAATCCAATTAAGACATACCCGCAGACCAAACCACTATTTTAAAAGAAAAATAATTTCCAAAATGTTATATACATTAATAGCTTCATAACAGAAGGTCTAACAGCTAATAGGCTCATAGATGTTTACAGCATAGAAGGAGGGCATTTGGCCCATCGTGTCCACATTGGTCAACAAAGATCTGACTACACTAATCCCATTTTCCAGCGATTGGCCCATAGCCCTGGATACATGGGAGTGAAGGAGAGATTGACAAAGGTGTCATGGACACAAGACAAAGGGAGTGTTAATGGTAGTGGTGAAGAGTAAAAAAGGTGTTGATAGTGGCATAAAGGTAAGATAGCAGAATGCGTTAATAGCAGAACAAGGGTCGGCACTCTGTGAAAGCACAACATAAAAACAAGTGACAGATGGCCCTGTGAGGATGAGGAAGGATAAAAAAGGGTTTTTTAAAAATATATAAAATTAGAGAAAAAATGAATAAATAAATAAAAATTAAAAACATTAAAAATAGATAAGTTAATAAAAATTAAAAATTGGATTAAAAAGGGGGTGAAGATAAAGGAGAGAGTTCATGGTCTGAAGTTGTTGAACTCAATGTTAAGTCCAGAAGGCTGTAAAGTACCTAATCAGAAGATGAGTTGCTGTTCCTATAGTTTGCGTTGGGCTTCACTGGAACATTGCAGCAAACCAAGGACAGACATGTGGGCATGAAAGCAGGATGGTGTGTTGAAATGGCAAGCGACAGGAAGGTCTGGGTCATGCTTGTAGACTGAGTGAAGGTGTTTCGCAAAACGGTCACCCAGTCTGCGCTTAGTCTCCCCAATGTAGAGGAGACCGCAATGAGAGCAGCGAGTGCTGTAGACCAAATTGAAGGAGGTGAAAGTAAAGCGTAACTTCACCTGAAAGGAGTGTTTGGGGCCTTGGATGGTGAAGAGGGAGAACATAAAGGAGCAGGTGTTGCACCTTCTGCGATTGCATGGGAAGGTGTCATGGGAAGTTGTCATGGGAAGGGGATGAGGAGTTGGGGGTGATAGAAGAGTGTACCAGGGACCAGAGAAACCCCTTTTCAGCAATCCAGTCAAGAGCGCCTTTTGAAGAAACCTGTTGCTAATCAAATCCCCGACTCCGAGTCTCAACACTTGACTCACGAGGTCAGCAGAGAAGAAAAAAATTAATAATTAATTTCGCTTATTTCGGGTACCTCATGACTGTCCGATTTCCTAAACAGCAAACCTGTGGCTCTTTTCTACACGTCCCAACTCATAACGCTATACAACTGATTAAATTAAGTCGGCAGCCAGCTGACCCATGCAGCCGTTGTGGCCCCTTTTTCTTCAGGCAGGAGCGTGCTACTGCCATTTTGAAAAGCCCACCAAAAACTGGCAAGTGTGGGAAGATTCATTGTTCAGCAGTGAACAGCGACGCCAGGTCAGGACTTGGAAATATATTGCCGTTCCTTCACTGTTGCTGGGTCAAAATCCTGGAACTCCCTCCTTAACAGCACTGTGGGTGTACCCACACCACATGGACTGCAGCAGTTCAAGAAAGCAGCTCACCACCTACTTCTCAAGGGCAATTAGGGATGGGCAATGAATGCTGGCCCAGCCAGCGAAGCCCTCATCCCCCGAATAAAAAAGAACTTCCAGCTCCATCAGGATTCACTCATGGTCCAGATCAGTTGCAGAAATGGAGTCTCTGGAAGAAAAGATTTTTAAGATACAACATTGCTGCAGGCCTAAATAAAAAATCAGAAGCAGAACAAGTCAATACATTTCTTTGCTCAGTTGGACCAATTGCAGATGACATCACTGCACAACAAGCTATCAATGAGTCATCTGCCAAATTTGACGATGAGTTAAAATCCTTCAACACTTATTTCAATCTGAGATCCAATAAATTATTGGAGAGAGCCAAATTTAATTAGAGAGCCCAACTGCCCGGAAACCTGTCGATTCCTTCATCAATCATCCCTACAGGCTGGCAGAGGAAGGCGAATATGGCGATTTAAAGTCTAAGCTTGTCCGAGAAAGAATCATGGTGGGTGTTGTAGATGATTCACTCTCTGACTGCCTATAATCTAAAGATGATCTTACCCTAGGCAAGGCAATCCAGCTATTTTGACTACCTGAGCTACGTGAACAACACAGGACTATCATAAGGGGAGAGAACACTACTTGGAGCACAAGCCAACCCTCTGTCGATCATACCAGGTCACAGAAACACATGGACCATCCCAAGTCAAGGAGAGCAATTCTTGAAATGCCCAGCAGAGCGACATTGTCAGTGCTGTGGTGTGAAGCGCCCTCACAGGGGAGATCAGTGTCCTGCGAGCACTGCCCAATGTTTCCACTGCAACAGACAGGGACACTTCAGCAAACTGTGCAAGTCAAAATCCCAAACCCACACAGACATCCCATAGGTAATCCAGGAGGTTGAGACCAAAAACCCTGAAGAAATACAGCCATGTTTCTTGGGACATCAGAGAATGTGGCTCTTCATTTTAGAATGCTGACATCCTGGTAAATGGTTGTTGAACAAATTTTAAATTAGATCCAGATGCCAGTGTGATAGTCCCGTCAGACGAGGAACCATGGCTCCAAGGCCTTTGGATTTGAATGACAGATACCCCACTTTATGGAGCAGGGGAGTCCAACTCCCAGTCATTGACATGATCCTTGAAACACTGAGGTATGGCAACAGATCTTTGAGCTGATGTAAGTTGTCTGGAATCAGCCTTTCTCTCTTCTGAGTAGGGATGCCTGTGTCACCCTGGATCTCCACCAAACGGCAGAAGATGTCAAGACTGCCACCATCGTTAGCCAGCCAGCACAACACAGTCCTGAGTCCTCAAACACTAAAGGGTATTCAGATTCTGATTTTGCCTGCGATCTCACTTCTCTTTTTGAGGAGCTGGTTTGTCCATCATCAGTCCAGGTCTGGGAGAGTCCTCAATGGTCAGACCAACATACCGCACACGAGATTACCATGACACCTCCGGTGGAAGTGGTAGCACAGAAGAATCAACAGTCTAAGGAGTCTCTACCTCCAACTACGATGATGGTGCAGTTGGTAGACACACACCAACCACTGGGTACACACAGCAACTTCCAGCCAGCGTGCCAGACTCACAAGGGATGCTGGAAACTCGCAGCAGTCTCGCACCATCAACAACAAAAAACAAAGGTGAGCATGCTGCTCAATCTTCTTCTTGCCACAGGATCGCTCTTCTTCAGCCTCAGAGAGCTTCCTGACAGCTCAAACAGAAAAGGCACGGCCAAGCAGATGAATACCATTTTCATCCATTCTGCAAGAGACGATCAAGAATCACAACAACATACACCGCCAAACCAATCA
The DNA here is from genome assembly GCF_964194155.1 of Cetorhinus maximus. Classification (NCBI taxonomy): domain Eukaryota; kingdom Metazoa; phylum Chordata; class Chondrichthyes; order Lamniformes; family Cetorhinidae; genus Cetorhinus; species Cetorhinus maximus. The sequence continues at coordinate 25,327,797 of NC_135887.1, read as the reverse complement.
GGTGTGGTTTAACATCAAGCAGTGGAAGAAAAGAATGAAACCGTACCCAAATGCCAGTCCAAACTCTGAGCCAACAACAGGAATCAGAATCACCAGAGCCTCTACCACTCTCCTGACAGAAAGGTGACCAAGATATGGAAGGGCTGTAAGGCCTCCAGACCACCTGAACCTCTAACTTCAAGGACTTGAAGGGAGCAGATGGGGTAGCGAGAATGATGTTAATGTTAATACTGTAGTAGCAATAATGTTGGAATAGCATTAAGGTTGTACCGATAAGGGAAATGCACAAGACTTAAAACAATGTAAGACTTGAAGTCAACTAAATTCTATTTCCATGGGATAAAGGCTTGGGGGAAGTGTAGTAGTAGGGTCTGGTACATACAGGGTTAATGTGGGACTGAGTACAATACCACCCACACTGTGATGTAAGAAGGCACATGGCCTTGAGCCAGGGTCAGTCTAGAGATGGACAGAGATGTGTGAAGACCGAGGATGGAGTCAGCTCCTTACCTGTACCTGCTACTGTATATATGTGTATTGTTATGTTGTTAATAAAGACTTGCTGTTAATGTACTCAAGACTACGAAGCCTACTTCATGGTGTTCAAACAAGATTTTTCAGGTGTGAGGGTGTGTGTGGGATTGTGTTTGTGGGTGTGAGGTTGTGTGTGTGAGGGTGTGTGTGGCTGTGAGGGTGTGTGTGAGGGTGCATGTGTGTGGGTGTGTATGAGGGTGCATGTGTGAAGGTGTGTGTGGGGTGTGTGGATGTGTGTGAGGGTGTGTGTGGGTGTGAGGGTGTGTGTGAGTGTGCGTGTATGTATGTATGAGGGTGTGTGCGGCATTATGGGGGTGTGTATACTCAGACAAAAACTCAGTCATATTTTACAGTGGTCTTTTATTATGTATTATACAGTTCATAATAAACTTCACCACCCAAACTTTTATTAGAAAGAAGCCTTTAATCCACGCCTGAATTGAAGCTCATACCCTGGGTTTAGAATTAGGAGGATAGTGAACAGAATTTTCAATTAATGAGAAATAGGCGCATTATTACTGCGAACAGCCAATTGTAGTGTTCCTAATGTAAACCAGCATTAAAGTCAGTTCCTCACCCATGAGATGTAATTGTGTTACTGTTTGGGGGATGTCCCCTATTTGTGGCTGTGATCCTGAAGCTTATGTCCGTGTTCAGCTACACACAATTTAATGAATGTCTCACGACAGGAGCTGAAGAATAATTTGTTCAGGCTGCAGTAATTTCATTACAGCTCTGATCTGTGTACCAAGTGCAGTGATGAAGATTGAATAGACAACAGCTCCCTGAATTCTGATCCAATTAATCTTTCTTCTAGCCTCAGATAGACCAGCTGAGGCGCTCATCGAACACTTGAGAAGATGGTCGTACGGGCTCCCCAGGTTAGGTTGGTAAATGAAGTGCCTGGGATTAACAGACGTCAGGAATGTTCTCAGTTTCTGCTGATTTATTTAGCTTATCCTGCCAGATGATAATTGGAATGCTACATTTGACAGTGGCACATCTGGGCTGCTAGGGAGAAAATTCAGCCACAATTCCTACTTCTAACCACTGTTGAATGATAGTTCCTGAGACTGCATATGTGGACGGCGGGATCACACACATGACAGAAAGGTGTGAGGACAGAGAAAGAAAGACTTGCATTTACATAGTGCCTTTCATGAACACAGAATGTCCCAAAGCACTTTAGAGTCAGTGAAGTACATTTTAAGTATTGTCACTGATGTAATGTAGGAAACACGATAACTATTTTGTGCACAGCAAGATCCCACAAACAATAATATGATGATGACTGGACGATCTGTAGTTAGTGATGTTGATTGAGGGGTAGGAATCAGCCAGAACACTGGGGAGAGCTTGCCTGCTCTTCTTTTAAATAGTGGTCATAGGATCTTTTACATACAACCGACAGTGAGAACAGGGCCTCTGTCTAACATCCAATCAAAAGGCAACACCTCTGACAGTGCAGTGTGCGCTCAATACTATACTGGACTTTCAGCCTTGATTTTTGTGCTCAAGTTCTGGAGTGGAGTGGTGACAGTGCTACCATCTGAGTTACAACTGATACTATAAACTGGTGTGAAGGCAGAGTGCTGTGAGGGCAGAGTTCTTGCTACACTTATACAGGGTTTTGGTGAGACTACATCTGGAATACTGTGCACGGTTTTGGTCTTCACATTTAAGACAGGGGAGACTTGCATTGGAGGCTGTACAGTGAAGGTCCTCTTGATTGGTCCTTGGGATGAGGGGGTTGTCCTATGAGAGAGGCTGAGTAAATTGGGTTTACATTCTCTGGAGTTTAGAAGAATGAGAGGCAATCTCATTGAAACATACAAAATTCTGAAGAGGTTTGATAGGGTAGATGCTGAGAGATTGTTTCACTGGTTGGGGAATCTAAAACACGGGGGCACAGTCTCAGGATAAGGGGCCGATCATTTAGGATTGAGATCAGGAGAAATTACTTCACTCAAAGGGTCGTGAATCTTTGGAATTCTCTACCCCAGAGTGTTGTGTATGCTCCATTGTTGAATACATTTAAGGCTGGGATAGACCAATTTTTGGTTTCTCAGGGAATGAAGGGATACGGGGAGTGGGCGGGAAAATGGAGTTAAGCCCAAGATCAGCCATGATCGTATTGAATGGTGGAGCAGGCTCAATGGGCTGGATGGTCTACTCCCTGCTCCTACTTCTTGTGTTCACAGCCTCAGTCCATCCTACAGCACTTCTCTAATTCTGGCCTCTTGCTCATTTGCGATTTTAATTACTCCACCATTGGTGACTGTGCTGTCAGCTGCTAAGGCCCGAAGATGTAATACTCTCCACTTGCCTGGATGAGTGCAGCTCCAACAACACTCAAGAAGTTTGACAACATCCAGGACAAAGCAGTCTGCTTGATTGGCACCACATCCACAAACATTCACTCCCTCCACCACCGACGCACAGTAGCAGCAGTGTATACCATTGACAAGATGCCCTGCAGGAACTCACCAAGGCCCCTTAGACAGCACCTTCCAAACCCATGACCACTACGATCTAGAAGGATAAGGGACAAGATAGATGGGAATATCACGGAATCACATAATCACAGAATCACAGTGCAGAAGAGGCCCTTCAGCCCATCGAGTCTGCACCGACTCGTGAGAAGCACCTAACGTAATCCCATTTACCAGCACTTGGCTCATAGCCTTGAATGTTATGACGTGCCAAGTGCTCATCCAGGTACTTTTTAAAGGATGTGAGGCAACCCGCCTCCACCACCCCCAGTAGTGCATTCCAGACCGTCACCACCCTCTGGGTAAAAAAGTTTTTCTTCACATCCCCCCTAAATCTCCTGCCCTTCACCTTGAACTTATGCCCCCTTGTGACAGACCCTTAAACTAAGGGGAAAAGCTGCTCCCTATCCACCCTGTCCATGCCCCATATAATCTTGTACACCTCAATCAGGTCGCCCCTCAGTCTTCTCTGCTCCAACGAAAACAACCCAAGTCTATCCAACCTCTCTTCATAACTTAACTGTTTCATCCCAGGCAACATCCTGGTGAATCTCCTCTGCATCCCCTCCAGTGCAATCACATCCTTCCTATAATGTGGCGACCAGAACTGCACACAGTACTCCAGCTGTGGCCTCACCACGGTTCTATATAACTCCAACATGATCTCCCTACTTTTGTAACCTATGCCTCGATTGATAAAGGCAAGTGTCCCATATGCTTTTTTCACCACCCCACTAACATGCCCCTCCGCCTTAGAGATCTATGGACACACACGCCAAGGTCCCTTTGTTCCTCAGAACTTCCTAGTGTCATGCTGTTCATTGAATACTTCCTTGTCAAATTACTCCTTCCAAAGTGCATCACCTCACACTTTTCAGGGTTAAATTTCATCTGCCACTTATTTGCCCATTTGACCATCCCGTCTACATCTTCCTGTAGCCCAAGACACTCAACCTCACTGACACAATCTTTGTGTCATCCGCAAACTTACTAATCCTACCCCCCACATAGTTATCTATGTCGTTTATATAAGTGACGAATAATAGGGGACCCAGCACAGATCCCTGTGGTACGCCACTGGACACTGGCTTCCAGTCACTAAAGCAGCCTTCTGTCATCACCCTCTGTCTCCTACAACTAAGTCAATTTTGAATCCACCTTATCAAATTATCCTGTATCCCATATGCATTTGCCTTCTTTCTAAGTCTCCCATGTGGGACCTTGTCAAAGGCATTGCTGAAATCCATATAAACGACATCAACTACACTACCCTCATCTACACATCTGGTCACCTCCTCAAAAAATTCAATCAAATTTGTTAGGCATGACCTCCCTCTGACAAAGCCATGCTGACTATCGCTGATCAAACCTTGCCTCTCCAAGTGGAGATAGATTCTCTCCTTCAGAATTTTCTCCAATAGTTTCCTTACCATTGACGTGAGACTCACTGGCCTGTAGTTCCCTGGCTTATCTCTACAACCCTTCTTAAATAGCGAAATCACATTAGCTGTTCTCCAGTCCTCTGGCACCTCCTCCGTGGCCAGAGAGGAATTAAAAATTTGGGTCAGAGCCCCTGCGATCTCCTCCATTGCATCCCTCAGCAGTCTGGGACACAAATCATCCGGACCTGGAGATTTGTCCACTTTTAAGCCTGCCAACACCTCCAATACCTTGTCACTCCCTATATCAAATTGCTCAAGAACCTTGCAGTCTCTCTCCCCGAGTTCGATACCTTCATCCTCAGTCTCTTGGGTGAAGACGGATGTGAAGTATTCGTTCAACACTCTACCAAGGTCCTCTGGCTCCACCCATAGATTGCCCCCTTGGTCCCAAATGGGCCCTACTCTTTCCCTGGTTATTCTCTTCCCATTGATATACTTATAGAATATCTTGCGATTTTCCCTACTTTTACCAGCCAGAGCTTTCTCATATCCCCTTTGCTCTCCTAATTGCTTTCTTAAGCTCCACCCTGCACTTTCTGTACTCCACTAATGCATCCGCTGATTTGCTTCCCTTGTACCTGCTAAAAGCCTCTCGTCTCCTTCTCATCGTATCCTGAATATCTCTGGTCATCCATGGTTCTCTGGGCTTGTTACTCCTTCCTATCACCCTAGAGGGAACATGTTGAGCCTGTACCCTCCCCATTTCCTTTTTGAATGCCCCCCACTGTTCCTCTGTAGATTTCCCCACAAGTAGTTGTTCCCAGTCTACCTTGGCCAGATCCTGCCTTATTTTACTAAAATCCACTCTCCCCCAATCCAAAACATTTTTTTGCAACTTGTCTATTTCTTTGTCCAGAACAAGCTTAAATTGTACCATGTTGTGGTCGCCATCGCTAAAATGCTCCCCCACCACCACCTCAACCACCTGTCCGGCTTCATTCCCCAGAATTAGGTCCAGCACTGCGCTGTCCCTTGTTGGACCCTCTACATATTGACCTAAAATGTTCTCCTGTACACATTTCAAGGAATCCACTCCATCCAAGCCCTTAACACTATGTCTATCTCAATTAATGTTGGGGAAGTTGAAATCACCTAAAATAATTACCCTATTGTTATTGTTTTTACACACCTCCGCAAATTGTGCACATATTTGCTCCTCAATTTCCCGTTGACTATCTGGGGGTCTATAATAAACACCTAACAATGTGGCTGCCCCTTTTCTATTCTTAAGCTCTACCCACAAAGCTTCATTCGATGCCCCCTCCAAGACATCATCTCTCCTTACTGTTGTAACTGACTCCTTGACTAATAATGCAATGCCTCCTCCTATTTTACCCCCTCCCCTGTCGTGCCCGAAGGTTCTATATCCCGGAAGGTTGAGCTGCCAATCCTGCCCCTCCCTCAGCCACTCAGTGATGGCTACTATATCACAATTTCATGTGTCAATCCTCATCCTTAACTCTTCCGTTTTACCTGTAATACTCCGGCCATTAAAGTAGAGGCCATCCAGCCCTCCCTTACTCCCTTGAAACTTAATGCAGCTGTACTCCCTATGACTTGATTGTTTTACTGTATTATGATGTGTCCCTATTCTGCTAACATTGTGTCCCTCCCCCTGCCGAATTAGTTTAAATTCCTCCCAACAGCACTAGAAAACCCGCCCACAAGGATGTTAGTCCCGCTCTGGTTCAGATGTAGACCATCCAGCTTGTACAGGTCCTACCTTCCCCAGAAATGGTCCCAGCGATCCAGGAATCTAAAACCCTCCCTCCTGCACCAACTCTTATGCCACGTATTCATCTGCGCTATTCTCCTATTTCTGAGCTCGCTAGCACGTGGCACTGGGAGTAATCCAGAGATTACAACCTAAGAGGTCTTGCTTGTTAGTCGACTGCCTAACACCACCTGGAAGTTCCCCTCCAAGTCACTCATCATCCTGACTTGAAAATATATCACCATTCCTTCACTGTCACTGGGTCAAAATCCTGGAACCCCCTTCCTAACAGCACTGTGGGTGAACCAGGTGGACTTTTACAGTAATTGATAATAGTTTCATGGTCACCATTACTGAGGCTAGCTTTCAATTCTGAATTTATTTTTAATTAATTGAATTTAAATTCCACCAGCTACCATGTGGGATCCATGTTCTCAGAATATTAGCTTAGACCACGGCATTAGCAGTCCAGTGACATCACTACACCATCATCTCCAGTGTTAACTTTTGTTTGATTACACTCCTGTGAAACAACCTGGGATATTTTACTGTGTTAATGGCACTATATAAATAGGAAAGCAAAATACCGCAGACACTGGAGATCTAAAATGAAAACAAAGAGTGCTGGAAAAGTTCCAAAGAGTCATATAGGCCTCGAAACATTAACCTTGTTTCTCTCTCTACAGATGCTGCCAGACCTGTTGAGTTTTTCCAGCACTTTCTGTTCATACTATATAAATGTAAGTTGCGATTGTTGTCATGCATTTTTTGTTTGGTTGTTGATTTAAAAATTCTTGAATTACATACGAACATACAAATTAGGAGCAGGACTAGACCTACAGGTTAGTTTAAACACATTTTCATGCCTAGCTTCCTGTGCTTGGCATAGTTAGCTACAGAGATGGTCTGTTAAATAATATGTCAGATCCTCCTGTTAAGAATTCCTACATATACACAGGATAACAAATCTTAATTTTTCCCAGTGGCTCAGTGGGTAAATACATTGTGTGGTGTGGGACTGGGCTATACAGACCAGAATGCTCATTGTTTGGTTGGTGCTGAGTTGTCTGATCTCTATCTTTTGTTTATTCTTTCACAGATGTGGGCATCACTGGCTAGGCCAGCATTTATTGCCCATCCCTAATTGCCCTTGAGAAGGTGGTGGTGAGCTGCCTTCTTGAACCACTGCAGTCCATGTGGTGTAGGTACACCCACAGTGCTGTTAGGAAGGGAGTTCCAGGATTTTGATCCAGCGACAGTAAAGGAACGGCGATATATTTCAAAGTCAGGATGGTGAGTGACTTGGAGGGGGACTTCCAGGTGGTGGTGTTCCCATGTGTCTGCTGCCCTTGTCCTTCTAGATGGTAGAGGTCATGGGTTTGGAAGGTGCTGTTGGTGAGCCAAGGTGAGTTGCTGCAGTGCATCTTGTAGATGGTACACACTGATGCCACTGTGCATTGGTGGTGGAGGGACTGGATGTAGAAGCTGGTGGAAAGGGTGCCAATCAATCGGGCTACTTTGTCCAGGATGTTGTCAAGCTTCTTGAATGTTGTGGGAGCTGCACTTATACAGGCAAGTGAGGAGTATTCCATCATACTCCTGACTTGTGCCTTGTAGGTGGTGGACAGGCTTTGGGGAGTCAGGAGGTCAGTTGCTCTCTGTAGGATTTTTTTTATTCTTTGATGGGATGTGGGTGTCACTGGCAAGGCCAATATTTGTTGCCCATCCCTAATTGCCCATGAACTGAGTGGCTTGCTAGACCATTTCAAAATGCGTTTAAGAGTCAACCACATTGCTGTGGATCTGGAGTTACATGTAGGCCAGACCAGATAAGGACAGCAGATTTTCCTTCCCTAAAAAGCATTAGTGAACCAGATGTGTTTTTATAACAATCAATGATAGTCTCAGTAATGGTGCCATGAAACTAGCTTTCAATTGCAAATTTAATTAATTGCATTGGGATTGACCCCAGAGCAATAGCTTGGGTCTCTGGATTACTAGTCCAGTGACATTACCACTATGCCTGCCCAAATTCCTAGCCTCTGTCCTGCTCTTGTAGCCACAGTATTTATTTGGCTAGTCCAGTTCAGTTTCTGGTCAATGATAACTCCCAGGATGTTGATAGTGGGGGATTCAACAATGGTAATGCCATTGAACATCAAGGGAGATGCTTAGATTCTCTCTTGTCGGAGATGGTCATTGCCTGGCACTTGTGTGGCACAAATGTTACTTGACACTTATCAGCCCAAGAATTGTCGGTGTCTGAGGAGTCATGAATGGTGCTGAACATTGTACAATCAGCGAACATTGCCACTTCTGACCTTATGATGAAGGGAAGGTCATTGATGAAGCAGCGGAAGATGGTTGGATGCAGGACACAACCCTGAGGAACTCCTGCGTGATGTCCTGGAACTGAGATGATTGACCTCCAACAAACAACCATCTTCCTTTGTGTTTGGTATGACTCCAACCAGTGGAGAGTTTTCCCCCTGATTCCCATTGACTTCAGTTTTGCTAGGGCTCCTTGATGCCACATTCTGTCAAATGCTGCCTTGATGTCAAGGGCAGTCACTCTCACCTCACCTTGGGAGTTCAGCTCTTTTGTTCATATTTGGACCATGGCTGTAATGAGGTCAGGAGCTGAGTGGCCTTGGCAGGACCCAAACTGAGCATCAGGGAGAAGGTTATTGCTAAGCAAGTGCCACTTGATAGCACTGTCGACGGCTCCTTCTATTACTTTACTGATGATCAAGAGTAGACGATGGGACAGTAATTAGCTGGGTTGGATTTATCCTGCTTTTTGTGTACAGGACACACCTGGGCAACTTTCCACATTTCTGGATAGATGCCAGTGTTGTAGCTGTACTGGAACAGCTTGGCTAGGGGTGCAGCAAGTTCTGGTGCACAAGTCTTCAGTACTATTGCCGGAGTATTGTCAGGGCCCATAGCCTTTGCAGTATCCAATGTCTTCAGCTGTTTCTTGATATCATGTGGCATGAATTGGCTGAAGACTGGCATCTGTGATGCTGGGGACCTCCGGAGGAGGCCGAGATGGATCATCCACTCGGCACTTCTGGCTGAAGATTGTAACAAATGCTTCAGCCTTATCTTTTGTCATGCTAGCAGAAAGAAATGCTTGCATTTATATAGCACCTTCCACAACTTCAGGGCATCCCAAAGCGCTTTACAGCCAATTCAGTCGCTGTTTTAATGTAAAATATGCAGTGGTCAATTTGTGCATACTAAGCTCTCACAGTGAGTCTCCTGTCACCCTATATCAGCTTAACTCTATGTTCCTTTATCCTCATATCCTTATGTAGATTTCCCTTAAATGTATCCGTGCTATTCGCCTGAATCTTGATCCCAAGATCCACATTCTCACCACATGTTGGGAAAACATAGAAACTTTTCACTGATAGACTGCTGGTACTATTTTTGTCACTTTCTGAGAAATGTCACTGGTTTAGCTACTGAATTAAAATGCAAATTGCACCCTCTGCTGGTTCTCATGGTTTACTTCAAGTTGCTGTTAAGAGGACTTGGGGACAGGTCAGGGGGAAGTGAGATTATTCTATCCAAGTGTGCAAGACAGTTTCGCAGTGAATCAACCGCCCATTTTACACCACACTTGATTTACACCCAGTGCATTTTACACCAAGCCCAATTTTCAGAGTGGCTGTCAGTTTGCTGTTTATTTGGCACTCCAGTGAAGACCAATCTCTCCCCCCACAGTTTTCATAAGCAAGTTCCTCAGAAACCATTTTTTCACTTCTCTGCAAATGCTCTTGCAGTGACACATATCATATTGGAAGATGCTGTGGGATTTGAGCACCTAAAAGAACAGATAGGGCCTAGATTTAATTGAAAGACAGTACCTCCAACAGTACAGTGCTCCATCAGTACTGCACTGCAAGTATCAGCCTGGTTCTTGTGCTCAAGTGTCTGATATGGGGCTTAAATCGTAAAACCTTCTGACTCAGAACCAGTTGTTCTACCCACTGAATCCTAAGTGACACCTACAGAATAGGGAAAATAGTGAAATTCTTCATCACGAGGATGGTGCAAGTGGCTTCCAATTTAAATTGTGAAATCTACATTACAAGAGTGACCACATTTCAAAAATTATTTCATTGGCTGTAAAGCATTTTGAGACTTCACAGAATTGTTACAGTACAGCAGGAGGCCATTCGGCCCATCATGTCTGCACCAGCTCTCTGAATGAGCAACTCACCAAGTGCCATTCTCCCGCCTTCTCCCCATAACCCTGCACATTCTTCTTTTTCAAATAACAATCTAATTCCCTTTTGAATGCTTCAGTTGAACCTGCCTCCATCACACCCTCAGGCAGTGCATTCTAAATCCTAAATACTCGCTCCATAAAAAAGTTTCTCCTCATATCACTTTTGCTTCTAATACTAATTACTTCAAACCTGTGATCTCTTGTTCTCAATCCTTTCATGAGTGGGGACAGTTTCTCCCTATCGACAATGTACAGACCCCTCATTATTTTGAACACCTCTATCAAATCTCCTCGCAACCTTCTTTTCTCTAAGGAAAACCATCCTAACTTCTCCATTCTGTCTTCATAACTGAAGTTCCTCATCCTTGGAACCATTCTCGTGAATCTTTTCTGCACCTCTCCAATGCCTTCATATCCTACCTAAAGTGCGGTGCTCAGAACTGGACGCAATACTCCAGCTAAGGCCAGACCAGCGGCTTATACAAATTCAATATAACCTCCTTGCTCTTTTACCCTATGCCCCTATTAATAAAGACTAGGATACTGTATGCTTTATTAACTGCTCTCTCCACCTGTCTTGCCACCTTCAATGATTTATGCACATATACACCCAGGTCCCTCTGCTCCTACACTCTCTTTGGAGTTGTACCCTCTAGTTTATATTGTCCCCATATTCTTCCTATCAAAATGAATCACTTCACACTTCTCCACATTGAACTTCATCTGCCACCAGTCTGCCCACTCTACCAACTTGTCTATGTTCCTTTGAAGTTCTACACTATCCTCCTCAAAGTTCACAATGCTTCCAAGTTTTGTATCATCCACAAATTTTGAAATTGTGCCCTGTACACCAATGTCTAGGTCATTAATATATATCAGGGAAAGCAGGGTTCCCAACAGGGAGCTCTAGATTTGTTTACCCTCCCTTTCCCTTTTGAGGGAATATACCTTGACTGTGCCAGAATCATCTCTTCTTTGAAGGTAGCCCACTTATCAGCTACTGTTTTTTCTGCCAACCTTTGAATCCAATTTATTCAGCCCAGATCCGTTCTTACCCCATTGATGTTGGCTTTTCTCCAGTTATGTGCTTAGACACATAAAGAGAAATTAGGAGGGGACTGAAGAGTTAAATAGTTGGTTTTGAGGAAAATCTTAAATGAGGAGAATGAGTTGGAGAGGTTTAGGAAGCGAATTCCACGGCTTAGGGCCTTGGAAGCTGAATGCCAATGGTGAAGCGATAGAAATCATGGGTGATAAAAGCAAAATACTGCAGCTGTTGGAAATCTGAAACAAAAATAAAAATAGCTGGAAAAGCTCAGCAGGTCTGACAGCATCTGCAGAGAGGAATATAGTTAACGTTTTGAGTCCGTATGACTCTTCATCAGAACTGAGGAAATATAGAAATGAGGTGAAATATAAGCTGGTTGAGGGGGGTGGGACAGGTAGAGCTGGATAGAGAGCCAGTGATAGGTGGAGACAAAGGAGAGATTGCCAAAGATGCCATAGACAAAAGGACAAAGGGGTGTCGACGGTGGTGATATTTGCTAAGAAATGTGCTAATGGTGACATTAAGGGTAGAAAGCAAGATGAGCAAGTGACAGATAGCCCTAGAGGGGGTGGGGTGGGGGGAAGGGATCAAAATAGGCTAAAAGGTGGAGATGAAACAGTGGATGGAAATACATTTAAAAATAATGGAAATAGGTGGGAAAAGAAAAATATATTTAAAAATATGTTATTGGACAAAGGGGGATCGGAAAGGGGGTGGGGATGGGGGAGAGAGTTCATGATCTGAAGTTTTTGAACTCAATGTTAAGTCCAACAGGCTGTAAAGTGCCTAGTCGGAAGATGAGGTGCTGTTCCTCCAGTATGCGTTGAGCTTCACTGGAACATTGCAGCAGGCCAAGGACAGACATGTGGACATGAGAGCAGGGTGGTGTGTTGAAATGGCAAGCAACAGAGAGGTCTGGGTCATGCTTGCGGACAGACCGAAGGTGTTACGCGAAGCGGTCACCCAGTCTGCGTTTGGTTTCTCCAATGTAGAGGAGACCCCATTGGGAGCAGCGAATGCAGTAGACTAAATTGAGGGAAGTGCAAGTGAAATGCTGCTTCACTTGAAAGGAGTGTTTGGGCCCTTGGACGGTGAGGAGGGGGGAAGTAAAGGGGCAGGTGTTGCACCTTCTGAGGTTGCATGGGAAGGTGCCGTGGGAGGGGTTTGAGGTGTAGGAGATGATGGAGGAGTGGACCAGGGTGTCCCGGAGGAAACAAACACTGTGGAATGCCGCCAGGGGGCTGAAGGAAAGATGTGTTTGGTGGTGGCATCATGCTGGAGTTGGCGGAAATGGCGGAGGATGATCCTTTGAATGCGGAGGCTGGTGAAGTGAAAAGTGAGGACAAGGGGGACCGTATCATGATTCTGGGAGGGAGAGGAAGGTGTGAGGGCAGATGCGCGGGAAATGGGCCAGACACGGTTGAGGGCCCTGTCAACCACCATGGGTGGAAAACCTTGGTTAAGGAAGAAGGATGACATGTCAGAGGAACCGTTTTGGAAAGTCGCATCATCAGAACAGATGTGACGGAGGCGAAAGAACTGAGATAATGGGATGGAGTCCTTACTGGAAGCGGTGTATGAGGGGCTGTAGTCGAGGTAGCTGTGGGAGTCTGTGGTTTGTAATGAACATTGGTGGACCAATCACCAGAAATTGAGACAGAGAGGTCAAGGAAGGGAAGTGTCCAACGCAGGCTGGGTGACCACTTCGCGGAACACTTTCGGTCTGTCCGCAAGCATTGTCCAGACCTCCCTGTCGCTTGCCATTTCAACACTCCACCCTGCTCTCATGCCCACATGTCCGTCCTTGGCCTGCTGCAATGTTCCAGTGAAGCTCAACGCAAACCGGAGGAACAGCACCTCATCTTCCGACTGGGCACTTTACAGCCTGCCGGACTTAACATTGAGTTCAACAACTTCAGATCATGAACTCTCTCCTCCATCCGCACCCCCTTTCCGATCCCCCTTTTACCAATAATTTATATTTTTAAATATATTTTTCTTTTCCCACCTATTTCCATTATTTTTAAATGTATTTCCATCCATTGTTTCTCCACCTTTTAGCCTATTTCGATCCCTTCCCCCCACCCCACCCCCCACTAGGGCCATCTGTCACTTGCTCGTCTTGCTTTCTACCCTTAATGTCCCCATTAGCACATTTCTTAGCTAATATCACCGCCGTCAACACCCCTTTGTCCTTTTGTCTATGGCATCTTTGGCAATCTCTCCTTTGCCTCCACCTATCACTGGCCCTCTATCCAGCTCTACCTGTCCCACCAACCCCCCCACCTCAACCAGCTTATATTTCACCTCATTTCTATATTTCCTCAGTTCTGGATGAAGAGTCATACGGACTCAAAACGTTAACTATATTCCTCTCTGCAGATGCTGTCAGACCTGCTGAGTTTTTCCAGCTATTTTTATTTTTGTTTGAAACCAGGGGTGCTCTGCTCAAGAGGTCTGAATTGCAGTGCAGAGATGTTTGAGCAGTGCAGGGTTGGAGGAGGTTATAGAGATAGATTTAATATTTCCAGAATCAGATTGGGAGCAAAAATATTTTGCATTAAATGACAGTTTTCTACTGTAAACAAAAACAATGGCAAATCTTGTAAGATTGCTTAACCATTTTTAAAAAGGTGGGGGGGGGAGAGGAAGCAGCTGTGCGATGCATTGTGGGATTTGTAGTTTTCTTGGAGGCTTCGCTATCGGTTTGTGAAAGCAGAGCGCGGGGCGAGAAAACTACAACTCCCGAGAGACCGCGGGCCCTCCAAATTCCTCTCCTGGAGGATTCGTAACTTTAAAAAAAATAAGATTAATAAATTAAACCAGATTTCACGAACCTTATCAACTTTGAATTAAAAAAATATATTTCCGCCCTTCCATGAAAAACAGACGAGGGCAGCAGGTACTGGCTCTTCAGCGCTGACGTTCCCGACCGTTGATTGTTTTTTTGGTGTTGCCCCGGATAAAGGCGACGACTGCGCACGCGCCTTCCCGCTCCCGCCTCGCGCGCCGCGTGCTTCAAAATAACCGTTAGATTCAAATTTCAGAGAGAGAGAGAGGGTGAGAGACTGGAAGAGGAGGAGGAGGGGGAGGGAGAGGAGGGGGAAGGGGAGAGGAGGGGGAAGGGGAGGGAAGGGGAGAGGAGGGGGAAGGGGAGAGGAGAAGAGGAGGGAGAAGAGGGGTACGGAGGGGGGTGGACGAGGGGAGAGGGAGGGGAGGAGGGAAGGGGCAGGAGAGGAGGGAAGAATGAGGTGGAGGGATGGGGAAGTAGGGGGGAGGAGAGGAGGAAAGGAGGGCGAGAGGAGGAGAGAGAAGGGAGGGGGAGGAGAGAACGGGGAGGAGAGAGTGGGGAGGAGAAGGGTAGGGTGAGTGGAAGGGGAGGAGGAAAGGAGGGGGAGAGGGAGGAGAGAGGGGGAGGTGAGGGAGGGGAGGAGGCAGGGGGCAGGAGAGGAGGGAGAAGGCGCATTGGAGGGAAGGGATAGAGGAAGGAGAATGGGGAGGAGGGAGGGAAAATGAGGGGAGGATGGAGGTAAAAGGAGGGGGAGAGTGAGAAGAGGGAGGGGATAGGGAAGAAGAGGGAGGGGGTGAGAGGAGCGAGGGAGGATGGGGACAGGACGGAGGGGTGAGGAATGAGGGAAGATGGGGACAGGGGAGAGGGAGAGGGGGGATGGGGAAGGGAGAGAGGATAGCATGAGGATGGGGAGAAGAGGATGAGGTAGGGAGAGAGGGCAGCATGAGGGAGGGAGGAGAGAGGACAGCCTGGAGGAGAGAGCGGAGGATGAGGGGGAGGGGATGATTAGGGAGAGCGGGGAGGGCCAGAGGCTGGTGTGAGGGAGGGGGAAGAGTAGGATGAGAGGGCGAGAGAGGTGGAGAGAGGATGATGAGGGAGGGGGAGAGGGGACAGCGTGAGGGAGGAAGGGAAAGAAGGATGGGGAAGTGATAGAGAGGACGGTGTGAGGGAAGGGGGGGTGAGGTGGATGTTAGTGTGGGGGAAGGGGGAGAGGAGGATGAGGGAGGGGGAGAGGAGGATGAGGGAGGGAGAGAGATTGGGACAGAGAGGGTGGCTTGAGGGAGGGGGAGTGGAGGAAGGTGTGAGGGGTAGAGGAGAATGAAGGAGCGAGAGAGGATGGTGTGAGGGAGAGAAGGATGAGAGAGGGAGAGAGGACAGCATGAGGAAATGGGGGAGAGGAGGATGAAGGTGGGAGAAAGATGAGGAGAGAGAGAGAGGACGGCGTGAGGGAGTGGGGAGAGGAGGAGGATGAGGGAGGAAGAGATGTGGAGGGAGGGAGCACGATGTGATGGGGAGAGGAGGATGAGAGAGGGGGAGGGTGTGAGGGACTGGGGGAGAGGACAAGGGAGGAGTGAGAGAGGGGGAGAGTGTGAGGGACTGGGGGAGAGTGCGTGGGACTGGGGAAGAGAAGGACGAAGGTGGGAAAGAGATGGGGAGAGACAGAGGGAGGGTGTGAGGGACGGGGCGAGGTGGGTGTGAGGCAGGGAGGGGAGGGACTGGAACATGTGTGTGTGGGAGGCTGAAGGACTGAAAGAGGGAGGCATGGGACTGGGAGAGGAGGTTAAGGGAGGGAGAGAGAAGGGAAAGGAGAGAAAGGGGCAGAGTGTTGAGGGAGTGGGAGAGGAGGAGGGAGGGAGCAGGAGAGAGGTGAGGGACTGGCAGAAAGAGGGTGAAGGCATGAAAGTGAGGATGTTATTGAAAGAAGGAGGGAGGGTAAAGAGCTGTGAAATGAGGGTGTGAGTGAGGGAGGTTGTGGGACTGGGTTTAAGAGAGACTGACTGGGAGAGGAGGTTATGAGCCACAGAGAGAAAGGGGCAGGGTGGAAGAGGGAGAAAGATGTGGGGTGAAGGAGAGAGGGTGAGGGACAGGAAGAGAGAGAGGGTGAAGGACTGGGAGAGGGAGGGTAAGGGGATAGGGCGAGAGTGAGAAAGGGAGAGAGAGGGTGAGGAACAGGGAGACGAAGGGAGAGAGGGTGAGGGATAGGGAGAGTGGTTGGGACAGTGAGAGGGTGAGGGACAGGTAGTGAGAGCAAGGGAGAGCTGGTGAAGGGTAGGGGGAGTGGGAGAGTTTGAGGGGCAAGGAGAGAGTGCCAGAAAGGGAGAGGTGAGTTTCTGTAAGTGAGGGACAAAGAGAGGGTGAGAAATAGAGAGAGGTAAAAACAAAGTGCTGGAAATACTCTGCTGTTTAGGCAGCATCAGTGGGGAGAGAAATAGTTAAAATTTTGAGTCTAGAAAGAGATGTTGAGTAACAAAAAGATGGAGGGAGAGGAAGAAGGCAAGGGAAACAGAGGAGGAGGGGTAGAGCTTATGAGGGACAGAAATAAGGAAGAGAGGGGCGAGGGACATAAGAGAGAGGAGGCAAGGGAGGGGATGAGGTGAGAGAGGGAGGGCAGGGGACCTGGTGAGGGGGGAGGGCTGGGGACCCGGTGAGGGAGAGAGGGGGAGGGCGGGCAGCCGGTGAGGGAGAGAGGGGGAGGGCGGGCGACCCGGTGAGGGGGAGGGTGGGGGACTCGGTGAGGGAGGGAGGGGTAGGGTAGGGGACCCAGTGAGGGAGGGCAGGGGACCCGGTAAGGGAGGGTGGGGGACCTGGTGAGAGGGAGGCGGAGGGCTGGGGAGGGAGGGTGAGGGATGTGGCGAGAGGGAGAGTGAGGGATGCGGCGATCAAGAGGAGGGCGAGGGACACGCGAGAAAGGGGGAGGGCGAGAGACGTGGTGAGCAACAGAGGGCGAGGGTTGGGGCGATAGAGCAAGAGGGAGGGCAAGGGACGCGCTGAGAGTGGGGGTTGTTGTGGGGTGCAGCAACGGGGGGAGGGCAAGAGATGTGGAGAGAGGGGGAGGGCAAGGGATGCAGCAAGAGGGGGAAGGTAAGAGACATGGTGAGAAGGAACGGCAAGGGACGCGCTGAGAGGGGGAGGGACACAGTGAAAGAGAGGGGGAGGGCAGGGGTCATGGTGAGAGGGGGAAGATGATGGACACAGCGAGAGAGAGGGGGAAGGTGAGGGATGCAGCGAGAGATGGGAAGGGCGAGGGACGCGGTGAGAGAGGGGGAATGTGGGGGCCATGGCAAGAGGGGGAGGGCAGGGGTCATGGCAGGAGAAAGATGGGGAGGGCGAGGGACGTGGCGAGAAAGGGAGGAAGGCGATTGACGTGGCAAGAGAGGCGGGGAAGGCAAGGGACGCAGCGAGAAGGGGAGGGGGAAGGTGAGGGACGCGGCTCCAGGGGGAGGGCGAGGGATGCAGAGAGAGGCAGGGGAAGGCGAGGGATGCGGCTCCAGGGGGAGGGGGAAGGCGAGGGGAGGGGTGAGAGGGGAGGGTGAGGGATGTGGCAATAGCGAGGGAGGGTGAGGGTCGCAGCAAGAGGGGGAGGTGGAAGGCGAGGGTCAGGGTGAGAGAGTGAGGGGGAGGGTGTGGGTCGCAGCGAGAGGAGGAGGGCGAGGGATGTGACGAGAAAGGAGGAGGGCAAGGGACACAGCGAAAGGGGGAGGGCAGGGAACACGGCAAGAGAGAGGAGGAGGGTGTGGGACGCGGCAAGAGAGAGGAGGAATGCGGGGGACATGGCGAGACGGGGAGAGCAAGGGATGCGGCAAGAGGGGGAGGGCGAGGGACGCAACGAGCAAGAGGGCAAGGGATGTGGCAAGACAGAGGGAGAGTGATGCGCCAGGAGAGAGAGAGGGGTAGGGTGGGTGATGCAGCAAGAGAGAGGAGGAGGGTGAGGGACATGGCGAGAGAGAGAGGCCGAGGGACGTGCTGAGAGGGGGAGGGCGGGGGAAGTGGGAGAGAGGGGGAAGGCGATGGATGTGGTGAGAGAGGGGGGAAAGCGAGGGTCGGGGCGAGAGAGAAAGGAGGAGGGCGAGGGACGCAGGGAGAGAGGGTGAGGGACGCAGCGAGATGGGGAGGGTGAGGGATGCGGAGAGAGGGTGAGGGATGCGGAGAGAGGGTGAGGGCGAGGCACACGGCAAGAGAGGGAGGGGGAAGGTGAGGGACACGGCGAGAGAGAGGGGGAAGCCGATGGATGTGGCAAGAAAAAGGAGGAAGGCAAGGGACGCAGCAAAAGGGAGATGGGGAAGGTGAGGGTTGGGGCGGGAGTGGGAGGGCAAGGAATGTGGCGAGAGAGAGGTGGGGGAGGGTGAGGGTCGCAGCAAGAGGGAGAGGGCAAGGGATGTGGAGAGAGGGCGAAGGATGCGGAAAGAGGGTGAGGGCGAGGGACGCGGTGATAGCGGGAGGGCGAGGGACTTGGCAAGAGAGAGGTGGAAGGCAAGGGATGCGGTGAGAGAGAGGGGGAAGGGAAGAGATGTGGTGAGAAGGGGAGGGGGAAGGCGAAGGTCGGGGCGTGAGAGAAAGGGGGAGGGAAAGGGATGCGACGAGAGGGCCGGCGAGGGAAATGGCAAGAGAGAGGGAGGGCGGGACGGTGAGGGATGTGGCGAGAGAGAGAGAGGGACACAGTGAGTGAAAGGACGAGGGCCAGAGAGAGGGGTAGGGCGAGAGGGAGGGTGAGGGATGGATGAGGGGGAATGGCAAGCGACACAGTTGGAAGGCGAGGGACAGAGAAAGAGTGACAGAAGGAAGGTGAGGGACACAGTTGGAGAGAAACACGAAGAAGTAAGAGACACAGTAAGGGTGAGACAGCAAATAATATGGACAGAGGGAGAGAGGAGACAGAAAGAGGAGACAATCCGAGAGCAAATAGGCAGAGAGATGAACAGTGAGCAATAGACAGAGAGAGGAAACAAACTGAAAGAGGAAACGGAGAGAGGAGACACAGAAGGACGGACAGTGGTATAGGGAGGATGAGATAACAGAAAAGGACTGATTGACATGGAAAGGGACAGACATAGAAAGATGGAAAAAGAGAGTGGAAGTCAGAGAGAGAAAAAAGTGACATACTGAGAAAAACACACACAGATGGACAGAGAGAGACAGAAGATAAAAACTTTCAGGCAGATTGACAAACAGAGGGGTGGATTTTCCCTCCAGAACTGGGAATAGAAGTTTCTGGGTCTCGAACCCATCCCAGGGGATACAGCCACTCATTGGGATTTTGATGTGGCACCCCTTGAATCATTATGGAGACAGGTTCCCTGTCCAATTAACGGTGGCGGGTGGGTGGGCTTTCAAAGCTGGAAGGCCAATCGAGGCCTTCCAGCTTGAGAGAAGCAGCAGGCTATAATAGAAGGTAAGTAAGGGAGAGAGCGCTTCAACGTGGAAGGAGCCCTCTCGCCAATGTTTTTAAAACCTAAATTAAAAAATGGTTCTTGCAGCCATGTTACTACTATAGGGGGGCCCTCGACAGGGCAGCATATGGCTGCACCCGCACTCAGGAAGGCTGTAAGGACCTCTGGGCTCGCCTGGATTCTGGCCCACCGAATCCACCTCCAGGTGCCTAAACTGCTCCTCTTTTAATTGGAGTTAACAAAGCTCTCTCCTTGTCAACTAGTTGGCGTTGGGAAACCATGTTGTCAGGCACTGGTAATTAGGCCTTATCTGCCTCCATTCCCAACCCCAGTAAGGCCTGAAAATCCTGCCCAGAGAGAGACAGAGGAAGAGAGACAGGCATAGCGAGAGAGCGATGGAAACAGAGCCCGAAGGAGAAAGATGAACAGAAAGAGAGAGGCAGAGCAAAAATGGCAGATAGATAGACTGATAAGGAGCCAGATAGACTGATAAAGAGCCAGACAGACACGGATGGAAGCAGAGACAGCATGGCAAAATAAAATTATTGCAGCATAGGTTAAATAAAATTACATCAATAAAGAGAGATGAAGTGGATTTTTTTATGCTGTGAGGTGATACAATGTGGAATGCACTGTCTGACCGGCTGGTGGAAGTAGATTCACTAGTAACTTTCAAAGGGGAATTGGATAAATAGTTGAAGGGGAAAATATTGCAGGGTTACAGGGAAAGAACAGGACTAGTTCCACAGCTCTTTCAAAGAGTTGGTGTAGACACAATGGGCCGAATGTCCTCCTTCAGAGCTGTGTCATTCTATAAAATACTGTTTCTCCACAGTAATGTTTATTCTAAGTTTTGAGCAGTGTTACTGATACAAAAGGTGCTGCCCTCTCCCCCCCCACCCCAAATAACGACAGCTTTTAAGTTAGAATTTAGCAGAAAATCACCCTTGAGAAGAGACATTTTCCTGAGTTGGAGCTGTAGGAAATAAGGATAGTTGGAAAAATATGTAAATTGTATTTGAGATATTTTTACATATACCCTCAGGATGATTTCAAAATAATCTGTCACAAATACTGTTGTCTTGTTACAGCTGCACATCTATTTTTGTGACTGAATTATTCTGTGATTTAATATTAACTACACTGTGGAGTGTGACAGGCTTCACCTCCAGTGTAAGTTACATACAATAAAACAAATTAGAATGATTTTTAAATAAAAATGTTTTTTGTTTCTTGAAATGTAGCAGTAGCCACTGAAATGAAATCCAGGAATTGAAAAACATCTTTTTATTCTCTTCATGGATCAATATTTTTTAAACAATTGTTTTGGGAAAATCCTTTGTATATTTCAAACTCATAAACCCCATGGTTTTCCCATTGTTGTGCTGAGTGAATGAAGAGTTTTAAGGAATGATAAAGCAAGTCTTTCAGTGCTGAATAATATTGAATCTTACAGATTTTCCCAGAGATGCAACTCCAGAAGAATTGTCGTTTCTGTAGAATATGATTGAAGATGACTTGCCAGCAGGAACCAGACAGGAATCTGCACCATCTACTTGCAGCCAGTATCAGCTAAGGTATTTATAAACAACACATTCACTATTCATATTGTTACATATATTGGCTGAGAAATAACAATATAGAAGGAGACCAAGCGGCCTGTCGTTCCTGTCTCTTCAATGAAGCTGTGTAATGTAATAATAAGGTTACAGTTTATCTTGGGTTGGGATCTGATCAGTTGAGAGAATGGTACAATGGTTATTTATACATGTTGAACGAGCCCCCAGTATTAATTCTCACAGCCTTTTTACCTTTAGAATCTGCTAGCATAACATAGGTACACCAAAACGGAAGCTATACAAACAATCGGTAAAAGGCCAGCCTCAATTCCAAGTCTTTATCAAGTTAGCTGATTCAGTTACAGCAACTGTTGTTGAACAAAAGAAAATCTTGCATTTTATTAGTGCATTTCAAAACCATTGGACACCTCAGAGTGGTTTACAGCGACTGAAGTACTTTAGAAGTGTAATCACTGTTGTAGTGTAGGAAACGTGGCAGCAACTTTGCACACAGCAAGCTCCTACAAACAGCAGTTGATAATGATCAGATAATCTGTTTTAGTGATGTTGATTGAGAGATAAATGTTGGCTAGAACACCAGCAAAAACTCCCCTGCTCTTCTTCAAAATAGTGCTGTGAGATCTCTTACATCCACCTGAGAGGGCAGGCTTCATGTTTGCTTTCATGTCCCATCTGAAAAACAGTGCAACATTCCATCAGTATTGCACTGGATTGTCAGTCTTGATTTTTGTGCTCAGGTCCTGAGTTGGATTTGAACCCAGAACCTTGTGACTCAGAGGCAAGTATGCTACCAACTGAACCACAGCCAACAAATTGTCAAAACTCAATTTAATCAGAGTCGACTGCAACAATATGGTGAATATGTTGAGTTTAATCAGAGACTGGATACAACACACTAATCACACAGCAAAAATATATAACCGTGACAAGTTATGAATTCTGATCCAGGCCCAGAAGACGTCAGACATGTGCAAACAATTCTTCTCTCATTCTTCTCAGTGCCTTGCTTCTTCTTGAAGTCTCTCTGAACTACCTGAATGTTAGACTGAAGTCAGCGTGCACTCACCCTCAGCAGTTTTTCTCCACTGTCTAATACAACTGGAGGCCTTGCAAACCTTATCCTTTATCATCTTTTTCAGGGGTAGACCTGGTATAAATTGAGAAGGCCTCATTTTCCTATGGAGGTTCCCCTTTAACACAAGGTATTATTTCAAGTTGTATGTTGAGTTCTTTGTTCAAACCATGGAGAGGAGTCCACCCTTATCATGTCCTTACAGCATGCTAAGAATTGTTTCCCCATGACAATTTCACAATTTCCTTGAAATATACCAGCCTTTATACTTAACTGAATTAACATCCCCATTGTTCGTAGCTGTCTGTTATCAATTGAGAAGTGCTCATAGGCTGGCTGTGCAGTTTGACTTATTAAACTATTTTACGACAGAGTGATTCACTATGTTTGCAGAGACACCTGCTATTCTGTTTTCACGTACTGGTTATCTAATGCATTTTAGAACACGGCTTTGTTGAACAAGGTTAAAAGACAATCCTAACGCAACCTTATAATGTGGTTACTGTTCCACCATTGGAGAGGCATCATCTGGCCAAGTCCCCTTTCCTGGGTTATTGGTTTCCTTGCACCTGATTGATTTTTATGCATCAAATACTCATTCCACTTGTTTCTAATAAAATGAAACTTATTGTATCAATCTAATCCTCTACCTAATTCCAAGCTAAGTACCATCTGTATATTCTGCATATATTCCTAATTTCTAACAACATTGTTGCATTACAATTGGCTTCAACATTCCTGGGATTATGGGGACAGGGGGTCTTTCCCCCTTCACTATACAGTACGCATGGAAATGTTGGGCCTGGATTGGGTTAGACAGGTCATGAATTTCTGCCTCACTAGACTCTCATGTGAAAAAGAGTCCTAGACTAGGTCCTAGAGGGTGCCTGTAAACTGTACCCCAGCCAAAGTTGGAATCATAATAGGGGTTTGGACATAAATGTGGCAACAAATAACAGGTAGAGGTTATGTAGAAATGACATCTATTTAAGATAATAAATGCAAAGCCACTAATGTTAAATAATTCAGAGCAGGATATCATACAGGAATTATTTTGCAAACATGATGCAGAATAATTTTATAACCATGGGCGGAATTTTCTGAGCCTGCTGGCGGCAGGCGTGATAGGTGGCGGGTGCGAAAAATATGGCGGGACCCATTTCATGCCGTGTTTCCCGCCATCGGTCGGCGGGGAGCTAATTGTAATACATTAACATATAATTAAAAGGCCATTCCGCCAGGCTCTTGGAACCCCACCGTATTGTCTGTCCTTGTCGTTGGGAAAGCACGCTGACATGTTTCAAAACAGCATGCAGGCGACGTGCACTTGGCAGCCTTCGCTTTGGGAGAATTGAGGTGAATGAGCAGCAGCATTCTTCACAGCTCACCTGTTGTTACAGGCCTCTCGGTGGGTGGGGGGGGACTGATGCCTGGCCCCGCAGGCAACTGCTGAGTGGAGCTGGGTGTCTGGGGGCAAGTGCTGGCCAGCCTTGGAGCCGGCTGCTTTGGTAGGGGTGGGGGGGATGACTGGGGGCAAGTGCTGGCCAGCTTCGGAGATGACTGCTGAGGGGGGCAGGTGTCTGGGGGCAAGTGCTGGCCAGCCTAGGAGACGACTGCTAACAGGGGTGGGGGTCAAGTGCTGCCCTGGCACTGCATCCCGCACACAGGCAATTGAGGTTGGGGGGAGGGTAAGCAAGGGAAGTGACCACGCATTCGGGACACCTGTATGAACTGACCATACCTCTGCAACTAAGACAGATCAGGCACAGCCACAGTGATATGATTGGGGTCAGGCTCCTAGCCTGCCCGCCCATGCAAGCATCGCGGAGGCACCGAAGAGCCACCAAATGCTCCACACATTAAGGGGCAGTCACACAGGGCCAGGAAGGATGCTAAGTATAGCCATGATAACCATGTCTCTTTCTCTTTCATGCTGCAGGAGGACCACAGCAGGACCATGGATCCTGGTGACCTAGCTGTATGCTTGATGGCCTACAGAGACCATAGAAGACTGAGGCTCCTGGCCGTGCAAAGTCAGGAGCAGCAACCTTAGGAAGAAGGGGCAGCAGGGGCTCCTGCACACGCTGCCCAGGAGCGACAGCAGCTGTGGCTGGTTGGCGCCTAGCGACACCCAGGGTCTATAGATGCTGCCTGCCATTCCTGCAGATGACTAAGAACCAGTGTCGCCCCTGACTGCGCATGTCTAGGGACCTGGTGGCTCACATCTGCCACTTACTGCAGGACCTGCTGCCAAGGGGACATGGAGGGTATCCACTGCCGGTGGCTGTGAAAGTGACCGCGGCGCTCAATTTCTATGCCAGTGGCTCCTTTCAGGGCTGCACAGGTGACCTCTGTAGGATTTCACAATCCGCCACACACAAATGCATCTGTGAGGTCACAGATGCCATCTTCTTCATGGCACACAACTTTGTGCATTTCGCCTGGGACTGGGATAGCCAGAATGCAAGGGCTATTGGATTTGCCCTGATCGCGGGATTCCCACAGGTGCAGGGTGCGATTGACTGCACTCATGTGGCACCCAGGTCTCCATTGCTACACTCAGTGAACTTCTTCAACCGCAAGGGCTTCCACTGACTTAACGTGCAGCTGGTATGCGACCACCAGAAGTGCATCCTGCAGGTATGCGTACGGTTTCCAGGGAGTGTGCACGACACTTACATCCTGAGTTGCTTGCAGATCCCTGCAGTCTTCCAGGTCCACAGAGGCTGCAGCATTGGCTCCTTGAGGACAAGAGCTACCCGCAGAGGCCGTGGCTGATGACACCCGTGCTGGCCTCAGACTGCAGCAGAGCGACACTATAATGAGGCTCATACAGCAGGTCGCAACTTGGTGGAGCAGACCATCGGGATGCTGAAGATGCGGTTCCGGTGCCTGGACCAGTCTGGTGGAGCTCTGCAATACAGTCCGCAGAGGGTATCACGCATCATCATCGTCTGCTGCGCCCTTTACAACCTGGTGCTGCAACCGGGTGAGGAGCTGGCTGAGGAAGAGATGGAGGAGCTGCATGTCTCCTCCAATGAGGGGGATGATGGTGAGGGGGTCCTCGGTGGTGACGACGACAGAGATGAGGCTCTCGTAATGGCTAAATGAGGCAGGCACACTCGGGAGGCCCTTATAGCTGCCAGATTTGTGGAGGATGATGACAACAAGCAGTGAGATGTCCCCGTAGATCCTCACATTGCAGTTGTGAATTTTTGACTCTAGTCTGGCTTATCTCAGTGCCAATAACCTCTGAGAGAATGCTCCTGTCATGGAGATGCAGTGGAGGCCCTAATATTTGCTCGATTGTAGGAGGATGATGGCAACATGCAGTGAGGACACTCCATAGATCTCCACATGGCCTCTGAGAATGTCTGACTCCTGTCTGGCCGAGGGCAGCTCACTTGCGCTCCATGATCAAGGCCATCTCAGAGACACAGCCATGAAACTTTAGATGCATCTGATGCTGTGTCCGCCTTCTGCACCTCAGCCCTTCAGAAGCTGGTGCACAGCATCACTGGTTGCAGATGCTGGTGTGATGGGGGCCAGCCCTGCCTTAAAAAGTGCTGAGAGCACACCAGAGAATGAGAGAACTCTGTGGCGCCTGCCCACTGCATTCTGGTAACAATGAGCAGCACCACTGAGGTGTAGGCATCAGCAGTGTTTCCAGGGAGTGTGAGGCTGGACCATCACTGTGGTCTGAAGGCCACACAGAGCACAGGGAAGAGGCCCTGGACTAAAGTACCTGCCTTTTATCTTGTGCAGAAAGGTTTCACACCTGAGTGACAAGAAAACTTTTCATCAGAACACGGAGCCATAGGCAGGGAGACATTCTTGGGAGTTTATTGACAATAGTGAACACAAGTAATGAGCACCCGTGCCCAGGCTGTGCAACTAATTCTCATTAACTGTCCTAACCCTGCTGCTATGTCTTGGTGCTCCCTGGATATCCACAACGGAGATGGAGGCAGCCTGCTGACTGTGATGCCCTGTCTGTGATGAATTTGGCGGTTGTCCTCAGGAGGGCTAAGACTTGGAGGGCCCCGGCCTGCTTTTGGGGTCCTGCTGAGTGGCAGTGGCACCCTCCTCGGCCTGTGAAGCTGGATCTGCAGAGGTTGCGGGAAGAGGGGAGTCAGATGGGCCAGACACTTCCAGAGTCACCTGGGTTGGTGGCCCCGGAGCGTGCACCTGCTGATCCTCCTCCCTATATGTGCTCAAGGGCCCCTGGATGACTCCGTGAGCGGAAGGGGTAGCTGGAGTTAGATCATGCTGCCCAGCACCCCTCACGCTGTTGAAAGCCAACTATGGCATCAGCGATGGAGTTAAGCCCGCACAGCAGTACAGGAGTGACGTCCTGGACCAAGGTCTTGATGGCGGCCGCCATCCTGCCAGTGTTGATCTCGGTGCATTGCAATGCCGGCGCTATCACCTCAGCCTGAAGACGGACGGACTCCTTCATCGTGCCTTTCAATCCAGCAACTATGCCATGAACGAATTCAGAGGCTGTCACCTGACTCGAACTCAGCAATATTCTGGCCTCCAGCAGTCCTCCGAGTGCCGGGGACTTGGGAAGCCCCTGCCTCCGCCTGCTGTGGATCAGAAAGTGCGATGTGCTCACCACATTGTGGTCCCGAAGCTACTCTAAAGCTAGGTCCCATCAAGGTGTGTGTCTCTGTGCTGGTGGAGAATGTGGGTGAGCGCTGTGACGGGATTTTAGGGAGGGTGCCTTCAGAACCCCCATCGGAGGTTTCTTTGGAGCTTGCTTGGAGGCTCTGGGTCATGGACTCCATCTGCTGCTTCCCAGATGTGCCTGCGAAAGTGAGGGGAGATAACTAGTGCACATCAATGGCCTGTGAAAAAGGACACATCACCTGTGGCATGGTTGTCTGATGGATGTTGCACTGCTTGATCCTTACTTGGTAGAGCAGCGCTGACCTCACCGTCAGCACAGGTCCCGGTCGTCGCCAGCCAGTTGGATGGCTCTGTTTTCAAATTCTGTGAGAACTTTGAATTCCGGCATCCCTCCACCTATCTGCGACCTTTCCCTCCTGTTGTGAGCCAGTTTGTCCTGCATGGATAGAGCTAGGGAGAGTGTATCAGGACTCCTGCGAGGCCAGATGATAAGTATGCCTGGCCTGTGTGGGTGGTGAGTGGTCCCTAGATGGTATGAGGACAATGATGGTGTGGGTGGAAGAGTGAATGGTGATGTCCCTTGCACTGGCAGTGAGTGAGGGCCCTGTGGGTGTGTGATGGGTTTGTGAGTATGAGAGTTGGGAGTGATGAAAAGTTTGACTTACCCTGGCGGAACGGAGGAGATCATTCATCCTTTTGCAGCACTGGGTGGCTGTCCTCTTCTGAATGGCATTGGCGCTGACCACGCTGCCACTGCCTCCCAAACTGGCGGCCAGTGCAGGTTTGGAGCACATCCCAGCAGGCCTCCACGGCATCCAGCAGTCGCTCGAGGGACCTGTTGTTGAAGTGGGGGGCTGCAGTCTTTTTGCCTTTGCAGGCCATGTCTCCCAGGCAGTGGTGATGAGCACTTTGCTGGTGGCTGCCTTTTAAAGATGGCGGCCAGCCTGATGCCACAGGGCGGTGATGGTGAGCAGGCGAATGAGAGCCTGCCTACCATGGAAATGGCATGTTTCGCGCAAGTGAATATATAATGAGGCGGGCTTGGGAAGATATGGCATGAAAACCTACCATTTTCATCAGTGAGTAGGACTCCATTTTATCCGCCCACTACCGCACTTAGTGCAATTCTGGGAAAATTCAGCCCCATATATAACTTGAGTTCATGTATAGAGAATAGACTATTGAGTGATGTCAAGTTATAACTTTTGTTTTTGATTGTTTTCTTGTAAAGGATACTAATGATGAGGCTGTCATCAACTTCCAGTTTAAGTTCACAGCTGTGGAAGGTGTTTTCAAGGTGAATCATACTGCCAGAACACCTAGTGCCATTGAACCACAACAATGGCATTTACTGATGAATATTATTACACTGCGTTAACACAAGTAAATTTCCTCTTATCTTTGCATCTCCAGAAGAAACTGTTTCTCTTTGTAGCTAAGAACTGGACTTCATCTCAGAATTCTGGGACCATGGGATGTTTTGTGCTGCTTCATACCAGATTGTTTGAAAGCAGATGAATTTTGGGTTTAAAAATAAGCTTGAACCTCTGCCAATTGCTCAGTTAGTTTGTTCACTGACTACCCTTATGAGATCCAATAAGATATTTGCCCCAGAAATTAGGGCAGCAGGATGCCATTGAGTAGAATTGGCCTGTACTTTTGGCACTTTAAAAGAATGAAAGGTAATCTCGTTGAAACGTATAAAATTCTTAGAAGACTTGATGAGCTAGATGCTGAGAGACAGTTACCCCTGGTTAGAGAGTCTAGAACTTATTTTTAAATTCATTTCCAGGTGATGGTGTTCCCATGCCCTTCTAGATGGTGGTGGTCATGGGTTTGGAAGGTGCTGTCGAAGGAGCATAATAATATGCAGTGCATATTGTAGATGGTCCACACTGCTGCTACTGTGTGTTGGTGGTGCAGCGAGTGAATGTTTTTGGAGATGGTGCCAATCAAGTGGGCTGCTTTGACCTGGACAGTGTCAAGCTTCTTCAGTGTTGTGGGAGCTGCACTCATTCAGGCAAGTGGACAGTATACCATCACACTCCTGACCTGTGCCTTGTAAATGGTGGACAGGCTTTAGGGAGTCAGGAAATGAGTTACTCATCACAGGATTCCTAGCCCCTGATCTGTTCTGGTAGTCACGGTATTTATATGGCTAGTCCAGTCCTGGTCAATGGTAACCCCCAGGATGTTGATAGTGGGAGATTCAGTGATGGTAATGCCATTGAACTTTCAGAGATGATGGTTAGATTCTTTATTGTTGAAGATGGTTATTGCCTAACACTTGTGTGGCGCGAATGTTACTTGCCACTTGTCAGCCAAGCCTGGATATTGTCCAGGTCTTGCTGTATTTGGACATGGACTGCTTCAATACCTGAGGAGTCGTGAATGGTGCTGAACATTGTGCAATCATCAGTGAACATCCCCACTTCTGATCTTATGATGGAAGGAAGGTCATTGATGAAGCAGCTGAAGATGGTTGGGCTGAGGACACTACCCTGAGGAACTCCTGCAGTGATGCCCTGGAGCTGAGATGACTGAACTCCAACAACCATAACCATCTTCCTTTGTGCTAGGTATGACTTTAACCAGTAAAGAGTTTTCCCCTTGATTCCCATTAACTCTAGTTTTGCTAGGGCTCTTTGATGCCACACTCGGTCAAATGCAGCCTTGTTGTCAAGGGCAGTCACCTTCACCTCACCTCGGGACTTCAGCTCTTTTGTCCATGTTTGAACCAAGGCTGTAATGAGGTCAGGAACTGAGTTGCCCTGGTGGAACCCAAACTGGGTGTCAGTGAGCAAGTTATCGCTAAGCAGGTGCCGCTTGATAGCACTGTTGATGACCCCTCTAGTTATTTTACGAGAGTAGACTGATGGGGCGGTAATTGGCCAGGTTGGATTTGTCCTGCTTTTTTTGTACAGCACATATCTGGGCAATTTTCCACATTGCTGGGTAGATGCCAATGTTGTAGCTGTACTGGAACAGCTTGGCTCGGGCATGGCAAATTCTGGAGCACAAGTCCTCAGTACTAATGACGGAAAATTGTCAGGCCCCATAGCCTTTGCAGTATCCAGTGGCTTCAGCCGTTGCTTGATATCACGATTTGGCTGAAGACTAGCATCTCTGATGCTAGGGCCCTCCATACTCGGCACTCCTGGCTGAAGATTGTAGCAAATGCTTCAGCCTTATTTTTTGCACTGATGTGCTGGGTTCCCCCATCATTAAGGATGTTTGTGGAGCCTCCTCCCCCACTGAGTTGTTTAATTGTCCACCACCATTCATGCCTGAACGTGACAGATCCTCTCAGTTGGTTGTGGGATCGCTTAGCTCTGTCACTTGCTGCTTATGCTGTTTGGCACACAAGTAGTCCTGTGTTATAGCTTCACCAGGTTGACACGTCATTTTTAGGTATGCCTGGTGCTGCTCCTGGCACGTCCTCCTGCACTCTCCATTGAACCAGGGTTGATCCCCTGGCTTGATGGTAATGGTGGAGTAGGGGATATGCCGGGCCATGAGGTTACAGATTGTGTTCGAGTACAATCCTACTGCTGTTGATGGCCCACATCGCCTCATGGATGCCCAGTCTTGAGTTGCTAGATCTGTTCAAAATCTATTCCATTTAGCATAGTGATAGTGCCACACAACATGATGGAGGGTATGGTATCCTCAATGTGACTTTGTCTCTACAACGACTGTCCGGTGGTCACTCCTACTGATACTGTCATGGACAGATGCATCTGCAGCAGGCAGATTGGTGAGGATGAGGTCAAGTATGTTTTTCCCTATTGTTGGTTCCCTCACCACCTGCCGCAGACCCAGTCTAGCAGCTATGTCCTTTAAGACTTGGCCAGATTGGTCAATAGTGGTGCTACCAAGCCAGTTTTGGTGATGGACATTGAAGTCCCCCACTCAAAGTACATTCTGTGCCCTTGCCACGCACAGTGCTTCCTCCAAGTGATGTTTAACATTGGGGAGTACTAATTCATCAGCTGAGGGAGGGCAGTACGTGGTAATCATCAGGCGGTTTCATTGCCCATGTTTGACTTGATGCCATGAGAGTTCACGGGTGTGTTACCAAAAGCTTACCCAGACATTAGACCTGATGAAGACATCCACAAAGGCTTAAGGAGTTGGGACTCACCTAAAATACAGAAGTCAAACCTCTGGAGTAAGAAGGGTACCAAAGGCCTAGAGCCATCACATGGGGTTGCAACAATGCACTAACCCACTGTGTCATGTCGTCTATCCTTTGCTTCAGTTTTATTATAATTAAATGAAAGTAAAATGACATCTCTTTAAAAGGATCCTTCATTTAGTGAAATGTCTAATCGGTATTGCTACTTGAAAGGGTTGTACGTCATTGAAATTAACAAAATTGGATAAGCATTAAAATTGGAGAGGACCAGACTTGGAACCTTCCTGTGTCATTTCTTTTTTCATTCCCTTTACTGCCAATTTTTTCTTGAATTGAGTCAATCCCTACTGACTTGTAGTTCCTTACTCGGCTACAGTTTTATGGTTGCTAGTCACCCTCTGATACTCATGGTCATACCATTTAGGGAGGTATCATCACTGCTGAATCTAAATGTGTTTCTTTCAACAGGGGTCACTTGATCACAAGTCAGGAATGTAACCTAATAGGCTTTTCCCTCAACTTTATTTTTCAGTCTTGGGATGCGATTGTTGCCAGCAAGGTTTGCTTTTATTGCTCATTCTTAGTTGCCGTAACAAGGTAACTGAATGGGTAGGACACTTCAGAAGGCAGTTAAGAATCAGCTATGTTAATGTAGGACTGGAGTCACAAATGGGGAAATTGGTAAGGATGGCAGGTTTGCTTCCCTAAAGGTTATTAATAAACCAGTTACATTTGTACAACCATCCAAATGCTAATTTTTATTCATATTAGCTATTTGTTTCAGCGTTTTAAAAATTGTCGTGGATTATCAGTCCAGGCCTCTGAATTACCAATCCAGTAATATAACCACAACACTACTTTACCTGATAGTGTGCTGAGGCCATTTGTAATGCTTCTACTGCCGTCCCAACTGAAATCAGCTAATTTGGCACAGGCCAAGGATTCAAACTGGTCTTTGACTTTTTTTTTTAAATTGATGTATAGAACTGCTATATAAATACATAGGTATTCTGTAATGGACTAGAATACTTTGGCATGCTGGTTGTACGTCTGCAGTACAGAAATCCTGTGTGCTTCTGTGCTTAAGTAGACATGGACTACAGTTCTTTCTCAGAAAGTTCAATGTGCTTGATGTAAATGTTGGTGGTCAGCTCTGAATTAACTTGCAAAGGCACTCTGGTAGCACTCTTATATCTGAGTCAGAAGATTGTGGAATAAAGTCCTACTCCAGGACTTGAGCACAACAATCTTGGCTGAAGCTCCAATGAAGTACTGAGGGAGTGCTAAACAGTCGGATGTGTCATCTTTCAGATGAAACCTCAAACAGAGATCTTGTCTGCCCTCTTGGATGGACATATAAGATCCCGTGGCACAATTTCAAAGAAGAACAGGGTAATCAACATCACAGAAGCAGGTTATTTGGTCATTATTGCATTGCTGTTTGTGGGAGTTTGTTGTGTGCAAATTGACTGATATGTTTCCTTCATTACAACAGTGACTACATTTCAAAAGTAGTTCATTGGCTGCAAAGCACTTTGCGATGTCCAGTGGTTGTGAGCAATGCTATATTAATGCAAGTCTTCCTTTTCTTTGGATGCCCACACTCTAGCACCAGCTAAGGAGGGGGATGTCGGTACACACACACTGCTCCCCTGACCACAGCACCAATTAGGAGGATGTTATGTGACTTGCACACATGATCTCTCAGATACCCAAGGGCTAAAAGATATAGATAAAAAAGATAAAAGACTCATATACAGCTTCCCATGAAACTAGTTGTGATCCCTGTTGAGACCCATAACTTTTAAAAAGAGATACGAATTTTCCAGTGAGTGACCTATGCAAAAAATCGCATGACAAGATTTTATGTTTTAAGACTTTTACTGTGAAAAACAAACTAAAATCAACATTGACTAAACATTATTTAGTAGGCAACTAGTACAATAAACTACAGAAAGAACTCCGAAAAAGAGTCATATTGGACTTGAGATGTTAACTCTGTTTCTCTCTCCACAGATATTGCCAGATCTGCTGAGTTTTTCCAGCACTTTGTTTTTATTTCGGATCCCCAGCATCTTTAGTGATTTGCTTTTATATTATTACAGAAGAGGTAGCCCCTTTTAACTTAGTACAGCCGAAAACCCCATGCCATGTTTATACTTCACTCTCTGCAGACGTGTAGGGCTGGATTTTCATCCTTGAGGTGGGTTGCGGGAGTTGGGAAAATTTCTGGCTTGGCCAACCCACCTCGGGTTGGGGGAAGTGCCCACAAGGATGGGATTTTCATTGTTTGGGGGTGGGGGGGGGGGGGGGGGGGGGGCCACAGGTGTGGGCTGCAGTCAGGCCAGCTGATCCAGGAAAAAGTTTGGAGGCAACCACAGGGACTGCCAGGTGTGGGAACGGGCTGTTTAAAAACACACCTCGGTGCTGTGGAACTTCGTCCCAGTTATAATAAAAACAGGCCCTTCACCCCCACTCCCCATGCAATCTCCATGCCACCTCATATCCCCCACCCAGCCCCTATGGGCCCTCATGTCTCCCATGCCAAGGTATACCCCCATCCTGGAATTTAGAATGTTAAAGAGTAATTTGAACAAAGCTTTCAAAATATTAGGGGAAACAGATATGATAGATTGGGAGAAACTATTTTCATTAGTAGGGGAGCCTAGAACTAGGGGGTATAGTATAAAAATTAGAGGCAGACCTTTCAGAAGTGAAATTAGGAAACATTTCTTTACACAATGAGTAGTAGAAGTTTCGAACTCTCTTCCATAAATGACAGTTGATGCTGGATCAATTGTTAATTTTAAAACCAAGATTAATAGATTTTTATTAGTCAAATGTATTAGTAAAAGGGACATGGGGCGAAAGTGGGTATATGAAGTTAGAGCCATAATCCACGATCTCAGTAAATGGCAGAACAGGCACAGGGCTAAATCATTGAATGGTTAAACCACAGAAGGCAGCCATTCACCCCATTGTGTTCCTGCCAGTTCTCTGCAAGAGCAACTCACCTAGTCCCACTCAACAAATTATATTTATATAGCGCCTTTTGCATAGTGGAACATCTCAAGGCACTTCACAGGAGCATTATAAAACAAAGTATGAAGATGACCAAAAGCTTGGTCAAAGAGGTAGTTTTAAGGAGTATCTTAAATGAGGAAGTGAGGGAAAGAGGTAGGCAGGGTATTCCAGAGCTTGTGGCCTAGGCAACTGAAGGTATGGCTACCAATGCTAGAGCATGTAAAATTGGGGACACACAAAAGTCCAGAATTAGAAGAGCGCAGATATCTTGGAGGGTTGTGGGATGGAGGAGATTATAGGGATCAGAAGGGGGAAGGCCATGGCGGGATTTGAAAATTAGGATGAGAATTTTAAAATTAAGACATTGCTTGACTAGGAGCCAATGTAGAACTGTGAACGCAGGTGATAAGGGAACGCCTCAACCTCCTTTTCCCCATAGCCCTGAAATTTTTTTCTCTCCAGGTAGTTAGCCAGTTCTCTTTTGAAGACCCCGATTGACCCTGCCACACTCTCAGGCATTGCATTCCAGAACCACAATACACCCTGTGTAAAAAATATTTTTCCTTGTGTTGCAGTTGCTTCTTTTGCCAATCACCTTAAATCAGTGCCCTCTGGTTCTCGATTCTTCTGCCAATGGGAACAGTTTCTCCCTATCTACTGTGTCCAGACCCCTCATAATTTTGAACACCTCTATCAATGGTCTATTCCTGTTCCTATGTTTCTATGACTAGTGGTGCAGTTGGTAGGATACAGTATTTGAAGCCATACTTGTGGCATTGCATCCAGGTCCTCGGGGTTGACTGTTGGCATTGACCTCCACAGCTACCTGCCCCCACTGTCTTCTGATTGTATGTCCGGAGGGCCTGTGGGCGCAGGATATTTCTCCTCCCATGCATCCTCGCCAAGGCAGTACAGCATGTGGAAATCTAAAAGCCAGCTCTCTCCTATCTTGTGCCATCTTTTGTCTTTGCAAAGTCAAATTCAACTCCCATAGGACTGCCAGCACCTGCCCCAGCCACAATGCACTCAACAGGAATAGGTTAATTGTCATCCCTGCACCAGTTTTGATGGTATTATATTTAGACTTCTTTGAGTCATATTCTATTTTCCTGGTCGTCTTAATTGATTTTTAAGCTATTTTCCTATAGAATAGCATTGCTTGAGACTTTGTGGTAAGTCACCTTCCCATAGTGTGTAAATCTAAATTGGGGAGGAGTATGAAGCAGGTCAGCATCACTGTGAAGACTGGGCAGAATGTGAAGCAGTTTAGCATCCCTATGAAGATACTGGGAGGAGGGTAGAACAGGTCAGTATCACTGAAATGAGAGAGAGAAAAAACTAAAACTGTGACAGCACTAGAAAGTCATGAGTTGATTGACTTGAGTATTGCTGCTGCTTTTCCTTTCTCCAAAGCTAGACTTGGTGAACGGCGGGAAACAGCAAAAGTGGAGCAGGGCTATCCGCTGCCACCAGGAGCCAGTCTGTGGGTTCAGGGCCGGTGTTCAGAAAGAAAAATTGAGGTGTGACATCACAGGGGAGCAGGTAGGTGATTGGCTGGTGAGTATTTCCTAAACGAGGGAATAAGCTGGTAAATTTTATCTTTTTTTAAAGTAAGGTTTACTTAGTAAGGTGTATTAGCAAGGTTTATTAGTATTAATAAGTTTTCTTCTTTATTCCTGCCTTCACATTAAAGATACCCTCCATCGTGTTGTGGGGCACTACTACTGTGCTAAGTGGGATAGATTTCAATCTAGCAACTCAAAACTGCACATCCATGAGGCGCTGTGGGCCATCACCAGCACCAGAATTGTATCCTCATGACTCAGATTATCCACCACTCGACCATTAAGCAATTAGGGATTAGCAATAAATGGTGGCCTAGCCAGCAATGTCCACATCCTGTGAAAGAATATTTTTTTTAAATTACTATCAAGCCAGAGGATCAACCCTGGTTCAATGAAGAGTGCAGGAGGGCATGCTAGGAGCAGCACAAGGCATACCTAAAAATGAGGCGTCAATCTGGTGAAGCTACAACACAGGGCTAGTTGCACGCCAAACACACGCAGCATGCAATAGATGGAGCTAAGTGACCCCACAACCAATGTGGATCAGCCCTGCCACATCCAGTCATGAATGGTGATGGGCAATTAAACTTGGAGGAAGAGGGTCCACAAATATCCCCATCCTCAATGATGGGGCAGTCCAGCATTTCAATGCAAAACACAAGTCTAAAGTATTTTCAACCATCTTCAGCCAGAACTGCCTGGTGGATGATCCATCTTGGCCTCCTCTTGAGGTCCTCAGCATCACAGATGCCAGTCTCCAGCCAATTCGATTCACTCCACATGATATCAAGAGATAGCTGAAGACACTGGATACTGCAAAGGCTTTGGGCCCTGACAACATTCCGGCAATAGTACTGAAGACTTGTGCTCCAGAACTTGCCGCACCCCAGCCAAGCTGTTCCAGTACAGCTGCAACACTGGCATCTACCCGGCTATGTAGAAAATTGCCCAGGTATGTCCTGTCCACAAAAAGCAGAACAAATCCAACCAATTACTGCCCCATCAGTCTACTCTCGATCATCAGCAAAGTGATGGAAGGTGTCATTGACTGTGCTATCAAGTGGCACTTGCTTAGCAATAACTTGCTCACTGACACTCTGTTTGGGTTCTATCAGGGCCACTTGGCTCCTGAACCTATTACAGCCTTGGTCCAAACATGGAAAAAAGAGCTGACCTTGAGGTCAAGGCAGCACTTGACCACGTGTGGCATCAAGGAGCCCTGGCAAAACTGAAGTCAATGGGAATCAGGGGGAAATCTCTCCGCTGGTTGTAGAGGCATTCACCAAGCCTCCTGAGACAGCACCTTCTAAACCCACGACCACTGCCAACTAGAAGGACAAAAGCAGCAGACACATGGGAACACCACCACTTGGACGTTCCCCTCCAAGCAACACACCACCCTGACTTGGAAATATATCGATGCTCCTTCACTGTCACTGGGTCAAAATCCTGAAACTCCCTCCCTAACAGCACTGTGGGTTTACCTACATGACATAGACTGCAGCGGTTCAAGAAGGCAGCTCACCACCGCCTTCACAAGGGCAATTAGGGATGGGCAATAATTACTGGCCTAGCCAGAGACACCCACATCCCGTGAATGAATAAAAAAATAGCACAAATGAAGATGGTTGTGGTTTTTGGAGGTCAGTCATCTCAGTCTCAGGACATTGCTGCAGGAGTTCCTCCGAGTAGTGTCCTAGGCTCAATCATCTTCAGCTGTTTCATCAATATCCTTCCTTCCATCATGAGGTCAAAAGTGGGTTGTTCACTGATGATTGCACAATGTTCAGCACCTTTCGTGACCCCTCAGGTACTGAAGTAGTCCATGCTCATGTGCAGCAAGACCTGGACAATATTCATGCTTGGGCT
The DNA here is from genome assembly GCF_964194155.1 of Cetorhinus maximus. NCBI lineage: Eukaryota > Metazoa > Chordata > Chondrichthyes > Lamniformes > Cetorhinidae > Cetorhinus > Cetorhinus maximus. Next base: position 25,290,269 of record NC_135887.1, on the reverse strand, counting down.
GGCAAGTGACAAGTAACATTTGCGCCACACAAGTACTTGGCAATGACCATCTTCAACAAGAGAGAATCTAACCATCACCCCTTGACATTCAATGGCATTACCATCGTTGAATCTCCCACTATCAACATCCTAGGGGTTACCATTGACCAGGGGTGTAATGTCAAATTTTGAGATGCAGGAGCTCAAAGAAAATGTGTTGGCCATATCATCTCTAAATCTACTATTACATTGTTTTCTTAAGTATTAATCATTTGAGTCCCCAAAAGTCAGTAAAACTATGCTTTTTAAATGAAAAATATTAGTGCCCTATTGTCACCAACCTCTTTCTCACCCCTCTCTCCAACAGCCTCCCCCACCCTCATCCTCCAAAACCTCACGCCCCCTCCCCCTCCAGCCCAACCACTTCAACCTGCTCCCCACAGCCTCCCCCAACATCTCCAAACCCAACGTGCCCACTCCCCAATCTCCCCAGCAGCAGCATAGCAATGAGTGAAATTGACCTGACAGACCAGCTTCAAAAAATTGGAACTCTCAGCCTGAAAGTTCTGATTTTTTTTCAGCTGGTCTGTCAGATCCTAAGCTCTGGGCTGCACAGCGTGGATGACGAAAACTTCATTTAAAGCAGGCTTGTCCAACCTTTTCACTTTGGGCACCGCATTTCCATTCTTTACTCCCTCAAGGGGCAGTTGAGCAAATTTCAGAATAAGATTAGGCACAACTTTAAACTGAATTTCAACAAAAAGTTGAGGTATTAATAAAACAAACAATTGCTGAGGAAAAATAAAGCAATGTCTTAGCAGTAAGTTGTTAAGCTTAAAAGAGATTAATTAATAACAATGACCAGAGTGTGAGGGGGGTCAATGTGTGTGTGTGTGTGTGTGCCAGGCTCACACCCAGTGTCAGGGTGCTCACTCACTCACCCTCACCACCGCACACCAATACATATACACACCCATTAATAGTGGGTGAGAAACCTGAGGCTTGGAATAAGGCAGACACACAATCACACTCTCTCTCACACACACATTCTCACATCTTCACTCACTCACACTCTCACATACACACACACTCCCACACGGACACATGCATACACTCACTCACTCCTATACACTCATTCTTTCACTCACACGTTCACTCTCCCACTCACACACTCAATAGTACTGAAGACTTGCCACGGCACCCTAGCCAAGCTTTTCAGAACAGCTACAACACTGGCATCTATCCGGCTATGTGGAAAATTGCCCAGGTATGTCCTGTATACAAAAAGCAGGACAAATCCAACCCAGCCAATTACCGCCCCATCAGTCTAGTCTCGATCACCAGTAAGGTAATGAGAGGGGTCATCAGCAGTGCTATCAATCGGCACCTGCTTAGCAATAAACTGCTCACTGACACCCAGTTTGGGTTCCACCAGGGCCACTCAGCTCCTGACCTCATTACAGCCTCGTTTCAAACATGGACAAAAGAGCTGAACTCCCGAGGTGAGGTGAGAGTGACTGCCCGTGACATCAAGGCTGCATTTGACCGAGTGTGGCATCAAAGAGCCCTAGCAAAACTAGAGTCAATGAGAATCAGGGGGAAAACTCTCTACTGGTTGGAGTCATACCTAGCACAAAGGAAGATGGTTGTGGTGTTGGAGCTCAGTCATCTCAGCTCCAGGGCATCATTGCTGGAGTTCCTCAGGGTAGTGTCCTTAGCCAAACCATCTTCAGCTGCTTCATCAATGACCTTCCTTCCATCATAAGGTCAGAAGTGGGGATATTCGCTGATGATTGCACAATGTTCAGCACCATTCGCGACCCCTCAGATACTGAAGTAGTCCATGTCCAAATGCAGCAAGACCTGGACTTGGGCTCACCAGGCTTGGGCTGACAAGTGGCAAGTAACATTCACACCCCACAAGTGCCAGGCAATGACCATCTCCAACAAGAAAGAATTTAACTATTGCCCCTGAAAGTTCAATGGCATTACCATCACCGAAATCCCAGTATCAACATTCTGGGTGTTACCATTGACCAGAAGCTGAACTGGACTAGCCATTTAAATACTGTGGCTGCAAGAGAAGGTAAGAGGCTAGGAAGCCTGTGACTAGCAACTCACCTCCTGACTCTCTAAAGCCTGTCCACCATCTACAAGACACAAGTCAGGAGTGTGATAGAATACTCCCCACTTGACTGGATGAGTGCAGCTCCAACAACACTCAAGCTTGACACCATCCTGGACAAAGCAACCCACTTAATTGGCACCACATCCACAAACATTCACTCCCTCCACCACCGATGCACAGTTGCAGCAGTCTGTACCACCTACAAGATGCACTGCAGAAACTCACCAAGGCTCCTTCGACAGCATGTTCCAAACCCACGACCACTACCAGCTAGAAGGACAAGGGCAGCAAATGCATTGGAACACCATCACCTGGAAGTTCCCCCCCAAGTCACTCACCACCCTGACTTGGAACTATATCGCCAGTCCTTCACTATCACTGGGTCAAAATCCTGGAACTCCCTTCCTAATAGCACTGTGGGTGTACCAACACCACATGGACTGCAGCGGTTCAAGAAGACAGCTCACCACCACCTTCTTAGGGGCAACTAGGGATGGGTAATAAATGCTGGCCTAGCCAGAGATACCCACATCCCGTGAATGAATAAAAAAAAAACACCCACTCCTCCATATACAAGTACCCTCTCACTCCCCCACACTTACATGCACTCTCTCTTATTCCCCGACATGCACACGCACTCTCTCTCACTCACACATGTACATTCACTCTCACTCCCCCACACATGCACTCTCCCTCACTCCCACACACCCACCCTCTCTCACTCATACACACACCCTCTCTGTCACTCTCACGCACACACTCAACTCTCTCACCCCCACACACGCAGTCTCTCACTCCCACACAATCTCCCATACACAGCAGTCAGCTTCTCCCCTGCCCCAACTTCTCCACCATCCTGGGGCTCCACAGCATCTCACCCCCGGGCCTTGCAGCCAGCCTCCCCTCGCCGGGGCCCCGGTACTCTGCTCCCAAGCATTCTGTTCCCCGGACCCCACACCCTGGCACTCTGCTCCCCGGTCCCTGGTTGGAGGTGCCGGAGCAGCACTCCCGTGCACTCCAGCAACACTACACCATACCATTGACTAGAAACTGAACTGGACCAGCCATATAAATGCTGTGGGTACAAGAGCAAGTCAGAGACTGGGAATTCTGTGGACAGTAACTCATCTCCTTACTCTCCAAAGCCTGCCCACCATCTACTAGACACAAGTCAGGCATTTGCCTGGATGAGTGTAGCCCAAACCACACTCAAGAAACTCTACACTATTCAGGACAAAGCAGCCTGCTTGATTGACATCCCATCCACCACCTTAAATATTCACTCCCTCCAACACCAACACACAGTGGCAGCAGCGTGTACTATCTACAATACTGCAGTAACTCACTAAGGCTCCTTCAATAGCACCTTCCAAACCCGCGACCTCTGCCACCTCTATGGACAAGGGCAACAGATGCAAGGGACACCTCCACCTGCAAGTTCCCCTCCAAGTCATACACTATCCTGACTTGGAATATATTGCCATTCCTTCACTGTTGCTGGGTCAAAACTTTGGAACTCCCTTAACAGCATTGTAGGTGTTCCTATGACATATGGCCTGCAGCAGTTCAAGAAGTCACCACCAACTTCTCAAGGACAATTAGGGATGGGCAATATATGCTGGTCTTGGCCAGTGACACCCACACCCCATGAACGAATAAACAAATGAATGAAAATTTATAGTTGGAAGGTTTGTTAGTATTGGTAAAGGTTTATTCACAGTAGCAAATTTATTCACTAACAGAGGAGTGGCAGGGCTGCTGCAACCTCGAGAGTGCACATCCTGTGCTATGTGGGAACTCCCATGTCTCAGATAACCATTTGTGCAGGAAGTATGGTCAGTTGCAACTCTTGGTTTCAGAACGAGCAATAGCTTGTGTCACTGAAGCACATCCATGAGGTTGAGAGCTTTGTGGATAGCATGTTTATAGATGTGGCCACCCTACAGCTTAAGAGTATGCAGGGAGAGAGGAAATGGGTGACCGCCAGACAGTGAAGTAGAAACAGCCAGGTAGTTCAGCAGTCCTCTGAGTACATCCCACTCTCCAACCAGTATTCAGTTCTGAATACCGATGAGGGTGATGGTTCATCTGGGGAGTGCAGCCAGAGCCAGGTCCATGGCACCATGGATGGCTCTGCTGTATGGTGGGGTGGGGGACGAGGCAGTTACAAGGAAAAATGAAAGAGGAATAGTACTAGGTAATTCCAAAGGGAAATACACAGGTGTTTCTGTGGCCACAGATGTGAATCCAGGAGGGCGTGTTGCCTCCCTGGCACCAAGGCCAAGGATGTCACTGAACAGCTGCAGAGCACCCTGAGGGGGGAGGGTGAACAGCCAGCAGTCATAGTATACACTGGCATGAACAACATAGGTAGAAAGACAGATGTGGTCCTGCAATTAGAATTTAAGGAGCTAGGTAGAAAATTAGCAAGCAGGACCTTAAAAGTAGTGATCTATGGATTACTCCCAGTATCACATGCAAGTGAGTATAAAACTAGTAGGATAAAGCAGATGAATGCGTGGCCTGAGCGATGGTGCTGGAGGAAGGGCTTTAGATTCTTGGGACATTGGGACTGGCTCCGGGGGAAGATGAGACCCGTACAGGCCAGAGGGGTTGCGCCAAAATAGAGCTGGGACTGAGTTCCTTGTGGTGTGATTTGCTAGTGCTGTTGGGGAGGGTTTAAACTAATTTGGCAGGTGTGTGAGAACCAGGAGGAATTAGAGCGGAATACCAAGGTGCACAGAATACTGGGAGAGGTAGATAGCTCTAGAGTAGGGAATAGTAGCTTATTAGGTGGAGTCAGAGTAAGGGAGAAAGTAACTCACCAAGCCTCCTTAGACAGCACCTTCCAAACCCACAACCACTACCTTCTAGAAGAACAAGGGCAGCAGACACATGGGAACATCACTAGCTGGAAGTTCCCCTCCAAGCCATTCACAATCCTGACTTGGAAATGTATTGCCGTTCCTTCACTGTCGCTGGGTCAAAATTCTGGAACTCCTTCACTAAGAGCACTATGGACTGCAGGATTCAAGAAGGTAGCTCACCACTACCTTCTCAAGGGCAAATAGGGATGGGGAATAAATGTTTGCCTAGGCAGTGACACCCACATCCTACAAATTAATTTTAAGAGGTCTAAATCAGGGTTAATGTGCATGTATGTCAATATATGGAGTGCAGTTAATATATTGGTGAGCCATAAGCACAGATTGCCACGTGGACATATGATGCTGTGGCTTTAACAGACCTGGCTCAAAGGGCAGGACTGGGTGGTAAATATCCCTGGATACAAAGTGTTCAAGAAAGATAGGGAAGGAAAAAAGGGGGGAGGGTTGGCAATATTGATTAAGGAGAGCATTGCAGTGCTGGAGGAAGAGGATGTCCCTGAGGGAACAAGAACAATGTATTTGGCTAGAGCTCAAGAACAAAAAGTTGCACTTGCATTGCTTGGTGTAGTCTATAGGCCCCAACTAGTGGAAAGGATGTAGAGAAACAAATTTGCAAGGAAATTACAGAGAGGTGAAAGAATTATGGAGTAGTTATAATGGGTACCTTTAATTATCCGAAAGTAGACTGGGACAGTAGTAGCGTAAGGGCAGAGGGGAGCAAGAGCTCTGAGAGTGTGTTCAAAACATTTTCTACAGCAGTATGTTTCCAGTCCAACAAGAGGGGAGGTACTGTTGGACCTGGTTCTTGGGAATGAGGTGGGCCAAGTGGATCATTTATCAGTAGGAGAACATTTATGGGACAGTGATCATTGTATTATAAGGTTTAAGTTGGCAAAGGAAAAGGACAAAGAACAATCTAGAGTAAGAATAATTAACTGGGGAAAGCCAACTTGAATGGGGTAAGAATGGATCTGGGCCGAATAAATTGGAATCAAAGGTTGGCAGGGAAAAAGGTAGCTGAACAATGGGCTACCTTCAAAGAAGAGAAAGTTCAGCCACAGTCAATATGTATTTCCTCGAAAGGGAAAGATAGGGTAAACATATCCAGAGCTCCCTAGATGACAAAAGCGATAGAAACTCCATGAAGTCTCATGGCATCAGGTCAAACATGGGCAAGGAAATATCCTGCTGATTACCACATACCGCCCCCGTCAGTTGATGAATCAGTACTCCTCCATGTTGAACACTACTTGGAGGAAGCACTGAGGGTGGCAAGGGTGCAGAAGGTACTCTGAGTGGGGGACTTCAATGTTCACAACCAAGAGTGGCTCAGGAACACCAATACAAACTGAGCTGGCTAAGTCCTAAAGGACATAGCTGCTAGGTTGGGTCTGTGACAGGTGGTAAGGGAACCAACAAGAGGGAAAAACATACTTGACCTCATCCTCACCAACCTGCCTGCTACAGATGCATATGTCCATGACAGTATTGGTAGAAATGACCACCGCACAATCCTTGTGGAGACGAAGTCCCGTCTTCACATTGAGGATACCCTCCATTTTGTTGTGTGGCACTACCACCGTGCTGAATGGGATAGATTTCAAACAGAACCACCAACTGAGACTGGGCATCCATGAGGCACTGTGGGCCATCAGTAGCAGCAGAATTGTACTCAACCACAATCTGTAACACATGGCCTGGCATATCCCCACTCTACCATTACCACCAAGTCAAGAGATCAACCCTGATTCAATGAAGAATGCAGGAGGGCATGCCTGGAGCAGCACCAGGCATACCTAAAAATGAGGTGTCAATCTGGCGAAGCAACAGCACTGGACTACTTGCATGCCAAACAGCATAAGCAACAAGCGATAGAACTAAGTGATTCCACAACCAACAGATCAGATCTAAGCTTTGCAGCCCTGTCACATCACTTGTGAATGATGGTGGACAATTAAACAAATCGCTGTAGGAAGAGGCTCCACAAATATCCCCATCTTCAATGATGGGGGAGCCCAGCACATCAGTGCAAAAGATAAGGCTGAAGAATTTGTAACAAATGTCTGCCAGAAATGCTGAGTGGGTGATCCATCTCTTCCTCCTCTGGAAGTCCCCAGCACCACAGATGCCAGTCTTCAGCCAATTCAGTTCACTCCATGTGATATCAAGAAACGGCTGAAAGCACTGGATATTACAACGGCTATGGTCCCTGACAATATTCTGGCAATAGTGTTGAAGATTTGTGCTCCAGAACTTGCCACACCCCTAGCAAGCTGTTCCAGTACAGCTACAGCACTGGCATCTACCCAGCAATGTGAAATATTGTCCTGGTATGTCATGTCCACAAAAAGCAGGACAAATACAACCCGGCCAATTACCACCCCATCAGCCTACTCTCGATCATCAATAAAGTGATGGAAGGAGTAATCAACAGTGTTATCAAGCGGCACTTGCTTAGCAATAACCAGCTCATTGACACTAAGTTTGGTTCCGCCAGAGCATTTAGCTCCTGACTTCATTACAGCATTGGTTCAAACATGGACAAAAGACCTGAACTCCAGAGGTGAGGTGAGAGTAACTGGCCTTGATATTAAGGCAGCATTTGACTGAGTGTGGCATCAAGGAGCCCGAGCAAAACTGGAGTCAATGGGAATCATGGAGAATCCTCTCCACTGGTTGGAGTCAAACCAAACATAAAGGAAGATGGCTGTGTTGTTGGAAGTCAATCATCTCAGTTCCAGGTCATCACTGCAGGAGTTCATCAGGGTAGTGTCCTAGGCCCAACTATCTTCAACTGCTTCATCAATGACTTTCCCTCCATCATAAGGTCAGAAGTGGGGATGTTCGTTGATGGTTGCACAATGTTCAGCACCATTCACCACCCCTCAGATACTAAAGCAGTCCACGTCAAAATGCAGCAAGACCTGGACAATATCCAGGCTTGGGTTGACATGTGGCAGGCAATGACCAGCTCAAACAAGATAGAATGTAACCATTACCTCTTGACATTCAATGGCATTACCATCGCTGAAGCCCCCACTTTCAACATCCTGGGGGTTGCCATTGACCAGAAACTGAACTGAACTAGCCATATAAATACTGTGGCTACAAGAGCAGGTTAGAGGCTAGGAATCATGCGTCGAGTAACTCACCTCCTGACTCCCTAAAGTCTGTCCACCATCTACTAGGCATAAGTCAGAAGGGCGATGGAATATTCTCCACTTGTCTGGATGAGTGCAGCTCCAACATCACTCAAGAAGCTTGACAACAGGACAAAACAGCCCGTTCGATTGTTGCCCCATGCACAAACATTCATTCCCTCCGCCACCGACGCACAGTGGCAGCAGTGTGTACCATCTACAAGATGCACTGTAGGAACTCACCAAGGCTGCTTAGACAGCACCTTCCAAATCCACAAACCCTACCGCCTAGAAGGACAAGGGCAGTAGAAACATGGGAACACCACCACCTGGATCTCCCTCCAAGCCACTCACCCTCCTGACTTAGAAATATAGTGCCGGTTCTTCACTGTCACTGGGTCAAAGTCCTGGAACTCCCTCCTAAACAGTACTGAGGGTGTACCTACATCACATGGACTGCAGCAGTTCAGAAAGGTAGCTCATCACCACCACCTTCTCAAGGGCAATTAGGGATGGGCAATAAATGCTGGTGTAGCCAGCAGCACCCACATAGCATGAATGAATAAAAAATTAAGATGAAGAAGAAAAATAATGCTTATGACAGATGTCAGGTGGATAATACAATGGAGAACCAGGCTGAATATAGAAGCTTCAGAGGGAAAGTGAAAAAGTAAATAAGAGAAGCAAAGAGGGGGTATGAAAAGAGACTAGCAGTTAACATAAAAGGGAATTACAAAATCTCCTTTAGGCATATAAATGGTAAAAGTGTTGTAAAAGGAGGAGTAGATGCGATTAGGGACCAAAAAGGCAGGGAGACTAGCTGAGGTATTAAAGAATACTTTGCATCTGTCTTTACCAAGGAAGAAGATGCTACCCAGGCCACAATGAAAGAGGAGGTGATTTATACACTAGAAGGGTTTAAACTTGTTAAGGAAGAGGTATTAGATAGCCTGACTATACTTGATAATTTGATTATGCACCAGGACCAGATATGATGCATCAACAATACTGAATGAAGTGAGAGTAGAAATTACATAGGGCAGGGTTTTACATCCTGCGGGCAAGCGCGTACCTGACCCGACCAGGCGTAAAATAGCGCGCAATGACGTCGGGCAAGTGTCCCAACGTCATCGCACACTCACGCAATATTTCGGTCAGTAGGCATGTGCGAGAGTCAGCAGCATGCCTGCTGAGAATTAAGAGGCCATTAATCCATTAATTAAAAGCTATATTTTGCCGCCCGTCCAACTTTATGGTTGGCAGGCAAGCAAATCGGCCAGGCAGTTTTTGGATTTTTTAGGATATTTCATCCACAGGCGGGATGAGGTTTCCACAGTTAAATAAAAAATAGATATAAACTTTTGGGCTGAATTTTTATTCTGTTTATGTTATTGTGAGTAAGTCCAATGTCGGGACAATTTTTTCAGATTTTAAAAATCTTTCCTTATGATTTTAAAATTGCTCAGCTCCGTGAGGCAGCTCCCTATCAGTGCGTGCTCCCCAGCACATGCACAGACTTTTGCACTTGCACCACTCCTGCCCCCACCCCATCAGCGCTGAGCTTTTGAGTGCGCATTTCATGCTGGCTGGCCATTAATTGGCCAGCCAGCGTGAAATTGTGGGCGGCGGATCGTTTCCCAACGCTCCTGGGCCTGCCCACCCAACGACCCAAAAATTCTGGCCATTATTTTCCAATGTTTCTTAGACTCGGGAATGGTTCCAAAAGACTGGAGAATCGTAAATGTGACATCCTTGTTCATGAAAGGGTGTAAAGATAAGCCCAGCAAATATAGGCCAGTCAGTTTAACTTCAGTAGTGGGGAAACATGTAGGAACAATAGTTCGAGACAAAATTAATAGTCACATAGACAAATGAGGGTTAATTAAGGAAAGCCAGCATGGATTTCTTAAGGAAAAATTATGTTTAACTAACTTGCTTGAGTTTTTTGAAGAGCAAACAGAGAAAGGTGATGAGGGCAATGCTGTTGATGTGTACATGGACTTCCAAAAGGCATTTGATACAGTGCTGCACAACAGACCTGTGAGCAAAGTTATAGCTCATGGAATATGAGGGGAAGTGGCAACATGGATATAACATTGGCTGAGTGACTGGAGACAGAGAATAATGGTTAATGGTTGTTTTTTGGGCTGGAAGAAGGTTTGTAGTGATGTTCCCAGGGTCATTGTCGGGACCCTTGCTCTTCCTGATATATATTTATAACCTAGACCTTGGTGTACAGGGCACAAGTTCAAAATTTTTGGATGATATGAAACTTGGAAGCATTGTGAACTGTGAGGAGGATAATGTAGAACTTCGAAAGGACATAGGCAAGTTGATGGAATGGGCAGACAAGTTGCAGATGAAGTTCAATGTGAGGTGATTCATTTTGCTAGGAATAACACGGAGAGACAATATAAAATAGAGGGCACAACTCTGAAGGAGATGCAGGAGCAGAGGAACCTGAGTGTATATGTGCATAAAACATTGATGGTAGCAGGACAGGTTGAGAGAGCGGCTAATAAGGCATACAGCATCTTAGGCTTTATTAATAAGGCCATAGAGTCCAAGTGGAAGGAGGTAATGTTAAACTTGTATAAGACACTAGTTCAACCTCAGCTGAAGTATTGCATCCAGTTCTGGACGCTGTACTTTAAGAAAGATGTGTGGGAATTGGAGAGAGTGCTGAAAAGATTCACAAGAATGGTCACAGGGATGAGGAACTTCAATTATGAAGTTGGTTGGAGAAGTTGGGACTCTTTTCCTTGGAGAAGAGAAAGCTGAGAGGAGATTTGATAGAGGTATTCAAAATCATGAGGACTCCGTACAGGGTGGATAGGGAGAAACTGTTCCCATTCATGAAAGGATTGAGAACGAGAGGACACAGATTTAAAGTAATTAGTAAAAAAAAAAGCAAAAACGACATGAAAATCTTTATCGTGCAGCAAGTAGTTGGGGCCTGGAATACACTGCCTGAGTGAACCAGCCTCCACCACAATCAAGGCATTCAAAAGGGAATTAGACTGTTATCTGAAAAGGAAGAATGTGCAGGGTTAAAGGGAGAAGGCAGAGGAATGGTGCTTATTTGGAGAGCTGGTGCAGACACAACAGGCCAAATGGCCTCCTCCTGCACTGTAACAATTCTGTGATCTTTCACCTAGTGCACATCAGTCACACTTGAAGATGTATGTCAGAATTGTATGTGACTGACCCACATATCTCAGTAAAGCAGCAATAAGTTACAAGTAAACAGCTATCAAACCTACTAATGTACAGAAGCAAACAGGAACAAAAATCACGAAGGAGTGATGATAATTAATAAAGAAAAGGTAGTTAGTAAACAGTTACCAAAAACAAGAAAGAGAAGGGGAACAATGACATCACTCAAAATATACCTTGAAAATCCTTTGTTCCCTTTTGTTTTCTCTTAGCTTCGGGACCTGGTATTAAAAAAAAATCCAACTCATAAAACAGTCACGTAATTGACAATAAAAGCATTAACTTTATCTATTCAGTTGCCTGTTTTGTGCTTAAAATCTAAAGGCTTGTTCCTTTGTCAGGTACTTAAGGCGGGAGTTTCTAGGACTTCCTGGAGTGAAGAGCTTCAATAGGTAGCAGGCTACAACAACCTCAACAACAATACAGACGTGTTGTATGTCTAAGTTTGCCAAAAAGACAAAGTTAAGAAGCACAGTAAGTTGTGTAGCTGGGACGAGAAAGTTAAAAACACATTGACAGATTTCGTGAGTGAGCAAAAGTATGCAACTGGAGTTCAACACGGGGAAGTGTGTGGGGTTGTGAAGAGCTGAGGCGCAATTCGGTTGACATTGGTAATGATGGAGGATGGTGGTAGCTCACGTCTTACTCTGAATGTCAATCATCCACCCAATAGTCGACTCTTTCTGGTCATCAGCAAATCAATATCAGAGGAGGCGATTAGAGAGAAATTTTCCCTCTTTGGTGATATCCAGGATATTTGGGTAGTGCGGGACAAACAGTCCAAAAACCATAAGGGCATTGCCTACGTGAAGTTCGGCAAATCATGGCAGGCCTGTAAAGCGATGGAGGACATGCACGGCAAGACTCTCACAGGGGACACCAAACCCATCAAGGTTTTCATTGCACAGTCTCGAGGATCTAAGAGCCACCGTGATGTTGAAGATGAGGAGTTGACTAGAATTTTTGTTATGATTCCAAAATCCTATGCAGAAAATGACCTGAGGGAAAAGTTTAAGGATTTTGGAGATATTGAATACTGCAATATTGTCAAGAACAAGAAAACAGGGGAGAGCAAAGGCTTTGGCTATGTGAGATTTCTGAAACCATCTCAGGCTGCTCAGGCCATTGAAAATTGCGACCGATCTTTTAAGGCAATACTTGCAGAACCAAAAAATAAACCTACATACTCTGAGAATAACTATGTGGCAGGGGTCAAAGAAAACTTACTGTCATATGGGCCAGGATTTCATCCCCTAAGAGGTCAAAATATATTACCTTTTCGTGATTTTAACAACTTTGAAACAAATGAAATAAGAGATGATAAAATTAGAAAACAACCAAGGGGAGATGGCGAAATGAGAAGATTTGGTGAGATGAGAGGAGTTGGTGCAATGAGAGGTGGAAAAAGAAGAGCAGGAGAGATGAGAGGAGCTGGTGCATTGAGAGGAACTGGTGGGGTGAGAGGAACTACAAGAGTTGACGAAATGAGAGGACTTGGTGAAATGAGAGATGAAGAAAAAGCTCATGAAATAAGAGGACTCAGTGAAGTGAGAGATGGAGAAAGAGCTGATGAGAGGAGAGGAGCTGGTGATATGAGAGAACTTGGTGAAGTGAGAGGTGGAGCAAGAGCTGGTGAAATGAGAGGAGTCGGTGCAATGAGACGTGGAGGAAGAAGAGCTAGTGAGATGAGAGGGATCAGTGAAATGAGAGGAATTGGTAAAGTGAGAAGTGATGAAAGAGCTCGTGAGATGAGAGGAGCTGGTGAAATGAGAGGACTCATTGAAATGAGAGGTAGAGAAAGAAGAGTTGGTGAGATGAGAGGAGTTGGTGAAATAAGTGATGGAGAAAGAGCTGGTAAAATAAGAGGAGTTGGTGAGACGAGAGGAGTCAGTGAAATGAAAGGAGTTGGTGAAATGAGAAGAGTCGGTGAAATGAAAGGAGTTGCTGATATGAGAGGAGTCAGTGAGATGAGAAGAGCCAGTGAAATGAGAGGTGGAGAAAGAGCTGGTGAAATGAGAAGAGTCAGTGAAATGAAAGGAGTTGCTGATATGAGAGGAGTAAGTGAGATGAGAAGAGTTGGTGAAATGAGAGGTGGAGAAAGAGCTGGTGAAATTAGAGGAGTCGGTAAAATGAGAGGTGGAGAAAGAGCTGGTGAAATGAGAGGAGTTGGTGAAATGAGAGGAGTTGGTGAAATGAGAGGTGCAGAACAAGCTGGCGAAATGAGAGGAGTCGGTGAAATGAGAGGTGCAGAACGAGCTGGCGAAATGAGAGGAGTTGGTGAAATAAGAGGTGGAGAAAGAGCTGCTGAAATGAGAGGAGCCGGTGAAATGAGAGTTGGAGAAAGAGCTGCTGAAATGAGAGGAGTTGATGAGATGAGAGGAGTTGGTGAAATGAGAGGAGTCGGTGAGATGAGTAGAGTCAGTGAAATGAGAGGTGGAGAAAGAGCTGGTGAAATGAGAGGGGTTGGTGAGGTGAGAGGAGTCGGTGAGATGAGAGGAATCGATGAAATGAGAGGTGGAGAAATAGCTGGTGAAATGAGAGGAGTTGATAAGATGAGAGGAGTCGGTGAAATGAGAGGAGTTGGCGAAATGAGAGGTGGAAAAAGAAGAGTTGGTGAGATGAGAGGAGCTGGTGAAATGAGAGAAGTTGGTGAAATGAGAGGTGCAGAAAGAGCTGGTAAAAAGAGAGAAGTTGGTGAGATGAGAGGTGGAGAAATAGCTGGTGAAATGAGAGGAGTTGCTGAGATGAGAGGAGTTGTTGAAATGAGATGTGGAGAAAGAGTTGGTGAGATGAGAGGAGTTGGTGAGATGAGAGAAGTCGGTGAAATGATAAGAGTTGGTGAAATGAGAGGAGTTGCTGAGATAAGAGGAGTCGGTGAAATGAGAGGTGAAGAAATAGTTGGTGAAATGAGAGGAGTTGATGAGATGAGAGGAATTGGTGAAATGAGAGGAGTCGGTGAGATGAATGGAGTCGGTGAAATGAGAGGTGGAGAAATAGCTGGTGAAATGAGAGGAGCTGATGAGATGAGCAGAGTTGGTGAAATGGGAGGAGTCGGTGAGATGAGTGGAGTCGGTGAAATGAGAGGTGGGGAAAGAGCTGGTGAAATGAGAGGGGTTGCTGAGATGAGAGTAGTCGGTGAAATGATAGGAGTTGGTGAAATGAGAGTTGGTAAAATGAGAGATGGAGAAAGAGCTGGTGAAATGAGAGGATTTGCTGAGATGAGAGCAGTCAGTGAAATGAGAGGTGGAGAAAGAACTGGTGAAATGAGAGAAGCTGGTGAGATGAGAGGAGCTGGTGAGATGAGAGGTGGTGAAATGAGGGGAACTGGTGAAATGGGAGGTGTTTGTGAAATCAGAGCTAGTGAAACAAAAGGTAGAGAAAATATTACTACCTGCCTTTCAGTGTCTACTAGATGCATGCTCACACATGAGCAGATTTATAGTCTCTTCGATGTTATCCCAGGACTGGAATATTGTGAAATTCAGAGAGACCCCAATGTGGGTCATGCTATTGTTCGGTACAACAATGTGGCATCAGCAGTACATGCCAAAGAAAAGTTGCATGGATTTGAGTACCCACCTGGCAATCAGCTTAGAGTTAATTACATTGAAGATGCCCATGGTGACAGGCGATCAAACCCAATTGGAATGATGGCCTTGCAACTTGTGGCGGCTCAGATGATGTCAATAACCTGTACCATTCCTGTTGGCCATCAAATAGACCCTTCTTCATCTGGTTGCAGAGGAAGCACTTGTATTCCGATATCTCAGTTGCAGGTTGACTTTATTGCACCTACATCTCAAAATGTTGATCCTCAAAGGGAAGAGTCGGTCAAACGCCAAAGAACTCACTAAGAAGTTTCACAAAAGATATGTGCAAAGAGAGGGGTTACATCAGCTGGCTGGCTGTCTGGCCAATTTAAAAGTACCCAGTAACTTCCATCATGGCCTTTGCTAGCAACTGAGCAGTTAGCTTAATTTTACCTTGTGAGAATAGGCAACAAATTAAGATCTCGACAGATTTTGATTTACAGTGTTTAAGACAGGAACTTTCAAAGTCTATAGCTTGTAGAAACTTGCTTAAATCTATGTAACCTTTGCATTCCTAGTCTTAATAATTTGGATTATATCTGTTCATTGAGTAGTCTTACATGACTTGTATGGAGCAAAATAAAACTTGCTTGTGAGACATTCTGGTTTTGTATACTTGCTGAATGACTTCATTCCACAATATTTTGACGGAGGTACAAAGCAAATTAAGCCTATATTTCAAGATGAAACCCACGATTAAGTTGTACCAGTAAGTACACTGGAGGAAACAAACTGTTATTAGGTTTAATCTTATTGGCCAAACTAAGGCTGCAGCCAATCTAATGCTGGTCCTGGATTTTAAGAGGACTAACTTTACAAAAGTGGCTGACTATCTGGCATATATACTCATAGATAATACTTATGTTCCAGATTTGGGTAGGGGAATGCTAGGGAAATTGGTCACTGTATTATATATCATTAGTACTGTTAAAATAGATAGTATTGCCATCTTGGATAGATTAGGAAAGCTCAAAATTGATAAGGCTCCAGGTCTGGTTAATATCCATCCAAACATAATTAATTAGATGGGACAGGTGCCCTGTAAGTCCCCTACCCTTATCTTCAATAGCTAAATAGAGTCAGGGATAGTTCCCTTATGCTGGAAGCTAGTTCATGTAACTCCTTTTTTCAAACTAAGAAATATATCAGAGCCATGGAGCAACAGATCTATCAATATAACATCCATTATTGAGGAGATACTGGAAGGGATCATAAGAGATGTCCGTTATGATCACTGGGAAAGGAAAGTGGCTATTAGAAATTCGCAATACAGTTTTAAAAAAATAGGTCATGCCCAACAATTTTGATAGATTTTGGAGGAAGGCACTGAGGTACTGAATGAGAGAAATGAGGTAGACACTGTCTACCTGGACTTTCAGAGAGCCTTTTAAAGATGCCTCACACTAGGTTACTTAACAAGATTAAAGGTTGTATCAGTTAGAATTTGAAACACTGGTTTAGGAATTGGCTGATTCCACAGCCAAAAATTTGTAGTTAATAGATGTGGTTCAACCTGGAAATATACTTCTAAAGGTATCTCCCAGGAATCAGTTCTAGGCCTGGTACAGTTGAACAGTCTATATTAAAACCACTAGACGGTGGTATTGGGAGGATGGTAAGTAACTCTCCAAGTGACATCAAAATCTGTGCAAAGGTTAAAACAGTAGAGCACTGCAATCCAATCCAAAGAAAGTGTGCCCACATTAGTAAATGGTGTTTAATTTAAATAAATGTAGTTGCATGCATGTGAGTAAATGCATTATTTACAGAGAACAAAACTGAAAGAGGTTGGGCGAGAAAAGATCTAGATATTATTATGCACAGATCACTAAACGTTCATGAGGTTTTTTCTATTGCTGTTTACAAATTTCTTGTTACCAGATGGAAGTGTCACAGTTTCCCTCCAATGTTAACGCACTACAAGCTTGGCTTCATTTAACCCTGTTGCTCCAGTAATTTTCATATTTTGCTTCATATAGCTGTGGTTCTTGCAGAAGATGGAGGATATATCACTGCCCTTCTGGTCATATTTACACACTCATTTTGGGCTGTTAAGTGGCAAGTAACATTTGCGCTACACAAGTGCCAGGCAATGACCATCTCCAACAAGGGAGAATCTATTTTCCCTTGATATTCAAAGACATTACCATTGCTGAATTCCCCCACCAACCATTGCTGAATTCCCCCACCATAAACATCCAAGGGTCACCGCTGATCAGAAGCTTACCTGGACCAGCTACATAAATACTGTGGCTACAAGAGCAGGTCAGAGGCTGGGAATTCTGCAGCAAGTAACTCATCTCTTAACCTATAATGCCTGATCAGCATCTTTCAAAGAGCCATCACACTTTTTTTTATTTGTTCATGTGATGTGGGCATTGCTGGCAAGGCCAGGATTTATTGCCCATCCCTAATTTATTAGAATCATAGAATCGAACAGGGCAACCTGAAGCCATTCAGCAGCTCAACTCTACATTGGGTCTTATGAAGAGCAGTTCAGTTAGTCTTTTTCCACACCCCTGCAATCCTTTCTCCTTCAAGAATTCATCCAATTCCCCTTTGAAGGCTATTATTGAATCTATATCCACCTCTATCAGGCAGTGCATTCAAACCCTAACTACTCATTACCTAAAAAACGGGCTCTGATTGGGTGAGATAGGGCTGGGCCACTGTGCCGATTGACCAGACTGAACCAAAATTTACTGAGCTGAGATAACTAAGTTATGCCAGCAACTGAGGGGCTTGAACTTCTTCTAGCCTAGCCAATGACGCCCACGTCCCATGAATTGATTTTTAAAAAGCATGAATTTTATTCACATTTAGACTATATATGCTCATGTGTACATGGCAAATATACTTTTGAAATTGAATTTGAATGAAAGGAGTGAGTTGACAATGGAAAGTTGGATTAAAATCAGGAACATTGAGACAAAGTCAATAACACTAGATTAATTCCTGTCAATTGATCAGAAAGAATTCTCAAATTTTCCCCTTTGTACTTCTAAGGGTATTTCAGTTCTAATGCCTGTTGTAGAATTTTGGTGACTGCATAATATCAGAGGCTAAAAATTGGCATGGGAATAACTGTCCCAGGTCTTGAAGTTGTCTGAAGTCAGGCTCAGGTAGATAGCAAAGATCTGTCACCGCTGGCCTTAAGAGATAAAGATTAACAAAAACAGACTGAAGGGAATTCTAACCACCCCGCCTCCTGTTCCCAAAACAGGTGGGTTTGAGTCAGGTGAAAAGTGAAAACTTCTTTAAAAATCTCAAATTTGACTCCAAATAGCCTCCAACCCATCCACTTTGGTTTTAATGGAGATGGGACATCATTAGATTTTGGCATCACTGGCAAGACCAGCATTTATTACCCATTCTTAACTACCCTTGAAAAGGTGGTGGTGAGCCGCTTTTTTGAAAAACTGCAGTCCATGTGGTGTAGGTACACCCACAGTGCTGTTAGGAAGGGAGTTCCAGGATTTTGACCTAGTTTTCTGTTTGAACTGATTTCCAAAAAGCCACTTCCTTTGATCTAATGAAATCTTTAACTTCTTTCGTTAACCATGGTTGATTTACCTTTCCCTTTAGGTGTTTGTGCCTTAGAAGAATGTATCTCTGTTGTAGATCATGTAGTATTTCTTTAAATACTATCCATTGCCTATCTACTGTCAAATCTTTTAGTGTATTTTCCCAATCCACTATAGCCAACTTGCCCCTCATACCTTCATAATTTCCATTCTTCAGATTTAAGACCCTAGTTTCAGAATGAACTATATAACATTCCAACTTAATGCAAAGTTCTATCATAAAATGGTCACTGTTTCCCAAAAGCTCCTTTAAAGCAAGGTTATTAATTAGCCCTTTCTCATTACACAACACTAAATCCAAAAGAGCCCGATTCCTAGCTGCTCCAGGAACCCATCCCGTACGCACTCCAAGAGTTCCTCCTTCAGAGCATTAGTGCTGATTTGGATAACCAAGTCTATGTGTAAATTGAAGTTGCCCATTATTACTGTATTACCCACATTACATGCATCTCTAATTTCCTGATTCATACCGTGCCCAACATTAGCACTACAGTTTGGTGGTCTATGAACAATTCCCACCAATGTTTTCTGCCCCTTGCTGTTTCTTAGCTCCACCCAAACTGATTCTATGATCCTTCAATCTAAGATCCTCTCTTATTAATGTACTGTCCTCGTCTCTTATTAGGAATGCTACCGCACGTTCTTTTCCTGTTCGCCTATCCCTCCTAAATGCCGAATATCTTTGGCTATTCAGTTCCCAATCTTAGTCACCCTGTAGCCACTTCTCTGTTATGGCAATTAAATCATACCCATTTACCTCAATTTGTGCATTCAAATCACTAACCTTTTTGCGAATGATACATGCATTCAGATAGAGTGCCTTTAATCCTGCTTTTTTAACATTATTCTCTTTTTCTGATCCTATTTAATGCTTGCCTATGCTTTATGGCTCTTCTATTTTTGAATTCTACTTTTCTACTTCCTTTTACCAATTTTGCTTCCCTCGAACCTGAGCTCCCTTTCAAATTCTCATCCCCCTGCCAATCTAGATTAAACCCTACCCAACAGCACTAGCGAATCTCCCTGCGAGGATGTTAGTCCTTGCCCCGCTAAGGTGCAGCCCCTCCATCTTGTACAGATCCCACCTGCCCCAGAACCGGTCCCAATGCCTCAGAAACCTGATGCCCTCCCTCCTACACCAGTTTTCTAGCCACATATTCAATTGTTCAATTCTCCTATTTCTAGGCTCACTAGCACGTGGGACTGGAAGTAGTCCTGAGATTACTGCTTTTCAATCTCCTTTCTAGCTCCCTGAAATCTGCCTTCAGGTCCTCATCCCCCTTCCTGCCTAAGTTGTTGGTTCTGACATGGACCACAACCTCCAGCTGTTCATCCTCCACCAAAAGAATATCCTACAGCCACTCCATGACATCCTTAATCCTGGCACCAGGGAGACAACATATCATCCTGGAGTCACATCTAGGGTCACTGAAACGCCTGTCTGTTCCTCTAACTAATGAATCCCCTATCACTACTGCTCTTCCCCTCTTTCCTCCCCTCCCGTACAGCTGAGCTGCCCATGGTACCACAAACTTGGCTCTGACTTCACTCCTCCAAGAACCAACATCCTCACCAGTATCCAGGAATTTCAACAAGAAACAAAAATGTTGCCTGGGTGAGATCAAAGACCTCAAGTACACATTCTGGAACACAGATATTTGTGTCAATGGACATATCAACAACTTTAAACTGGATACATGAGCAAGTGTAACATCTTTATCAGACAAAGAACCGTGGTTAGTAACACAATGCCTGATGCCAACTGAAACCCAGTTACTTGTCCAGGAGGGATCAAACTACAAGCTAGGGGTACATTACTGGCAATTCTCCAGTACAAAGAAAAACATCATATGTTCTACAGAATCAGGAATTCTCTCTTCTAAGTCAAAACGCCTGTGTAGACCTTAACCTCATCAAGACAGTGGATGACGTCAATCAACAGGCATCCAAGGATGACATCAAAATTGAATCGCTGAAACTATCCAACTGCACTGAAGATCTGGATTGTGACTTCTGCTCTGATTTTTTGACACTGTTCATAGAGATTGATAATCCAGCCCTTTTCCAGGAAGATGTCCAGGAAGGAGTGAGTGAACTTGTTCTCACTGAAGGCATAGTGAACCAATTAAACCAGAAAGTACTTGAGTATGACAATGTTCCTTCATCACTTTGTGGTTCTGCTGAGAAGATGGAAAATGAAACTCAAGTGACAAAATACACTGTTACAATACCACATTCATCCAACAATGGTGACCTTTTAGAAAGTACATCTGCACCTATCCGTCACCAAAAGTGGTAGTCAAGGATGCTAGCAGTCAAAAAAGCCCAGAATTAGACACAGAACCAAACCAGTGTCTGCCTCTTCCATGCTGGAGGACACTGACCTTATTGCTACACCAGGCCTGCTGGATTTTGAAGGAAAGCAAGATATTGATCAAGTGGCTTCCTCATAGCTTCACATCCTACCTAAACAATTATTTCCAGAGATAGCAGAAAGAGTTCATGAACAAGAGGCTACAAGAAGTCATCATTTCAGAAGCAAAGAAAGACAGTCAGCACCATCCAAAGGAACCGGGGAGAACTCAGCAGACCAGGATAGGGAGCATGTGAAATGTAGAGAGGTATAAAGCTACAAAATCCAATCAAGAGAGAGAGAGACAAGTGACCAGGAGAAGTATAACAGCTAAGAGAGAAAGAAAAGGATCAAGTCCAGGTCCAGGTAAGAGATCAAGGCAGAGAAGGAGTAACTGTTAAGAGAGATAACAAACGATAGGGATCTTATTTAGTGCATATTTCAGAGCGTACTATAAGAAGGAACAGGATAAATCTTATCTTCATTCCTCAGAGACAACCATCAATCATACATTTAGAAGAACCAGATGTTGAGTCACAAACTGACAAAGAACCAGATACTGCAACTCTCAGTGAAGACCAACCAAGTCAAGAAAAAGAAGTTCAAAGAGAGGCTACTGATCTTCCAAGTTGGACAAGAACATGATCGGGGAAAGTTATGAAGCCTCTTGGCAGATTGAATTTATGAAACCAGAGACTTGGGGGGAGATGGGGTAGTATGTAAATATAAATGTAAAATATATATGGACGAAGACTTAGTGGGGAGATGTAGCATTAGGGTGATCAGGCTTGAAAGGGTTAATGTGTGGGACTGGGGAAACACACATGATGATATAAGATACACATGACCAAGAGACGAGAGGGAGAATACTTCTAGCTTAGACAGAATAACATCTAGTCATGTATATCTGTGTATAGTTCTGCTATATAAACCAATTATTATTTAGGCATACCAATGCCTCAGCAATCATTCCTCAGTTAGTCACAACCAACATACAACAACAGCCCACAATCTATCTCCAATTAATACATGTGTGTTCTTATGTGGCTGGAAAGTTGGATTTTCATGAGGAATGTTTTCCCAGAGACATAACATCAGATGTCAGATTAACCTGAAGGCTGATCCTTCCTTTAGCTTCCTTTGGGCTCTCTTCTTTGGCTAGCTGGTTGCTTCAAGTGAATCACTTTCTGCTGCTTTTTCTTGTCATAAGCAGTATGCTCTCATATGTCAGCTGTGATGCCATATTATTTTAAATTGTTTTTTAAAAAGTCCTTATACCTTCTGAACTAATTATCACATAAGTGTTTACCAAGCTTCAGCTCAGTGACAAGTACCTTCTTGGGTAATCTACTATCAGGCAATTGAGTTAAGTGACTAACCCAGCATAGTTGGGTCTTTGCTCTTATTGCCAATGTTCCTGGAATATTTGCTCTTCCAATGACCTCAGTGCCAGAATCTTGTGCCAACATCAATTTTACATGATCTTTGAGGCAGTCTAGGTAGGAATGATTGAATTTCCTGCAGTAGTGACTGTAAGTGATCCAGCTATCACACACAAAAAGTAAGGATTTTATAACTATTGCATTGAAGCCTCTTTATGCTTTGTTGCCAGTTTAATCAGTTTAATACCCTTTTAACCCATAACCTCTCATGGAGCTTTCCAAGAACACTACTGGCTCCAACCAATCTGTGGTTCACAATATCTAGAATGCATCACATGATATGGTGGTTTTTAGATTGGTGAACCTGTCCACTGAAGACAATGTACCTTACAATGGGATATTGAGTGGCACACAGTTTACCAGGGTGCAGGCCAGCATATAACTTCTGTCTTCTACGTAGTGATTCTGAGGCCAAATTTTTTACAAATAACTGAAAAATGATCCATAATAACTTGGAGGTCCTCATCAGTGTAGGCGGCCATGACAGAGTCAACACCAAACAATAGCTCCTGAACAAGCTCTTCAAAAGTCTTACTTTTAGACTGTGGGCTGCGGAGATTACACCATTTCCCATCCTTCTGAAATAATGATTACTTCTTTAAGTAACCATAGAAGCAATCAAGGTACTAAACAAGCTGGGAGCTAGAACACAACCCTGTGAGAGTTCATTAGAGACATAGAATGAGGTGGAAACTGGAAACTTTACCATCTTCCATGCCTCTGTCAAGATTGCACTGGCAGATCATCTGGATAAACATTTTGGGACAGTCAACTTTGGCCAATAGTTGGCAGAGGCCAATACTGACTGTATTGAAGACTTTACGAAACATAGGAAAGTTCCAGGCTTTGTTCTCAACACTTTTCCTGAAGTTGATGGCAGTTGACATAGTGGTCTGTCTTTTTTGAATCCACATGTGCTATCAAGAGTTTCTTCACTATATGCTTGATGTAGTGATTTAGCATGATCTTAGCAAGGATTTTTTTCCGTGATAACAAGTAAAATTTCTCCATGATTGTCATTCACTTACCTACTGCTCTTGTGTTTGAATAGCTGGGTAATTGATGCAATCTCTGAACTCTTGCGGAATGATTTATTTTTGCCATATTGACTGGAAAAGCTCACAGACACTGAGCTAGTTGTTGACCTCCAGCTTGATATAACTCAGCAAGCATATCATCAGAAGCTGGCCACTAAAGAGAGGCTTGGTAGTCTTAATGGCCTCAGGCAATAATGGTTCTTCAGTGAGAGACGCTATCAGGCATTGAGATAGTTGACCTGTGACCTCATTTTCTATGTTGAAATTTGGTTTAGTAGATTTTTAAAATGGTTACTCCATCTGTCCAAGATTTGGAGTTTGTCAGTCAACAAGGCCAAATACTCTTTATTTTCGTAGTGTCTTCAGACAGAGGACCACAGAGCCTCCTGGAACCTTTCCATATCATGTAAATTGGCATACATCTGGATCTCCTCAGCTTTGTGACTCCACTACTTTTCCTTCATTGCTTTCAGCTTTGTTTGACGCTCATATTCTTATTTTATGCAGCTTTCTCCGATCATTTTTGGTGTGAGGGTGTTTCTCTCAGAGTGATTCAGTGATCTCCATGTTATTCTCATCAAACCAGTCTAGGTATTCTCTGGCTTTCAGCGTGAAAGTCTTAATGGCTGTAAGGTAGAATGTCTTCCTGAACTCTTTCCAGTCCATCTTGATGTTGCTAGAAACTGTGTTGAAGGTTCTGAGATGCTCTTCAACAGCTAAGTTTAAGATAGAGGAGTGGAGTCTTGTCCTCTTGTCCTGGTCAATATTTATCCCTCCACCAACATTCTTAAAGCAGATTATCTGGTCATTACCTCATTGCTTTCTGTGGGACCTTGCTGTGCACAAATTAGCTGCCTCATTTCTTACATAGCAAAAGAACTTCATTGACAGTAAAATGTTTTAGGATATCCTGAAATTGTGAAAAGCACTATAGAAATGTCTCATCCTGTGAGATGAAAAATTAATTTATTGTCTTTTGGTGTAGAGCAAGCAACCTTTATTTTGGTGCGATGGTATGTAATACTAGATTAGTTATCACCAAACTTAAAGCAGCAGGAGTGGAAGATCAGCTCCATGAAGCTGTCGAAGAACGTCTCAGAATTCAACACAGTTTCTAGCAACATCAAGATGGACTGGAAAGAGTGCAGGGAGGCATTCTACCCTGCAGCCATTAAGACTTCAGTGTTGATGTGCCGAAATCACCCATTTTATTTCATTGCCAATAGTCAATATTACGCCCAGAGAGCTCAATTTACCATATAAAATGATCGGAGTAGCTGTGTTTAGATTAATGCTTCAGTTGTTTATGGATGTCTTTGGAAGCTAGAGATTAAATTTCAGCCTTTTACTTACTCTTTGGCATCAACTTTTTTTGAAAAGTAGACCAACATTTATCTCGTTAAATGAAACCCATGCTATGACAGTTGAAGGACAATGCTGAAAATATGTTGACAGACAATTGGTGAAAGGTTTTTGGACTTCATCTCTGAGGCATTGTATCATACTGTTTGCAAACAGGCCTAACATGTGGATTATTTCATAGTTCTTTATAACTTTTCTTTTGTGCAAAATTTTGTGGGTTTTTTTATTCATCCATGAGATGGCTTCACTGGCTGGGCCAGCAGTTATTGCCCATCCCTAGTTGCCCTTGAGAAAGTGGTGGTGAGCTGCCTTCTTGAACCGTTGCAGTCCATGCAGTTTATCAGGTGAGGAACACTAGTGCAGAGCAATGCAACACTCTCCCATTTTGTACCACCAGTGTCCACATCAAACACTGCCAGGTGCATTACAGAATAGATTAGCTACTGAGTAAAGCTCCCTCATCACTTCCATCAAACATTCCCAGGGCAGATACAGCATAGGGTTAGATACAGAGTAAAGGTCCCTCTACACTGTCTCCATCAAACACTCTCAGGGCAAGTACAGAAGGGGTTAAATATAGAGAAAAACTCCCTCTTCATTGTTGCATTAAACACTCCTAGGGCAGGTTTAGCACAGGTTAAATCCAGAGTAAAGTTCCCTACACACTGTCCCATCAAACACTTCCAGGGGAGGTACAGATCGGGTTAGATTGCATCGATCAGTCAGAGCTGCATTTGAACTTCAGCCTCAGAGCTGAACAGATAGTAGATGATGAGGGAATTAAGAGTCATTTGATTTCTGATGTAATGTTTGTAATTCGGAATCTAATGCCGCCAAGCTACAAGTCACTGTATATTCTATCCTGCACTCACACAGCTGTGGAAAAAGCACTTCACTTCCACATGACAAGCAAGCCATTAGTTTCTTGTAATGCCATGTGCAGTAAAGTATGCAACATTAAAATTAACTGATGCAATCATTGGGATCAAATCTGTGCCACTTTCTGTACCTGCCAGAGCACCTTAGGCTACAGCTACATGTCAGTACTCTATTTTCAACATGCCACAGATCATTTTCCTTTATTACTCGTCTACCTGATGCTATATCTGTATCTGATATCAACTGGATCTTGCATTTCGTTTCTGCTGGCTAGATCTTACAGTATTTATAATGCTGTTTTGCAGTTGTTTAGCTATCTAGTTCTGAGGGTGAGGCAAGTATTACCAGCTCAGCACTATTGTCCATTTTTACCCTGCTTCTTTCCCACCAAAACCCAAATCCATGCTTTTGTTGTCTCTATACTTGATTTCTCTAATGCCTGCTTTCTGATCTCCCAAACTCCGCAAACTCTAATTTAAGCATCGCTGAAAAAAGACACATGTTGAAGCTTTTCATCTTGCACTCATTAGATATTTGCAAGAATATCAAATGTAAAGGGAACAACAATTTATACTTCATGAGAAGAGAGTGCTGATTGGTTGGCAAGTGGACTCTGATTGGTAGATGCGTTGCAATGGAGAATGCACCAGTTAACCATTCACCAGTGCACCAGTAATCTGAGTTCAGTTTTAATGACACCACGTATGCCCAAATAGATGATGTGGCCATGGGACCCCTCTAAGACCAGCCCTCACAAACACCTTTTTTGGGTTCCATGAGAAACAAATCTTTGATGGAGTGATCCTAACCCTTGCATATTTCCAATATATAGATACATTTGCCATACTTGAATCTGCAGCTGCATGTAAGAATTTCCTTACACACCTTAATGGGCTTCATCCTGCGCTCAAATTCATCTTTGAAATGGACCAGTCAAATTAGTTCCACTTCCTTGATGTGCTGGCTTAGAAATCTGCCACGAAGTCCTCTACTACCTCTACTGCAAGCCTACCTTCACTGCTCAATACACACATTGGGATTCCTACAGTTCCACACAATATAAGATTGGCCTTATTGGCAACCTTGTAAATAGGGCCCAAATCATTTGCTCACCACACAAGCTTGATGCTGAAAAATGGCGAATCAAAGCCACCCTGCAAGATAATGGCTACCTGAACCAGAACATTGCTTGCTGTGTATTGTGCAAACTCACGAACGGGCCTTAAGGCCGCCACTTTCCGTCCTGAAAAGTGCCCAGTCTACCTTAGATGAAGGGTAAGGTATTTCAAAAACTTGAGGAACAGGTGAAGCTAGCCACTTCACACTGCTACTATGCAGTAGCAACATGAGTGGTTTTCACTACTAACAGGATGCTGCTGTCAAGCCAAAAAGATGTTCAGTCTATCACATAAATGAGCAATGTGGTATATGAATTTCGTTGTCAGTGTGATGCTAGATATGTAGGCTTTACGTTCCAAAGATTAGCAGATCTTATCAAACAGCAATTTCCTTCCGCTGTTCGCAACAAGCAAGGTACTGACCATACCCAACCAGCCTGTGGGCTTGCAAAAATCAAAACCGTGCCCAACGTTAGTTGTGATTCTGCGATTGGACAACATTTGCTAAACAATCCTGAGTGTGATAAGAATTACGCTGACAACCAATTTAAGATTGTCAGTCAGGCTTGCAGTGTGGCACATTCATGCCTGCTAGAAGTTACACATATTCAGACATAGGGCACTGTTCTTTGCAGACAGAAAGGACATGTATATACAGCGCACCTGTTTCAACTGAACAAAGTAGGCAACAGCTATTCTCTGGTTCAGGGCAATGCCTTCACCAATCAGAGTCGACCTGCCTGGTTTTAATTTAAATAAAGCTTGGCAGTTAACTGTTAGTCATCAGTTAACAGGTGCATTCTCCATGGCAATGCATCTACCAATCAGAGTCCACTTGCTAACCAATCAGCACTGTCTTCTCATGAAATTTAAATTGTTGTTCCCTTTATATTTGGTATTCTTATGAATGTGCTGATGAGTGCAAGACAAAAAGCTTCGACATGTGTCTTTTTCCAGTGCTATTCAACACTCTAATGTATTCAAAATTCTGCTGCCCACTTCCTACACCCCAGAACTCACCATTCCACACTGGACCTCTATCCCTCAATGCATTGAATTCAGAAATCCTTGCCCTTAATTTGAAAATTCTCAGTGGCCTTTCTTTATACTTCCTCTGTGATCTCCCTTCCCGTTTGCCTGCCTGAGCCCTTTGTTCCCCCTAACACTCCTGTCTGTGCATCTCCCCTCTGTCTTATCGGTTGTGAGGAAGTTTTCAGTTATTTCATTATTGTTGGGCACTCTCTCAGAAGCTCTCTGCCTCAATTTCTCTCTCCACTTTAAATTCCTTCTAACCTATTGAACCATCTTTTAATCATCTTTCTTAACTCCCTGTTCCTAATGTCCATTTTTTTCCTCCGGCAATATTATTAGATTCAAGGATAGTTTTCTAATATCTTTCACTTTTCTAAATTGAGAAACCTCATGGCCCATCGTGCAGGGCACCAAAGTGCAGGAATGAAGATAAGGTAAAACCAGATGTTATTATTCAATTGGCTTTTAAAACTTATAGATTGCATGAAGAAGAACGTCCGAGGGAAGAAAGGAGTTCTACTGTCTTGGAAACCTGAGAAATAATTTATTAGCCTATGTGATTTTAATACAGCAACACAATCAAGGAAGTTGGAGTTGTTCTGATAATTAGAGAGAATAGATGGGTCACAAGTTTTTTTTAAAAGAGCAGGTGATGACAGCAGTTTTACGGGAGAGAGGGGCGACACCTGAGGGGAGTGAACCATTGGTGATGGTGGCCTATGTGGGAACAGGAAAGGTAACTGAGTAAAAAGGAGGTGAGAGGGGAGGAGACTGAGAGAACAAGTGGTGGGTCTTGTGGATGAGATTAATTTGAAGAGAGTGGGAAATGGGGAGAAATTGAAGGCCAGGTTTCAGGAATAGAATGGGGAGGAGATATGGAGTGGTTAGGGGCAGGGAGCGAGGTCAGACAGGAGGTCATCACAATCAGGAAGGATCCAGAAGCTTTCAGCAGACAGGACCTCATTTTAATGTCACCTGTAGTGCAACACCAATGATAAATCAGATCCTGATGTAGGGTTTGAACTCACAATTGTCTGATTCCAAGATGACAGTGTTCCAACAGAAGCAAAGTGAAAAGATAAGGTTAAAAGTTTTCCGGGCAAAATTTCTCTCATTGCACAACTTTGTTGAAGCTGAGAAATTAACAGACCAAGTACCCAATTGACGCCAACCAGCATGACGGATGCTTCAATTTTCAGAGAATCACATGGCCTCTCAGATACCAACACACAATGCCCAACACAATTCCATAAGACTCAATGTGAAGTTTTGTTGAGTAAGCAATCAGTGGTTTGTCTACCTAAGGACCTGAGAAATTATTGAAGTTGTACCCAGCTGTCTTCAATACCACACAAAAGAATGCAAATATAACAATATATTCACCCTTTCTCATGTAGCAACGCCTGGGGCACATAAAAGCTCATGTTTACTGCTCCCAGCTGCCATCCTTATCCACCTGATGTAATGATTTTTTTCCCCTCCCATTGCTGCTCAATGGCATTTCCTCACGCGGGCTGAAGGAGCTGCATTGTTGTCTGGGGTCAGTAGGAAAAGGTAAGAGGAAACATTGTCATTTTGTTTGCTCTGAAGTTGTTGAAATTCAAACCAAAGTAAACTTGGCCAAGCTGATGCTCAGTTCACCTATAGTAATAAATATAAAAGCAGCCAGGTAGCAGGAGAGGTGAGAGCACATTAGTAAGAAAAGCCAGCTTGCAGAGCTCAAAGATGGTAAAAGCCTCTTTCTGGACACTCTGATACGTATTTTCCACCAGTGGACAGAAGTAGCTTTGGACTAATAATCAGGAAATAAAAGGCTGGTGGGACCAAGATTGCACAGTATGTTATATCTTGTTTTTATTTCATCTCTGCCAGTTTAAAAATTATTTTATCCACAGGCAAGTAAGTTACCTGTCGCAACAACATTGTAGCTTGTTCCAACTAATCAGGAGTGTCGACTTTGGGAATTATAAAAATCAGTGAACTTTATACCGAGCAGAGGAAAAACCTGTTAGTTAATTTTTTAAGACCTTTCAGTATTTGTAAGATCACATCAGCAAAACAGTCTTGAGTGTTTCAAAGAGAAATATTCTGAGCAACTGAATAAAAGCACTTTGCATAGTTAATGAATTCTTTCATGGCACAGAAAAGTCAAAATGATGTTTCTTGTGAAAATATAAAAGATATTGAGCAGAAAAAGAACTTCGGGGCATGATTAAAAATAGGAGGTTAAAGAGTCTGTTTAAAGTTTACTCAGTATAAATGTAAAAACGTTTTAAAAAAATATTTACAAAAAAATCTCTGCTTATGGGTTAATATGCTGAGCTAGATACTACTTTGTGTTTATAATTGCATTTATATCTAAAACAACTTTCTAAATGATTAATAATATTAGTTTACTATCTTTCCCTGAGGGTAGTCAGTGGCTGACAGTTGCAAGGCCTTGATTGGAGTGTTCACAATTCAGTTTAATTTCCAAGGATACAGGTAAAGACATGTATTGACAAACAGTACTTTCCAGACGCAATTAAAACAGTGTACTGGAAACACTGGAAATACACATTGGTGCCAGTTGCCCAGGGAGAACTCTTGGGTACAACATTTCACAGCAGCAATATCTTAAAAAGAAAATCTGCCTCAGTCAATTTTTTTTTCTCTTCCTCCTTTCCAGCAGTTTTGGATATTTGATGGAATATGAGCTTATTCAAATTTAATTTACTATTTCTAGTGTTGGAGCCCAGTCCATGAGTATTTGAAAGGCTATTTAATCATGTGGCACATCACAGCTAAGTTTGATTTTGTCCTCAGCTGATGTCCACACATTGGGTGCAATTTTCCCTGAAAACCATGGGCAGAATTTTATGTCTCGTGGGCAGGTGCCCACCCCAAAAGGATATGAAATAGCTCAAGATGACGTTGGGCGAGTGTCCATACGTCATCCCGTACACAAAGAAATCTTCAGGTCGGTGGGCAAGCATGGGTGTCAGAGCTGTGCCCGCCAACAATTAAAAGGCCACTTAAGGCCATTAAAAAGCCAATTGTACTCGATTTTAGGTTGCCCACGCGATTTCACGCTCGTCTCATGGGCAAAACAGGCAGGCAGGCAACCCGCTTTTAACAAAACCTCATCCAAGGGCGGGATAAAAAGGGTCAGCAGCATTGCTATTGTGAGTAGTGAGGAGTTTGGGAGATAGTTTGCTGCTGGTTACTTATTTGAACTTGACAGCTTCTTCTCTGTTTTGAGCTTCATTCTTAGCATTCCTAGGCTTCATTTCAGGACTCATTGGTGTCTCCAAGCCCCCCGGACAATTTTGACCATGTGGATCCTTCCAGGTATCAGACAGCTTTCTGTTATCCTGGTAATGGGGATTGCGGTCTCCACTAGTGGCACCTCCTCTGAGGAGGAAGAGAGGGGCAGAAGGGAGAGGAGGCCAGGTGCCCCTATGCGGCTTCCAGGGGAGCGACCTGTGGGAGGAGAGGCACAGGCACAAGGGGCACAGGGCCAGCAGGTAGACCAAGGCAAAAGGGGCCGCTGAAGACGCCACTATCCTGCTGCCAGGGTTTACAGGCGGCAATGCAGCTACCTCAACATGTCTGAGGTGCAATGCCAAAGGAGGCTCCACATCTCCAGGGATACTATGACCTCCATTTGTCAGATGATTGGACCTGAGATCACCTCCAATTGTGTGGGTAGAAACCCTATGCCAGTGGGTCTGAAAGTCACAGTGGTCTTCAACTTCTATGCCTCCAGCTCTTTCCAGGGGTCAGTGAGGGATCTGTGTGGAGTGTCCCAATCAGCTGTCCACAGTTGTGACAAGCTGGTGACTATGCTCTGTTCAGGCGGATAATGACATTTATTCATTTCCAAATGGACGAGGCCAGCCAGGCTGAGCGAGCCAAGGATTTGCAGTGATTGCTGGGTTCCCTGGCATCCAGGGTGCAATCGACTGCACAGATGTGGCCATCAAGGCGCCAACGGGTCAGCCGGGTGCCTTCGTCAATGGGAAGGTCTTCCACTTGATGAACAAGCAGATAGTTTGTGACCATAAGACGCAGATTCTGCACGTCTGTGCAAGGTACCCTGGCAGCTCCCATGATGCTTACATCCTCAGACACTCACAGGTGCCAAGGCTGCTCTCTGCTCCAGCCCGACTGGATGGATGACTACTGGGTGACAAGGGTTATCCATTGAAAAGGTGGCTTATGGCACCTCTCTGTCACCCAAGAACAGAGGCAGAGCAGCGTTATAATAAAAGTCATACATCCACAAAGGCGGTGATAGAGAAGGCCATAGGTCTTCTGAAAATGTGCCTCCGATGTCTGGACCATTCAGGGGGAGCATTACAATACCCCCTAGAGTGGGTATTACTGATAGTGGTTGCATGCTGTGCTCTCCACAATCTAGCTGTGGCAAAGGGGGACCCACTGGAGGAAGACGCAGCTCCACAGGCCACACAGGATGAATCCAGTGGTGAGTCAGAAGAGGAGCATGGTGAGGAGAACACTGAGGGCATGGAGGCAGTCCTCTGGATTCTTCAAGGAGGCAGGGAAACCAGGGATGCCTTGATCCAATGCTTCTTCAGCTAGGCTGCCAAAGATCTGCTTCCACCTCATGCCAGGGGTGTCGTCTCCATCCCAGATGTCTGAAATGACCCTTTCATTTGACTCCAAAGTCCACTCAGTGCCTGTGCAATAAAGTTTAGAGCCATTCATGTCTAGCATGAGATACTGGCATGCCCTGCATCTACAAAACAAGTGAAGCATGCTCAGGCCATTAAGACAAAAGCAAATTCATATCAAATGAACAGAACTATATATGGTGTTAATGGCCACACCAGTAAACATATCTACAAAACATGGCAGAACAGAAGGTCACCTGTGACCAATCCCTCTTATGCTCATGGTGCCTTAAACTTGCGTTTGCGAGTACTGCGTCTTGGTGACCCCGACACCCCCTCGCTGGCAGCGGCATTGGAGGCAGCCTGCTGATTGTGCTGTCCTGTTGGCCTTGATGACTTTGGCAGTCGTCCTCTGGCCAGTGGAGCCTGTGCTGGCCCTGCCTGGGAGGGAGCAGCCAGTGCCACGGCTGGCATCTCCCCAGTCATCGCAGCTTCATCAGATGCCACGGTCACTGGCAGAGGGGTAGAGGAGGTACTGCTGTCATCCAGGGCACCCTGAGAGGAGCCTGCAGAGATGACAAACAACTTGTGCACCAACGTGAAGTTGCTCTGGACCTCCCTGCTTGCCATTGATGGTCAAGCACCTAGCTGGGATACTGGGTGCCTCATCCATCTCCCACACTGGCACTGACCACCTGAGGTCATTGCCTGTGTGAGGGCTTGCAGGTCCAAGCACAACCCCAGGAACCCCTGATTCTGCCCCTGAAGTTGCCTCTCCATGAGCGTCGTCACTCTCTCAATGGAGGAGGCAGTGCGCTTGGTCATGAGGGTCAATGCAGTACTCATGCTCTGCATAGACTCCTCCACAACAGAGACCATGGCACACATACCCTCATGGACCTTCGCAGATCCTCCCGCACATCTGCTGGACATCCAGCATCTGCCACCTAACGGATGACTCCAGAGGCTCATCATCTGCCTTCGGTTCAGCATGGTCCTGGTCTCCAGCAGTCCTCCGACTGCCGGCACACTGGGCACTCACTGCCTTTGCCTGCTCCTCGAGTGAGTGTGAACTGCCCTCACCACTGTGCAATGACATTCTAGCCAACAATCAAATGTCTACCGAGGTGCTGGTGTCTGCGCTGGTGCCTGGTTCAGAGAAAGGGTGTGACGCAGGTGCATCAAAAGCCCTGTGGTCCTCTGGCGTCGAGGGTAGCTCTTCGGGGTCCTGCTTTTGAGTGCATGCTGGTGAATCCAAGGGAGAACAACGACATGTCATTAGTTTAAGTCATCACACTATCACTGTGCATGCCAGGCATCTTGGTGGCACAATGGAGATCTGCATCATGGTGCCATCATCTTTCAATGATCAATGGGGAATCCAGGTTTCAGGCTCCCATTGATGATGAGATTACAGAAGAATATTTGCACAATCCGACACTCTCACCTCTGTGCACTGCACTGTTACCTTCGTCAGGGACCCCTGCCTCTCCACGACCGGCTGAACAAGGTGGGTGGTGGATTTCCAGCTCCAATGCATCTATTTCATACCTCATCAAGATTAGGAGGTTTGGGGAGCCTCCACTTTATCTTGACCTCTCGATGGTGTTATGGCTCTTCTTCTCCTAAAAGGACAGAGGAGCATTGATTAGTCTACTCTCTACCTGCAGCGCCATTGCAGCCTGGCCAACCCCACCTGAGGAAAACCTTGCAAGGCACATCCAAGTCGTGGCCCTCAACCCGAAAGGCACTCAGTCCAAGCAGCCAGAGCTCACCTCTTTGGCCAGCTCCGGCGTCATTGACACTTGGCACTGTCTAACACCCCTGAGCTCCACAGTGGGGGGGAGCGGCCAGCCTTTAACACTTCTCCACACTGATCCATTGCAACTTGGTACTCACCCCTGCCGAGTGCAGTAGATCGTTGAACCTTTTGTGGCACTGCACCCTTGTGGCTGTTGTCATCGGCTGCCACCTCTCCCAGGCTTTTTTGGTCTGGTGCAGTGGCCTCCTTCCGTCCCTGGGTAAGAGAGTGTCCTGCCTGACACTGACCTCCTCCACGAGGACCGTGAGGCACTCGTCCAAGATATGGGGGCCGAGTGCTCACCTGACTTGTCCTCCCGCCTGACATTTTTTGCCATTGGTGAGGCCATTGTTCCAGCCTCTGGACTGACTCTAAAGATTCTCCCCTGGCCCCTTAAGGGCCTTTGCTGGTTTTAAAGCGCCTGCCAGGTCACCATTGGACCCGGCACCAGACAGGCCCCTGCCCCGCCCGGCCCTTCCCGACCATCCAGAAGACACTTAATTGGCCATCCAACGTGAAATTGGGTTTGCAGCACGATCGTGGCCAGGGGCAGATTCCACATTCACTTCTTCTCCCGCTGACTTGGCGCACATGCCAAATGTGAAATTCAGGTCCGTAAGTGTTAAAATGTCTCTGAGCTGACCAAGGCCAGGGTCTTAAGCTGAAATGCCAACTTAACCCATGTTTAGCGCAAGAAATCCTCTTGGTAAAGGAGGTGCCACACCTACTCGGAATGGCCGCCTGGAGGATTGTTAAACAACCGATGGCCACTTAAATTGCCTGTTGTCACTCATTAATAGAATAATTTGATGGCTAGCGCTTAGTCTCCTAACAGTGACCAGCTGATTGGGAGTAAACAAGCTGTTGCAGAGTACTTTGAGTGCTATTTAAAGGTGTATCGCCTTTCATTGTTCACTTGCTGCTGGAGCTTTAAAAGAACTTTTAGAACATACCAGGAGACTTCATTGGACACTTTGTCAAGACTTCACTGACACTCAATCAATATTTATTCTGGAAATTCTCTGAGCATCAAAGAAAGTGAATGCTGTGCTACTCTTCCTAAGTTTAAAATTTTTTTTCATGGGATGTGGGCATCGCTGGCAAGGCCAACATTTGTTGCCCATCCCTAAAAGCCCTTGAGCTGAGTGGCTTGCTAGGCCATTTCAGAGGGCAGTCAACCACATTCCTGTGGGTCCTGGAGTCACATATCGGCCAGACCAGATAAAGATGTCAGATTTCCTTCCCTAAAGGTCATTAGTGAACCAGATGGGTCTTTATGACAATTGATGATAATTTCACAGTCACCGTTGCTGAGGCTAAATTCCACCAGCTGCCATGGTGGGACTTGAACCCATGTCTCCACTGTTGGAGATCATATTGGAATCAACAAGAGAAAAGAAATGCTTGGTGATGGATATCTTGCTAAGGGTCTCCCTTTGGAGCAAGAATGGGGAAAGGACACAAGGCTAGGTGAGAGACAGGAGGGAAAGGAGGACTAATACCCTATCTCCTCTTATCCTCCCTGTGAACATTAGACACCCCTCCACCTCTGAACCTCCTCCACCAGGGCGTTCAGTAGCATGTCCAAGAACCTGTCCACCCTCTCACTTGGTCCCTGAGCCATCCTTACACATTTGCTTCTCTCCCAGCCAGCCCACTCCACATCCTCAGTAAAAGTGAGCGAGTGCAGGCTACATGTACAGCTCAGGAGAATTGTGTCAAATCAGCACTTGAATGCTAAACCTGCAGTTGTCAGTTTCAGCACCTGCTGGCACAGTCAAATCACGATAATCATTACTTAGCCTCATTAGCACCCGTTTAGTGCATTTTCACACTTTTACCAACAGGAGTCACTAGATTGTGATCATGCAGAAACAGGAATCCAGTTTGTCCCATTCCTAATTCCAACATGCTGAGGTCAATTAATTGTAGCACCCAAACTGCAGCCAACTCACTAACACAGCTAACTTGACAAAGACCAGGGGCCATCAGCTGGAGTTCCTATTCTGTGTGTGGCTCAGTCATTCACTGCTTTAAAAAACTGTCATCACAGCAACTGTCAGCAGCTCCCAAAAATGAACACTAGAGCAGGGCTTTCTGAAGATAGCTGCAGATGCAAACAGCATTGGGCAGTCTCCACACAAATTGATAATCTACCCACTGCACATTCACAAAACCATAGGAACACATAAATAAGAATAATTGAAATCAGGGTTACAATTGCACCTGTGGTGTCAGTATGATGGACATTATGTTAAGTTTTGTTTTGATAGGCCTCTTAGACCCACCCAATTTTAATGAGCTTACTGGTCCCTTTCTCACATTAGGCAGGTTATTTGTCACAGAAGCTGACTGTTGTGCCTCTGTTTCATTTACAGATTTCCAGAATATGTTGCATTTGTCCGCCAATAAATAAACTGGATCCGATGCCAAATAAAATCTGTATGTGACAACTTCACAAAAAGCAAAATACTGTAGATGCTGGAAATAAAAAATAAAAACAGAAAATTCTGGAAACTCTCAGCAGGTCAGGCAGCCCCTTGTGCAGAAAGGAAGGGAGGGTTAACTTTTCAGGTCAATGACCTTTCATCAAAGTCACTTGGCATCATCAGAGCAGACGCAATGAAGACAGGACCTGAGAAAAGGGAATGGAGTCCTTGCATGGGAAGAGAAAAGATCAAGATATCTGTGGGAGTCAGTGGGATTGCATTAGATATGTGAACAGGTTAACGCAGAGATGGAGATAGAGAAATTGAGGAAGGGAAAGGAAGAGGAGAGATGGACTATGTGAATTGAGGGAGGGCTGAAAGTTAAATTTGAAGCAAAATTAAGCTCAAGATCACAACTGGAAGCAGTACTAACATTGTTATCAATGTACTGGAAGAAGAGGTGAGGGAAGGAACCTGAGTAGAATTAAAACAAAGAATATTCCACACATCACACAAAAACGAAAGCATAGCTAAGATTCATGCGGGTTGCCATTGCGACATCTTTTATTTGGAGGAGTGAATGGAGTTAAAGGATAACTTGTTCAATGTGTGAATTTAGCCAGATGGAGTGTGTGGTAGTTGGATTGTGTGGTAGTTGGATTACTGTTTGGATAAAAGTGAAAGGCACACAGGATGCCCTGTTACGGAATGAAGATGTAGAGAGATTGTACGTCCATGGTGAAAAGGAGATGTTTAGGGTCAGGAAATTGGAATTGGTTAAAGTGGTGGATGGCATCGAAATCCAGGAAAACTTTTTCCAGAGGGCTTTGGAAATGTACAATATGCTGCCCCAGAATGTATTAGATGCATATTCAAGCTGTTTAAGAGGGAGATTAATACTTGGAAACTAAGAATGTTAAAATATACAGAGTAAAAGAAAGAAATGGGAATTTTAAAAGAATTACAAATAATTTACAGCACAGAAACAGGACATTTGGCCCAACTGATCCATTCCTGTGTTTATGCTCCACAGGAGCCTCCTCCCACCCTACTTTATCTCACCCTCCCACATTGCTCCATCGAATTTATCAGCATATCCTTCTATTCCTTTCTCCCTCATGTATTCAGCCAGCTCCTCTTAAATGCATCAAATGTTAAAATGCAGCCATGGTTGTCAAAATGGTGATGCATGTTCAATGGGCTGAATAGTTAATCTCTTCTCCAAGCACTTTTATATTCTGGATTTAGCAGTAGCTGTCCTCAAACTCAGGAACCCTGTAAACAGTTTTGATGCACTGCATTTATATCCTAACTTCAAAGTAGTATTGACAAGCCTTACATATGTAATCAGGAGCTGCTTGATAAAATCAGAAAAACACTTGTTACTGGAATTTTGCTGTTATAGATTTGAAAAGCAAACCTACAGCTGCTCAGTGACACAAATTTATTAGAATTTCTCACACAATAGGGAGACAACACTATGGAGAATGAGCAGCGGAGTGAGACTAATTGGATACTTCTACCAAAGAGTCATCATAGGCACAGTGGGCCGGATGGCTTCCTTTGGTGCTGTATTTATTCAATGATTCCATGTAAACCATAAACCACCAGAATAAAGAGATTGCAGAGTTCACCACTTTGTGCTCTGTGTTCAATGACTCTTTCTACCTCTGTGTAGGATTCCCTTGAAAGATGTATTATGTCTTTCCGCAGCTGACAACATATTCATCTTAGATGTCCTGGGCCTAACCATCTTCAGCTGCTTCATCAGTGACCTTCCTTACATCGTAAGGTCAGAAGTGGGGATGTTCGCTGATGATTGCATAATGTTCAACACCATTCGCAACTCCTCAGATACTGAAGCAATCCATGTTCCAATGCAGCAAGACCTGGACAATATCTAGGCTTGGACTGACAAGTGACAAATAACATTCGTGCCACACATGTGCCAGGCAATGACCATCTCCAACAAGAAAGAATCTAACCATCACCCCTTGACACTCAATGGCATTACCATCACTGAATCTCCCACTATCAACATCCTGGGGTTACTATTGACTAGAAACTGAATTGGACTAGCCATATAAATACTGTGGCTACAAGAGTGGGTCAGAGGCTAGGAACCCTGTGGCGAGTAATTCACCTCCTGACTCCCCAGAGTCTGACCACCATCTGCAAGGCGCAAGTCAGGAATGTGATGGAATACTCTTCACTTGCCTGGATGAGTGCAGCTCCAACAACACTCAAGAAGCTTGACACGGTCCAGGACAAAACAGCCCATTTGGTTGGCACCCCATCCACAAACATTCACTTCCTCCACCACTGCCGCACAATGGCAGCAGTGCGTATCATCTACAGGATGTACTGTAGAAATCTTCCAAACCCACAACTGCTACCATCTAGAAGGGCAGTAGACACATGGGAACACCACCACCTGGAAGTTCCCCTCCAAGCCACTCACCATCCTGACTTGGAAATATATTGCTGTTCCTTCACTGTCGCTGGGTCAAAATCCTGGAACTCCCTCCCTAACAGCACTGTGGGTGTACCTACACCACATGGACCGCAGTGGTTCAAGAAGGCAGCTCAGCACTACCTTCTCAAGGGCAATCAGGGATGGGCAATAAATGCTGGCCTAGCCAGCGACGCCCACATCCCATGAATGAATAAAAGAAAATCCTCAAACAGAAAGCGTGAATGGAATTGTAATGTTGGAGGGTTTCAAACCAGGAGTTTTGATCTCTTGAGCAATCTTGATATGTGCCACCATTGGCAGCTGTGTCTTCTGTTGCTTGGGTCCTGACCACGACATTTCCATCCCTAAACCTCTCCAACTTTCTCTCCTTTAAGTCACTCCTTAAAGCCTGTTTCTATGGCCAAACATGTCCTAATTTCATTATCTTTGTGTCAAAGATGTAATACAAATGCAAGCTGTTGTGTTGCTGTGAAAAAGCAGGGATCTTACCTTCATTAGGAGGCTGTTCATTCTGGCATGCCTCTTCTTCAGGTAGCATCCTTGATTATTTAAGGGTTTTGCAAGGGGGGTGCAGGCCAAGGAGGCAGGACATCCCAGGTGTCAGCTGGAACGGGAATTGAACCCTGTGCTATTGGTGTTTCTGAAGCACAGACTAACCAGCCAGCAAACTGAGCTAGCCAGCAGCCCCCCCCACCAGCCCCCTGTTCCCCCCACTCCCACAGCATTCTTAGAATGAAGAAAAAGTGCAAAACTACCAGTGTCTTCAGTTAGGGTAGAACTACTCATCAAACCTTATTAATTCCAACACCAAAGTAACAATAATGCAAAAGCCAAATACTGTGAATGCTGGAAATGCAGATGCTGCCTGACCGTTTGGGTATTTCCAGCATTTTCTGTTTATATACCAAAGTAACAATGTTATTTTGATCTATGATAGTAACACAGAATTTCTTAATAATAAAACACAATGCTGCAGACAAGCTCCATTTTTAAAAATGTAATTTATTATGGAGTTAACAGAATGCTTGTTCTGGAACTGAAACTTTGCAGTTTTCCTTTGCATTTTCCACATTATCCCAGTCAGTTATGGATCAAAGTAATCCATAAATAATGCTAAAAATATCTTTGTGCCCTTATATCAGAGAATGGTGAGAATATGGAACTCACTACCACAGGGACTAGTTGAGGTGAATAGGATTGATACATTTAAGGGGAAGCTGGATAAGCACAGGATGGATAAGGGAATAAAATAATATGTTGATAGGGTGAGACGAGGAAGGATAGGAGGAGGATCGAGTAAAGAAAATGCCCTCAGCCCTCACTTCCCCTGTCAGCATTCCGAAGGGACTGTTCACTCTGTGACACCCTGATCCACTCCTCTATCACCCCAAAGACCTAATCCCCTTCCCACAGCACCTTCCCATGCAATCGTAGGAGGTGTAACACCTACCCCTTTACCTCCTCCTTCCTCACCCTCCAAGGCCCCAAACACTCCTTTCAGGTGAAGCAGTGATTTACTTGCACTTCTTTCAATTTAGTCTACTGTATTCGCTGCTCCCAATGTGGTCTTCTCTACATTGGGGAGACTAAACGCAGACTGGGTGACTGCTTTGCAGAGCACCTTTACTCAGTCTGCAAGCATGACCCTGACCTTCCTGTTGCCTGCTATTTCAATTCATCATCTTGTTCTCATGCTCACATTTCCGTCCTCGGCCCACTACAATGATCCAGTGAAACACAACGCAAGCTGGAGGAACAGCACCCCATCTTCCAGTTAGGCACTTTATAGCCTACTGGATTCAATCTTGATAAAAAGCAAAAAACTGCGGATGCTGGAAATCCAAAACAAAAACAAAAATACCTGGAAAAACTCAGCAGGTCTGACAGCATCTGCGGAGAGGAACACAGTTAATGTTTCAAGTCCGTATGACTCTTCAGCAGTTCTGTTTACGGTTGGCAGAAGGCGAAAAGGCCAAGCGGCCTTTGGAATTTTTAGGAAACCTCGTCCACAGGCGGGATCAGGTTTCCAACAGCAAATAAAAATTAAATTAAGTTGTTTAAATTTAATTCATAACATGTACCGGCTCATGTGACATGTTATGAATTATGATTATGTCATGATCTTCCACTTCCAGCTTAGTGCCTCAGGGAGCTTTTCCTGCGGGCACTTGCATGCATGCATGAAGTTCCCCGCTCATCCTCCTCCCTACCCCCCACCCACCCCGCCACACGCAGTACTGCACCGTGCGTTTCATACTGGGCGAGCCTTAATTGGCCCGCCAGAATGAAATCGCGGTTGTGTCCCAATCGTGGGTGGCGGGTAGGCTGCCCGCCCATTCCCACCCGCCTCCGCCGAGCCCGCCCGACAAGGACAAAATCCTGGCCTTAGTCTTTAATAGCATCATTACCACTCCCATTGTCTTGGGTTCCATGACACCTTTGTCATTTAATCCCTCCTGCCCTCCAACCTATCCCTGACCTATTTGGCTCCATCTGCCCCTACTCCCCTCCCCACCCCGACAACTTTTTTAACAGCATGAAACCCATCACATTTCTACCTCTCTCCAGTTCTGATGAAGAGTCATATTAGACTCAAACGTTAACTCTATTTCTCTCTCCATAGATGCTGTCAGACCTGCTGAGTTTTTCCAGCATTTTCTGTTTTTATTGTCGACATAGACTGGTTGGGCCAAATGGCCTGTTTCTGTACTGTATGTTCTATGTAATTAGTGTGCTTAAAACTCAGTTCCCATCAATCTCACATGTGCCATATTTTTTAAAAGGCATGTTACATTATATTGTCCTGAAATTTCCCCATGTTAGATATAATATTTGGACAATGATGAGAATATGTCATGTATTGCTAGGCCAGTGCTATCCTTTCTGTCCTTATGAGGATGCACTTCTCCCCAGTGGCACAGCTAAGATTGGAAACACACTATTTGTGTTGTACCGCTTCATTCAGCCTATATACTGGAAGCTCCACTGTGCTGCTCCATTGCACCTACTTTACAGCTTAATTACACATCACTCAACATCACTGTTAGACATGTCCTTAGGAAGATTTTGTGCATGACACGATTACTGGTGCAAAACAAATTTGGCCTGTGCAATTATCCGCCGCTTTCCCAGGTCGAGTTACAAGCCTGCTATTGCAGCACACTGACAGACTATGTCCATCTCATCTTCTGACCACTTTGTCTTGTCTTTCTGTCCCAAAGCCAATTCAACTTAGGGCAAACTTTCTGGTCCATTGTCTATACTCGCCCTATCATACAAATGATCTGAATAGTACAGAGGTGAATAGTACAAGAAGATATCAATAAACTTAAAATGGGATAAAGAAACATTAATTACACACACTTCTCAAGTGCCCCCCTTTTTAATTTAGTGCAAGGGAATTCAAGGTGTGTGCAACTAATTATAGCTGAAGCTAAACTTATATCCAGATGTTTTCCTGTTTACAAAAGGACAAGAATTCAAACTTGAAAAAGAAAAATGAATCTACCATTAAGATGCAACAGGGGAGCGGTGGGGTAAAATTCAACTTAATTGACGAGACGGCATGATATCCCAACACTAGGTGTAGAGATTGCCTATCTGGTACATGTCCAGCCCCAATGTTTATAATGGGCAGTAGTGGATCAGCCGCCTGCTATATACCCTGGGACCGAATGTTTATCAGGTAGTTAATTTTTCCACCCCCGATTTCTTCACAAAGAGGCTGATGGATATATGGAATGACCTACTCAAGGAGAGGGTTTTGTTAAGGGGAGGTCATGTCTGACCAATTTGATTGAACTTTTCGAAGAAGTGACCAGGTGTGTGGATGAGGCAGTGCATTTGACGTAGTCTATTTGGACTTCAGCATGACTTTTGATAAGGTCCCGCATGGGAGACTGATAACGAAGGTAAGAGCCCATGGGATCAAAGGCAATTTGGCAAATTGGATCCAGAATTGGCTGAGTGGCAGGAAGCAGAGGGTGATGGTCGAGGGTGTTTTTGTGACTGGATGCCTGTCTCCAGTGGGGTTCCACAGGGATCAGTGTTGGGTCCCTTGCTGTTTGTGGTATATATAAACGATTTAGACTTGAATGTAGGAGGGTTGATCAGTAAGTTCACGGATGACACGAAAATTGATGGGGTGGTAAATAGTGAGGAAGATAGCCTAAGATTACAGGAGGATATAGATTGGCTGGTCAGATGGGCTGATCAGCAGCAAATGGAATTTAATCCGGATAAGTGTGAGGTGATGCACTTGGGCAGGACAAACAAGGCACGGGAATACACAATGAATGGTAGGACTCTGGGAAGTACTGAGGATCAGAGGGACCTTGGTGTGCATGTCCACCGGTCCCTTAAGGTAGCAGGACAGGTAGACAAGGTAGTTAAGAAGGCATATGGGATACTTGCCTTTATTAGCCGAAGCATAGAATACAAGAGCAGGGAGGTTATGCTGGAACTGTATAAAATGCTGGTTAGGCCACAGCTAGAGTATTGCGTGCAGTTCTGGAATCCAGATTATAGGAAGGGTGTGATTGCATTTGAGAGAGTGCAGAGGAGATTTACCAGGATGTTGCCTGGGCTGGAGAGTTTTAGTTATGAGGAGAGATTGGATAAACTGGGGTTATTTTCCCTGGAGCAGAGGAGATTGAGGGGGGACATGATGAGGTGTATAAAATTATGAGGGGCATAGATAGGGTAGACAGGAAGGTACATTTCCCCTTCGTGGAGGGATCAATAACCAGGGGGCATAGATTTAAGGTTAGGAGCAGGAGGTTTAGAGGGGTTGTGAGGAAGAATTTCTTCACCCAGAGGGTGGTGGGAATCTGAAACTCACTGCCTGAAAGGGTGGTACAGGCAGGACCCTCATAACATTTAAGAAGTATTTGGATGTGCACTTGCGATGCCATGGCATACAAGGCTATGGGCCTAGTGCTGGAAAATAGGATTAGAATAGTTAGGTACTTGTTTGACTGGCGCAGACTCGATGGGCCGAAGGGCCTTTTTCTGTGCTGTAGACCTCTATGACTCTATGACTATGACAGTACAAATGAGCAACATTATCAATTTCAAGAAGATGACAGACTAATTTGTAGCAGAGTTATAGAATAGAATCATAGAATTGTACAGCACAGAAAGAGATCATTCAGTCCATCATGTCTGCACCAGTTGCCCAGGTGGTCCTGCTCTCCCACTCTTCAATAAAGTAATCCCACATTAAACTTAACATAAATGCTATACCTGAATCTTATTATGTCACAAAACCAGTTAATGACTTGAGCGCAGTGCAGCACAGCAATACAATGGCCATGAATCTGGGTTCATTATGAGTGTCAGATTGCCTCCTAGTTAGAAAGTTGTGGTTTTGAGCTTTTCTTTGGGACTTGAGTACATGTTCTCGGCTCAGCCTCCAGTGTGGTATTCGGCAAGCGCCACACTATTGAATATACGTTGTTCCAGGTGAGATAGTAAGCTGAGGTCCAATCTGCCTGTTCAAGTGGATAATAAAGAGCCCGTGTGATGGGCTTGGTTTGTCTTTGCTCTGATTTTAATGGATGAGAATGTGTTTTTCCCTGTTCTATATTCTTGAGGACACTGGGACTTATTGGGTCCGAGGGGTTTTGGTTAATTAA
Source organism: Cetorhinus maximus (assembly GCF_964194155.1). Lineage (NCBI taxonomy): Eukaryota > Metazoa > Chordata > Chondrichthyes > Lamniformes > Cetorhinidae > Cetorhinus > Cetorhinus maximus. The sequence goes on along the minus strand of NC_135887.1, from coordinate 25,245,563 downwards.
GTACACCTTGTATCCTGGGGTAACCCTGCTCTCCTGATTGTTATTTAATTGCTTAGGGGTTGGTGGAATAGTTCCCAGAGTTTATTTTCTGGAACTGAGCAGAGATTTATAATAAATACTGTAATAATGTTTGTGCCTCCCTAGGAAGCATCATTCTGGTGATAGGGGAGAATAGAAATTACACTCTCCAACAGATACAGGGTCTTACAGTATAAAATGTATGTTCAGATCAGCCTGGTGTCGCCTAATTACATGTAGAATCATAAATTGAAAAGCTGACCTGATGCATCATGAAAAAGAGTAGAGAGTGACTTGGGAAATGGGTGCCTACTGATTGAATTGGGTAGGTGTTCAGTGATAGTATTTGTGTGATCCGTTAGTGGGACAGGACCTAATGCTGAAGGAATTTTATTCTGCACTAGTTTATAGCACATAGTTTTTTTCATTTATTCGTCCACAGGATGTGGGCGTCACTGGCTAGGTCAGCATTTATTGCCCATCCCTAATTGCCCTTGAGAAGGTGGTGGTGAGCTGCCTTCTTGAACCTCTGCATTCCATGTGGTGCAGGTACACCCACAGTGCTGTTCGGGAGGGAGTTTCAGGATTTTGAACAGCGACAGTGAAGGAAGGGTGATATATTTCCAAGTCAGGATGGTATGTGGCTTCAAGAGAAACTTGCAGGTGGTGGTGTTCCCATGCATCTGCTGCCCTTGTCCTTCTAGGTGGTAGAGGTTGCGGGTTTGGAAGGTGCTGTTGAAGGAGCCTTGTAGATAGTACACATGGTTGCCACTGTGCGTTTGTGGTGGAGGGAGTGAATGCGGTGCCGATCAAGCAGGCTGCTTTGTCTTGGATGGTGTCAGGCTTCTTGAGTGTTGTTGGAGCTGCACTCATCCAGGCAAATGGGGAGTATTCCATCACACTCCTGACTTGTGTCTTTTAGATGGTGGACAGGCTTTGGGGATCAGGAAGTGAATTACTCACTCCAGAATTCCCAGGCTCTGACCTGCTCTTGTAGCTACAGTATTTATAAGAGTTCAGTTTCTGGTCAGTAGTAACCCCCAGGATGTTGTAAGTAGGGGACTTAGTGATGGTAATGCCATTGAATGTCAAGGGGAAATGGTTAGATTCTCTCTTGTTTGGAGATGGTTGTTGCCTGGCACTTGTGTGGTGCATATGTTACTTGCTACTTATCAGCCCAAGCCTGGATATTGTCCAGGTCTTGCTGCTTATTGACAGGGACTGCTTCAATATCCAAGGAGTCGCGAATGGTGCTGAACATTGGTGCAATCATCATGGAACTTCCCCACTTCTGAACATATGATGGAAGGAAGGTAATTGATGAAACAGCTGAAGATGGTCAGACACTACCCTGAGGATCTCCTGAGCAATGCCCTAGGACTGAGATGATTGACCTCCAACAACCACAACCATCTTCTTTTGTGCTAGGTGTGTCTCCAATGAACAGAGAGTCTTCCCCTGGTTCCCACTGACTTCAGTTTTGCTAGGGCTTCTTGATGCCACACTCAGTCAAATGCTGCCTTGATGTCAAGGGCAGCCACTCTCACTTCACCTCGGGAGTTCAGTTTTTTTGTCCATGTTAGAGCAAGGCTGTAATGTGGTCAGGTGCTGAGTAGCCCTGGCGGAACCCAAACTGAGTGTCAGTGAGCATAAGAACATAAGAAATAGGAGCAGGAGTAGGCCACTCGGCCCTGCAAGCCTGCCCCGCCATTCAATAAGATCATGGCTGACCTGCCCCAGGCCTCAACTCCTCTTTCATGCCAGCTCCTCATAGCCCTCAACTTCCCAATATTTCAAAAATCTGTCTACCTCCTCTTTAAATACTTTTGGTGATCTAGCCTCCACAACTTTCTGGGGTACAGAATTCCAGACATTCACTACCCTCTGAGAGAATAAATTCCTTTGCATCTCAGTTTTAAATGAGTGTCCCCTTATTCTGTAACTATGTACCCGAGTTCAAGATTCCCCCACTAGTGGAGACATCTCAACATCTACCCTGTTAAGCCCCCTCAGAATTTTGTACGTTTCAATAAGATCACCTTCCATTCTTCTAAACTCTAATGAATAAAGGCCTAACCTGTTTAGCCATTCTTGATAAGTCAACCCCTTCATCCCAGGAATCAGCCTAGTGAATCTCTTTTGAACTGCCTCCAATGCCAAAATATCCTTTCTTAAATATAGGGACCAAAACTGTACACATCACTCAAGTTGCAGCCCCACCTACACCCTGTACAGTTGTAACAAGACTTCCCTATTTTTAAACTCCTATCCCCTAGCAATACAGGCCAGAATTCCATTTGCCTTCTTAATTACTTGCTGCACCTGCATGCTAACTTTTTGTGTTTCATGCACAAGAATACCCAGATATCTGAGTAAGTGTTGCTTGATAGCAATGTCAACAACACCTTCCATCACTTGCTGGTGATCGAGAGTAGACTGATGGGAAGGTGATCGAGAGTAGACTGATGGGAAGGTAATTGATCAAGTTGGATTTATCCTACTTTTTTTGGACATAACATACTTGGGCAATTTTCCACATTGTCATTTGGATGCCAGTGTTGTAGCTGTACTAGAGCAGTTTGGCTGGGGGTGCAGCTAGTTCTAGAGCACAAGTCTTCAGTACTGTTGCTGAATGTTGTCAGGGCCCATAGCCTTTGCAGTATCCAGTGCCTTCAGCCATTTCTTGATAACACATGAAATGAATTGAATTGGCCGAAGACTGGCATCTGTGATGCTGGGGACCTCAGGAGGAGGCCTTAATCGTGCTCTTAATTGATATCTATAAATAGAAAGGCTCCCTCCAGTGTCAGAGATGTGATATTTTCCACTAACAAGATGTTGCTGTCTGTCAATCCAAGAAGTCCTTCTGCCTACCACACAATTGAGCAACGTTATTTATGAATTTCAGTGCGGTGTGATGTGAGGTATGTAGGCCGTACATCCCAGGCTGATCAAATCATGTTCATATTCATTCAATTGTTCATAACAGGCAGAGTATGGACCGTACTCAGCCAGCCTCTGCTTGCAAAACCCCAAAACAATGTGATTCTGCGATTGTGCAGCACTAGCTGAACAATCCTGAGTGCGCTAATAGCTACATTAACAACCAAGTTAAGATAATCCATGGAGCTCATATCATTTACACGTTTACACATGCTAGAGGTAATATACATTCATACACAGGGACTATTCTCTGCAAACAAAAGGAATATGTTTAAGCCTTGTACTTTTAAAAAATTACCCGTGAGCTTGTGGAGCCTATGGTTCCCCGTTGCTTTCTCCATGGCAATGCCTCTGCCAATCAGAGTCAACTTGCCAAACAATCAGCACCCTTTTCTCCTGTAGGATAAATGCTTATGATTGTTTGAAATTTGGCATTCTTGCATTTGTCCTGATGAGTGCAAGATGAAAACTGCCAGCAACATGTCTCTCTTTTCAGAAAGATTCAAGTCATGTACTATCTGTCACTTGTTTACTACACTTCAAAGTTTTGTATCATCTTCAAATTTTGAAATGATGTCCTGCATATCCAGGTCCAGATCATTAACATATATTGTAAAGAAGAGTGGCCTTTATCAACTACTGGGGAACAATGCTTCCTCCAGTCTTAAAAATAATGGTTCGACAACACTCACTGCTATCTGTATCTTAGCCAATTTTGTATCCATGCCGCCACTGTCTCTTTAATCTCATGGACTGTAACAAGTCTATTAGCTGGTACTTTATCAAACACCTTTTGAAAGTCCATGTACACAACATCAACCACACTACTCTCATCAACCCTCTCTGTTACTTCTTATAACTGTGAGATTTCAATGATTTGAACAACAAAGGAAACTAACCATAACAAGTAATGCATTCTGTTTGAGGCCATTAATATTATTGGAAGGGGAAGAGAATAATTATTGGAGATTAGGTTGCAAGAATTACTATCCAGCTGGTTACCTATATATTTCCTGAACCTACTTGTCAAATACAGAAAGGTTCACCTGGAACCAATTTGAGAATTCACACTTATTGGCTCTTTATTAAAAATTCAATGGTGCAATTTGAAGAAAAGGGGAAGTGTTTTGACCAGCATTCTTCCGTCAGGCAAACCACCAAAAACAGATTAACCAGTCAAGAAGTTTACTCTGGTTTTGGGGGTTTGACTATGTGTGAAATGGCTGCCACATTTGCCGACATAACAAGTCATTGCACTTTCAGCTATCGATGTGTGATTAGGTTATTAACAGACAAAAATGTTTCCTTATGTTTCTTTAAAAGAAAAAAAAGGTTTCCATCCTCCCTTGGGCAGGAAACATCTGCAAAATGTAATCCTTTGAAATGTAAAAGAGATTAATCACTATGATTTATCTCCTGTTAAAATGCCATTTCTGAGGCTGACACACTAGTAGCTCAGTTATCTGACATGTTGATGGCCTCAATTCAGCTTTCTTGCTCTTAGTCAGAGAGGATGATGGCCAATGTTGTTTCCAAAGGTTAATATGCAAATACAGACTGTGTTGAGGCTTGTATAAGCCTCGGGGTCAGGATTCACAGAGAAACCTGCTTTACTTCAATGGGAATCATTAAATATTTTAATGAATATGGTTACAATAACCAACTCACACAAATCCAAAGTTAGTTTTTCCATTGAGCACTGGTTTTAATAATGTAATTTTCCCATTGACACATGCTAAATGTTATCACATTGAAGTGCAGAGTCAGACTCCAATGACTATTTAACAACCTTTTTGTTGAGACACACTTTGGGCAGAATTTAGCCCATGTCGGGCGGCCTTGGCAGGGGTGGGCTGGGGAGAGTCAGGAAGCCAACCGCCACCCACCAATTAAGGCCCGCCCAGCATGAAACATGAGCGGCAGCGCTCAGTGCTGCAGGAGGGCGAGCGCGAACTCCACGCATGCGCGCAAGTGAGCACTTGAAAATCTCCCTGAGGCAGAGAGCTGCCTCAAGGAGACGAAGTGTTTTTTAAAAAACAAAAGGAGTTGAAAAATGTAATAAAGCATGTCCCCTCATGTGGCTCTGTCACATGAGCAGGGACATGTTATTAATTAAATTTTAAAACTTTTATTTTATTTTTATTTGCTTTTGGAAACCTCATCCTGTCTGTGGATGAAGTTTCCAAAAAAATGCAAAGATCACTTGGCCTTTTCTGATTTGGCCTGAAAAATTTAAGTTAATTGATTCTTTAATGGCCTTCTAATTGTCGGCGGGCGAGCTGCCAACTCCGGTGCATGCCCGCCGACCGAACTAGGCGTAGGCCTCACACAAGTTAGCCCCTTTAAGTTGCATGGCTGTACAAAAAATACAAGGGGTTGCAGACTTAAACAAATCACCCACACACTCCAAAAAAAATTAGAGGTTATGTTGGTTGTGAATGCAAGTATTGATATTTATTGCTAGACAGATAAACCAATTATTTTATTTACCACCCTTATAGAAATAGTTCATAGCTCAAATTGTGTCAGCAACAACATTAACACTGAATATACAGTAAATCTAAAATCTAGAATTCACAATTGCCTTTTGACAACCAAATGTAAAGTTATTTTAAGGTAAACTGTTTGAAAAGTAGCCAAGGATTTATACTAAGCTTTAAAACGGAGACATGTTGAAGCACAGAGCACTGCACAACAACAACTTACTGTTAAAGGAGAAAAAAAGACAACTAAAGGTGCTGAGGTAAAATAGACATTCTTCTAGAGGAGGAGTTATTAAGATTGGTGACCAGATATTGATTGAAAAGGATTGGTTTTAAGGACCGTCTTAAGAGGAGAGGGAGATGGAGAGGTGGGCAGGCTTTGGGTAGCATTGCAGAGAATGGGTTTTGGGAGCTGAAAACAAGGCTGCCAATGCTGGTGCAGATAAGAGGTCTGAATCAGGACTGGGGTGTATGAGGAGGGCTTTAGGAGATTACAGAGTTAGGGAAAGCTGAGGTCGTGGAGAGATTTAAACATGAGGATAAGAATGTTAAATCTGAAGCATTGGGGTACCAGCAGCCAACGTGGGTCAGCATGGGCAGGATGATAGGTGAGTGAGATTTGGTGCAGAATAGGATTTGGAGGCAACAGAGTTCTGACTGGGCTAAGTTTCCAGAGTGTGGAAGATGGGAGACGAGTCAGGACAACATTGGAATAGTTGAGTCTGTAAGTTCATAAACAAATAATATAGGTAAAACATTCCATTCTAAATCAGAGTACTGCATATCAGTTAACATACCAACAAAAAAAATGCCAAACTTGCATGGAGACAGGAAGAAGTCAGTGTGGACTTTCAGTCTCTTCCTTCCAAAGAGAAAAAATCGCATTTATACAGTGCATATCACAACCTCAGTGTGTCCCAAAGCACTTTATAGCCAATGTACAAAAGACTATATACAGTTTACGGTATGTCCTGACTTATGTAATTCCCTGAGGTGAGAAAGCTCAGGCAGAGCCCTCTGACTTTCTCTAGACCCTGAAGGGAATCAAAACAGAAACTTCAGATAATAAATTAAACATTACAAACTACATTAATCAGTGTGGGCCGGCTGCATTTCACAAATCAGAGTCTCCTGGTACTGATCAGACTGTAATATCATTTTACAGTGTCCATGATCATCTTTTTCTGCATTGAACCAGATACCTATCCAACTGTTTTATTTTACAGGAATTAATTAACCACTATTAGTGTTAACTACTTTTTATTTCAACCTCTTCTACATGTTTGAAAACCTCACATTGTCAGGAAAAAGGGAAAAAGGAAGAACTTGCATTTCTATAGCACCTCTCACCACCTCAGGACGTTTCATAATGCCTTACAGCCAATGAAGTCACTATTGTAATATAGGAAACTTGGCAACCTATTTGAACGCAGCAAGCTCCCACAAACAGCGATATGATAATGACCAAATAATCTATTTTAGTGATGATGGTTGAGAGATAAATATTGGCTTCAGGAGGTCAGGGAGCACATCCTGGTCTTCTTTGAAATCATGCTGTGTGATCTTTTGAGTCCACCTGAGAAGGCAGACAGGGTCTTGGTTTAACACCTCATCCAAACAACAGTACCTCTGACAGTGCAGCTCTCCCTCAGTACACACTGAAGTGTCAGCTTGGATTATATGCTTAAATTTTGAGAATGAGGCTTAAGTTTACAACCTTCTGGCTCAGGAGTGAGAAAGCTATTTGAACCACAAATTTTCAAACTACGCTGACTTGAACTGTGACAAATGCCTAGCAGTTATGTGGGAGAGAGCGTTATGAGCTTTTTATAGAGCTGAGTATTGGTACTTACAGCTGTAGACCTTACAGTGCAGTGTGTTGGGAATTATTTGAAGTGGTTAATTAAGTATTGCACAAGTGGTGCATCAGACAAAAGGGTATTGGGACTAATATGTTAAATAAGCCAAGGTAGAAAAGAACTTGTATTTTTATCCACATCCAGGTTGCTAGGACTTCAACACACTTCACAACCAGTGAATTATTTCTGAAATGGCTTTCTAGGCAAACATGGCAACTTACTTATGCACAGCAAGATCTCACAAACTGCAATTTAAATAAACATCCAGTTTATTTATTTGGCAGGAGAATGGCATATTGGCAGTACATCAGGAGAAATATCTGCTTCACTTTTAATAGTACCATAGGATTATTTTCCATTCACCTCCACTTGAACAGACAGATGGGACCTCAGTTTAATGTCTCATCCAAAGGATCATACCTCCAACAGTGAGCACTCCCTCAGTATTGACCATCCAACAGTGTAGCACCCCCTCAGTACTGCACCTCCAATAATGCAGTGCACCCTCAGTACTGACCCTCTGATAATGCAGTGCTCCAACAGTACTGACCCTCCAACAGTGCAGCCCTCCCTCAGTACTGACCCTCTGGCAGTGCAGTGCTCCCACAGTACTGATCCTCCCACAGTACTGATCCTCCCACAGTGAGGCGCTGTCTCAGTACTGACCTTCTGACTGTGCAGCCCTCCCTCAATACTGACCCTCCAACAGTGCAGCACTCCCTCAGTACTGACCCTCCGACAGTGCAGCACTCCCTCAGTACTGACCCTCTGACAGTGCAGCACTCCCTCAGTATTGACCCTCTGACAGTGCAGCACTCTCTCAGTATTGAACCTCAGACAGTGCAGCACTCCCTCAGTACTGCACCCTCTGACAGTGCAGCACTCCCTCAGTACTTCCAGCACAGTAATGAGAGTGCTGGACTATCAGCCTAGATTATGCACTAAATCCTAGAATGGGGCTTAAACCCATGACCTTCTGACCCGGAGGCAAGAGTGCTAATTATGACTGAGCCAAATGGGCATTCCATTAATACTGAAGATTCTTCAAATCCCTGGTGTAACTCAAGGCTAATCAATTTTGTTCTGTCTCCTAGGTCTGTGTCTACAGTTTAATAAGTTAGTTACATCTATATTATTGAACATTAAGCATATTTTAATTGTGAATGGAGCTAACTCCACCAAGGCAAGTAATCATTTTTCACTGGTGAACCCATAGCTGTTGCTCCTGTGAACATCAGTATTGCTGGCATCAAATCAATGGGCAAAATTTTGCCCTTGGTGGGCGTGTGGGCCCCACCGGCTCGGTGGCGGGCAGACAGCCGATCCCCTCTGCCGAAACGGGGCCCGCTGCTACTTTGAGTGATCGGGCCAATTAAGGCCCGCCCAGCGGCCTTCCTGTGCGGGGGGGCGGAGGGAATCCCCAGCTGTCAGAGTGCGCTCTTTCGCGCATGCGCGCGAAAGAGCGCACTGCTCCCTGAGACTAAATGCTGTCTCAGGGAGATTAGTGACAGTGCACAAAAGTTTAAAAATAGAAAAATAAAAATATTATTAACATGTCCCCCTCATGTGACAATGTCACTACGAGATGGGACATGTTAATAAAAACGACATAAACTTTATTAAACTTTCAAAAAACGAACATGAAACCTCATTCCGCCAGTGGATGAGGTTTCATGTATTACCAGGAGCCCGCGGGGCTCCTGGCCTGCCCGCCAGCCTTAAGGTTGGACGCGCAGGTCTTTAATGATCTTAATTAGCCTGTCGATGGCCTTAATTGGCCATTGACAGGTCGGCGGGCGGAATCAGTTCCTAACAGCATTTCAGGCAGTGCATTCCAGATCACAACAACTTGCTGTATAAAAATATGTTTCCTCATGTCACCTGATTTTTTTACCAATTACCTTAAATCTGTGCCCTCTGTTTATCGATCCTTCAGCCACTAGAAACACTTTATCCTATTTACTTTATCAAAACCATTCATGATTTTGAATACCTCTATCAAATCTCCTCTTAAACATCTCTGCTCTGAAGCAGACTGCAAAAACCCTCCCACTATCTCAGTGGGTAACTGTGCACAGTCAGTCTGACACTGATCCATTCAGAATGGGTCTTAAACCTATGACAACAGAACTAGGAAACAGAAAACTAATTTGGCTGGCTCATTCATTCGCAGTCTTGCCTCTGAGTCAGAAGGTCATAGGTTTAAGCACCATTCTGAATAGGTCAAATATGGGCAAGGAAACCTACTGCTGATTATCATCTACTGCCAGTGCTTCCTCAGCTGATGAATCAATCCTCCTCCATGTTGAACGCCACTTGGAAGAAGCACTAAGGATGACAAGGGTGCAGGGTGTACTCTGGGTGGGTGATGTCCATCACCAAGAACAGCTTGGTTGCATACTACTGACCAAGCCCTATAGGACATAGCTCCTAGACTGGGCTTGCGGCAGGTGGTGAGGGAACCAACAAGAGGAAAAAACATACTTGACCTCATCCTCACCAACCTGCCTGCTGCAGATGCACCTGTCCATGACAGTTTCAGTAGGAGTGACCACCACACAGTCCTTGTGGAGATGAACTCCCATCTTCATATTGAGGTCACCTTCACTCATGTTGTGTGGCATGACCGCCATTACCATCAAGCCAGGGGATCAACCCTGGGTCAATGAAGAGTGCAGGAGGGCATGCCAGGAGCAGCACCAGGCATACCTAAAAATGAAGTGTTAACCTGGTGAAGCTACAACACAGGACCGCTTGCATGCTAAACAGCGGAATCAGCATGTGATAAACAGAGCTAAGCGATCCCACAACCAGCAGATCAAATCTAAGCCCTGCAGTCCTTCTACATCCAGAGGTGAATGGTGGTGGACAATTAAACAACTAACTGGAGGAGGAGGTTCCACAAATAACCCCATCCTCATTGATGGAGAAGCCCAGCACATCAATGCAAAAGACAAGGATTTGCAACCATCTTCAGCCAGAAGTGCCAAGTGGATGATCCATTTCAACTTCATCCAGAGATCCCCAGTATCACAGATGTCTCCAGCCAATTTGATTCACTCCACATGATATCAAGAAACGGCTGAAGGCACTGGATACTGCAAAGGCTATGGGCCCTGACAACAGGCAGCTCACTGCGATGGTACCAACCCTAACCAAGGTGGGAAGTGTTACATGCATGGTGTTAAATCTGACTGCAGAAAGAATACCACATCTGTGAAAATAATGACTCGATCACACTGCCCTGCTTGTCACCTTCTGTTTTTGTATTCAAACCAAACTTCAGTAATGAGGAAAGCTTGGAAAAGTTGGCAGTTCTCCTTAGTACAGAGAAGGTTTAGAGGTGACCTTCTAGTGGTTTTTAAGTTGATGAGAGGTTTTGATGGAGTAGATAGAAAAAAATTGGCAAGCAAGTCAATAAGCAGAGGCCATGGATTTATAATCATTATCAAAAGACCCAGAGGGGAGATGAGGAGAATTTTTTTTCGCGGAGAGTTTCTGGGATCTGGAATGCTCCACCTGAAAATTTGGTGGAAGCTGATCCCATAAATAATTTTGAAAGAGAGTTGGACAGGTACTTGAAGTTGCAGTACTGACAGGGTTATGGGCAAAAAGCGGAGATGTGGGACTAAATGTGATGGCTCTTCCAAAGATCCAGCACAGACATGATGGGCTGAATGACCTTCCTCTGTGTTGTATTATGATTCTAAGTGAAACATGATACTCTTGTCTCATTGTCAGAATGGATTGCTGCATCACCTTTTATCCCTTGTAGTGATCTTTGAACCCTGCTCTGATCAAACCTCCATTGTCTGCATGGCATCATATCTCCTTGTGAAAAGAGTTGGGTAAGTCTCAGTCCAGGTCCTGATGGGCATGAGTCCATTGACACAGAACTGCTGCACAACCTGGAACAACATTTGCAGCTTAAATAGTAAATATCTGTGGTGCTGTAGGAGCATACTTTTTAAAATTCTGTCACAGGATGTGGGTGTCACTGGCTAGGCAGCTTTTATTGCCAATCCCTAATTGCCCTTGAGAAGGTGGAGCTGGTAATACATCTGTGGTTAGGCACGGTAATAAGGCAGTACAGATAAAGCTTTGCTCCACTTAGGTGTGTTTGGTGGGACTTGGACAGTTTTCCATTACTGTCTTTTACTGAGCTAATAAACATTGTCAGTGTTTCCACAACAACAGCTTATCATTCATACTATGCCACTCAGGCGGAAGAATTGGAATGCTTAAGAACAGGGAGAGGATGCCAAGCAAAAGACAGGAAAAGATTTAGGGTAGTCCAAAAGCAGAGTTGAGGAGAGATTCTTAAGATACCTTTCAAGCAAATGAGAGAGGTAACAAAATTCTTAAAAAGGGATGTTGTAAAAACTAATTCTGAACTATCCATTCTGTAAACGCCATGGCTTGTTCAGGAGGGTGGCAGATCACCTGATTCACAGGCAATTTCACTTAACATTAAGATTACTGTGATGACAGCATTGTTCCATTCTGAGAAGGGGGGTGGGGGCAAGGCTTGAGAAAGGAGATTTACTAGAATCGTACCGGGGATGAGGGATTTCCATTATGTGGAAAGACATTACAGGGCTATGGAGAAAGAACAGGGGAGCAGGACTAATTTCAATAGCTCTTTCAAAGATCCAGCACAGGCATGATGCTGTGATGTAAACAGTCTGTTTCAGTAATATTTTCTAACTATTTATAATTTTGAACTTACACTATATAAAGTTTAGCATCTGAATGTCTGCACACTATATTTTTGAGCAAATTTTGAAATAGTCAAATAACTTCCGTGTTAGAATAGCAAACAGATTTCACAAAATTCATTACGCATTCATTCGTTCATCTTACACAACATCATTTCAAGGCCTACGAGTCTAAACAAATAAAACTAGAGGTCAAGTCATTTATAGCTGCATCAAAAGTTAATCTTACAGTCGTGTCACTTTATCTGCACCAAACCCTCCCAAACAACAGATATGGCTGAAAGTTACTGATCTGATACATGTCAATGTGGTTATAAAGCAGAAAATAAAGCTTTTTATTTGCTGTCAGTTGATTCTGTCCCAGGATTGGGTGATGCAGCTTTTTCATCGCTCCTTTTGAATTTATGTGGTTGGAGTTTAGTGTTTCTGTAGAGGCAGCTTTTCTTTTTTATATAGGTGCATTAGATGCCATGAGTCTAGTGTACCAGAGGAGTGAGCTTCGATAGGTCGACGGTTAGGTTTTTCCTCAGTAATCAACTAGATTCTCACTGGATATACTTGCAGTGATTGTCTCAGCATTGTTAATGGCTCCCCATGAACACTGTGACCTACAGTGCATATATTATTACTGCCCTTGCAATACGAAGATACAAAATAGGAGCAGAAGTAGGCCATTCGGCCCCTGGAGGTTACTCTGCCATTCAATAAAATCATGGCCGATCTGTTTGTGTTTCAAGTTCTACATTCCCATCTACCCCTGATAACCTTTGATTCCTTTGCCTAACAAGAATCTATCTACCTCTGCCTTAAAAATATTCAGTGACCCCGCCTCCACCACCTTTTGAGACAGAGAGTTCCAAATTCGCACAGTCCTCTGAGAGAAAAAAATTCTCCTCATCTCTGTCCTATAAGGATCACCCCTAATTTTAAAACAGTGTCCTCCTAGTTCTGGACTCAACCACAAGAGGAAACATCCTTTCCATGTCCAACTTGTCAAGACCATTCAGGATCTATATACTCAAATCAGGCTACCCCTCACTCTTCTAAACTCCAGCGAAAACAAGCCCAGTCTGTCCAACCTATCCTCATAAGACAACTTGCTCATTCCAGGTATCAATCTAGTAAACCTCCTTTGAACTTCCTCCAACGCATTTACATCCTTCTTTAAATAAGGAGGCCAAAACTGTACACGGTATTCAAGATGCGGTCTCAGCAATGCCCTGTATAACTGAAGCATAACATCCTTACTTTTATGTTCGATTCCTCTCACAATAAATGATAATATTCGATAAGCCTTCTTCATTACTTGCTGTGCCTGCATACTAACTTTTTGTGACTCATGCATGAGAACACCTAGATCCCTCTGCACCTCGGAATTTAGCAGTCGTTCTCCATTTAAGTAATACTCTGCTTTTTTATTCTTCCTGCCAAAGTGAACAACTTCATGTTTTCCCACATTATACTCCATCTGTCAGATTTTTGCCCACTCACTCAACCTATCTATATCCATCTGCAAACTCCTTATGCCTTCTTCACAACATACTTTCCAACCTAATTTGGGTCATCTGCTAATTTAGCTACCATGCCTTTGCTCCCCTCATCTAAGTCATTGATGTAAACTGTAAAAAGCTGAGGCTCCAGCCCAGACCCCTGCGGGACTCCACTTGTCACATCCTGCCAATCAGACAAAGACCTATTTATGCATACTCTCTGTTTTCTGCCAGCCAGCCAATCTTCTATCCAGGCTAATATGTTACCCCCTACACTATGAACTTTTATTTTCCACAGTAACCTTTCATGTGGCACCTTATTAAATGCTTTCTGGAAATCCAAGTACAGTATACCTACAAGGCTCCCCTTTATCCACAGCACGTGTTACTCATTCAAAGAACTCCAATCAATGGTCAAACATGATTTCCCTTTCATAAAACCACAGGCAGGATTTTTAGTTCGGCGGGTGCTAGCGATCGGCAGGCCTGGGAGTGGCCGGGGATCAGATCCCCGACCGCGATTGGCCACCGACCGCAATTTCACGCTGGCTGGTAAAGCGCATGCTGAGAAGCTCAGCGCTGCGGGGGTGGAGGCGGGAGGGGGCGAGCACTGAAGTCAGCGCGGGCGAGGGGGAGCACTCACAGAAAGCTCCCTGAAGGCAGAGAGCTGCCTCAGGGAACTGAAGAATTTAAATGCAATTAAAAAAATTTTAAACTTTGGAAAAAATGCTCATGCATCAGAATCAGTCACCTGGACATATACAAGATGAAAATTCTGTCCATAAGTTTTTATAATTTTTATTTAATAACAGAAACCTCATCCCGCCCTTGGATGAGTTTTCCTGAAAAATGCAAAGGCCTCCTGGCCGATTCAGCCCCCGCCAAACATAACGTTGGACGAGCAATGAAAAATCTTGGTTAATTACAACTTTAATGGCCTTAATAGGCCTCCTAATTGTTGGCAGGCGCGCTTCTGATTCTTGCAGGCATCGCCAACCGTAATATGTCGGGACGCTCGCCCAACGTCATGTTCGAGTGGGTCGGGCACACACCCGCATGCCAAGTGAAAAATTCTGCCCCATGCTAACTCTTGCCAATTACCTTTAGCTTTTCTAAATGCCCAGCTATAACCTCTTCAATGATCGACCCTAACACCTTCCTCATGACAGACGTCAAGCTAACTGGCCTATAGTTTCCTGTTTTCTGCCTCCCTCCCTTCTTGAATAGAGGGGTTATATATTTGATTTTTTTCCAGTCTGATGGAACCTTTCCCAAATCTAGGGAATTTTGGAAAATTAACACCAACGCATCTACTACCTCATTAGCCACCTCTTTTAAGACCCTAGGATGAAGTCCATCAGGACCGTTGACTTGTCAGCCACAGCTCCATCAGTTTGCTCAGTACCACTTCCCTAGTGATTGTAATTTCATCAAGTTCCTCTCTCCCTTCCACCTCCAGATTTACAGCTATTACTGGAATGTTTTTTATAGCCTTTATAGTGACACAGAAGCAAAATATTTGTTCCTTTCATCCGCTATTCCTTATTCTCTACTATTAACTCCCTATTGCCACTCTCTAGAGGACCAACACTCACTTTACTTACTCTTCCATTTTAAATACCTGTAGAAACTCTTGTGATCCATTTTTACATTTCCTGCTAACTTCCTCTCATACTCTAATTTCTTCCTCCTGATTAACCTTTCAGTCATTCTCTGTCATTCTTTATATTTTGACCAATCACCTGCCATTCATCTTTGCAGAGTTATATACTTTTTCTTTAAATTTGATGCTTTCCCTAACTTCTTTATTTAACCATGGATGGTGTGTGTTGGATCCTGTGGATCCTTGTCGTTAGTTTGTTGTGATTGGTGGCCGAGTTGGTACTATTGATACAGTTGATCAGCAGACACTGCTTAGGTGGAACTTAGTTTATTTACAAAGGTACTCAGCATGTGCTTTCACTTCAAACTCTATCTCCACACTACGTGACCACCAACCCCTGAGGTAGCCTAGACCATGCGATCCTCCCCAGCAGTGTTCTTCTTAAAGGTATATTACACATTAGATAAAACCATAATGACCACATCCCTCCCCCTTTACTTGGATATACATTTTATATTTACAAGTGCAATTTTCTCAAGATAACAAAATGTTCACACTGATAAGTAATTTACAAATTCAGTCTTAATGCGGGTTGCCTTATGCGCGTAAAGCATCTCAGCACTACAACTTCAGATGCCTTGTCAGGAACCTCCTTTTCCAGAGTTGCCTGAAATCAGGTGCTACAGTGGGCATCTGCAGATCTGTATCCTCTGCTCATGCAGGAACATCAGATATGTCTGTACAGGGTTGAGTTCTCTCAAAAGGAAACACTGACCTGGTCGTGAACAGTGGTGGAATCATTTCTTGGTGAATTGTTTCTCTCTTCCTTAGATGATCCACATGTCTCCATTTGACTCAGCCTTCCAGCTTCACCTGGTCAGATAGCAGTCCAGTCACTGCTCTTATTTCACCCGGTAACCACTTTGGTACTTCACCAAAGTTCTTCACGTACAACATCTCTACACGGGAGGTAAATTTCCTCTCACAACTATGCCAGTCGTGTCTAATTTTCTGACTTCCCAGACTCCTTTCCACCTTCCCCCAAAATTCAGCATTATTAAACTCAATCTCGTCCTGAGACAGCATTTCATCAAACCTCCGCAGGTGTGACACCTGTTGTTGTGTGAGAGGTGGTCCTATAATGGAAAAGGAAGCATGCTAGCTTGTTTGCTAAAGAATCTCCACTTCTTCATGCCTGCCTTAAATGTTTGAACCGCCCTTTCGGCCAGTCCATTTGTGGAAGGGTGGTACAGTGAAGTTTTTTACATGAGTGATACTGTTGAGGCTGATGAACCATTGAAATTCAGCACTCGTAAATGCCGTGCCGTTATCAAAAATGACTACTTCTGGTAGTCCGTTAACGGTAAAACTTTGATGTGGCTTCTCAATTGTAGCAGAAGACGTTGGTGACTTCACCTCATATATGTCCATCCATTTTGAGTGGGCATCAGCAATGAGCAGAATCAATGTTCCCATGAAAGACCCCACATAGTCAATGTGTAACCTCACCTAGGGACTTCCTGGCCACTCTCAAGGGTGTAATGGAGCTGTTGAAGGTAACTTTTGCAGTTGCTGACATTGCACACAATTCTTCAGTAAACTCTCTATTTCACCATCCATCCCAGGCCAACATAGGTAGCTGCGAGCTATGGT
Source organism: Cetorhinus maximus (assembly GCF_964194155.1). Lineage (NCBI taxonomy): Eukaryota > Metazoa > Chordata > Chondrichthyes > Lamniformes > Cetorhinidae > Cetorhinus > Cetorhinus maximus. The sequence goes on along the minus strand of NC_135887.1, from coordinate 25,228,796 downwards.
CTTCATTCGGGATATTCCTGGATGTGCACTGTATAGTTCAATTAACAGTGGCTCTCTTCCCTTTGGAGTTACTATCACTCGTGCTCCCCACAATAAGATGCCATCCTGCCTGGTTATTTCATGTCTTCTGTTGAAGTACAGTTTCATTTCGTCAGATACAGGCTCTTGTGACCAACCATGTGACACTTGCTCTCGTACTTGAGATAGGACTGGGTCCCGACTTGTCCAGTCTCTGATCTGTCGAGCACATGCTGGCGAGGAATCTAAGAAATTTAACAATAAAACAAGTTCTTGTAGAACTGCGACATCCTCATCATTTTCTTGTAAAGGCAAACGACTAAGTACATCGGCGTTCGTGAGTTGAATGCCAGGCCTATGTACGAAAGTATACTCGTATGCTGCCAGGATTAAAGCCTTATTTGTGTTTCTGTGTCTTCTTTCTAAGTGCCTTCTTCTTTCTAGCGCTGACTTTAATCTCGCCCTTCCTTTCGGCTTCAATATTGGCCTGACTACTCTCAGATGCAAGTCCGGCTTGACTGAACTCAGTGGCTGAGTCTCCCAAAATTTCATCATCTGTCTGCTTCTTAGAAAATTCTGCAACTTTTGCCTCCAAAGCTTCTTTGGCTTCATGTACCTGATTCTTCAGCTCTTTTTTGTATTTGTTTGCTGCCTCCTGGAAAATTGAGCATTGTTGTGTCTTCTCTGCCAACTCATCCTTCAGCTTATTCAGAGAAGCGCTGAATTATTTGTTTTTCTTCATACTTTTCCAGTGGTACAAACTTTGACTTGAGGGAATCTTGTAGTGTGTGAAGGTTTTTAAGCAGGTTTTCTCTTTCCTTTCAGAGGTTACTCACCTAGTCTCGAACTCTGTCCTTAAGCATGATCTCTTCGAATTCCTTCTGCTTCACAGGAGCAATGCAGCAGGCCAAGGACAGACATGTGGGCATGAGAGCAGGGAGGAGTGTTGAAATGGCAAGCGACAGGGAGGTCTGGGTCATGCTTGCAGACAGACCGAAGGTGTTCTGCAAAGCGGTCACCCCGTCTGCGTTTGGTCTCTCCAATGTAGAGGAAACCGCATTGGAAGCAGCGAATGCAGTAGACTAAATTGAGGGAAGTGCAAGTGAAATGCTGCTTCACTTGAAAGGAATGTTTGGGCCCTTCGACGGTGAGGAGAGGGGAAGTAAAGGGGCAGGTGTTGCACCTTCTGCAGTTGCATGGGAAGGTGCCGTGGGAGGGGTTTGAGGTGTAGGGGGTGATGGAGGAGTGGACCAGGGTGTCCTGGAGGGAACGATCCCTGCAGAATGCTGCCGGTGGGGGGGTGAAGGGAAGATGTGTTTGGTGGTGGCATCATGCTGGAGTTGGCGGAAATGGCGGAGGATGATCCTTTGAATGCGGATGCTGGTGGGGTGATAAGTGAGGACAAGGTGAACCCTATCATGGTTCTGGGAGGGAGAGGAAGGAGTGAGGGCGGATGCGCGGGAGATGGGCTGGACACGGTTGAGGGCCCTGTCAACCACCGTGGGTGGAAAACCTCGGTTAAGGAAGAAGGAAGACATGTCAGAGGAACTGTTTTTGAAAGTGGCATCATCAGAACAGATGCGACGGAGGCAAAGGAACTGAGAGAATGGGATGGAGTCCTTACAGGAAGCGGGGTGTGAGAAGCTGTAGTGGAGGTAGCTGTGGGAGTTGGTAGGCTTGTAATGAATATTGGTGGACAGTCTATCACCAGAAATTGAGACAGAGAGGTCAAGGAAGGGAAGGGAAGTGTCAGAGATGGACCATGTGAAAATGATGGAGGGGTGGAAATTGAAGCAAAATTAATAAATTTTTCCAGGTCCAGACGAGAGCATGAAGCAGCACCGAAGCAATCATCGATGTACCGGAGAAAGAGTTGTGGGAGGGGGCCGGAGTAGGACTGGAACAAGGAATGTTCCACATACCCCATAAAGAGACAGGCATAACTGGGGCCCATGCAGGTACCCATAGCCACACCTTCTTTCTTCTTTTATATATTGTCCTACATTCTGGTTACCTTTAGGGGGCCTGTAGACCACTCCCACTCGTGACTTCTTTCCCCTACTATTCCTCATCTTCACCCAAACCGATTCTACATCCTGGGCAGAATTTTCCATTTGACACACGGTGACGTTGGCCAAGCGTCCCGACGTCACTGTGCGCCATCGTGATATTTCGCTGGGCGGGCGCACGATGAAGTCCGACACTCACCCGCCATTAATTAAGGGGCCACTTAAGGCCCTTTAGTCTTCAATCGATGCAGAATTTTTGGCGCCTGTGCGATCTTTGGGTTGGCGCACGGGCGCAACGGGCAGGCGGGTAGGAGACATTTGTATTAACCTCATCCACAGGTGTAATAAAAGGGCTCAGTGGAGTTGTGAATCTGCTCTGTGAAGTATTTATTGGTGAAAGTTTTTCAAACTTGCCTGTGTGATCAGCAGGACTTCAGAGCACATGCCAGCAGCTTTTTCTGGACTCTTAACCTTCAGGTCAGCATTCTGTAGCGAGGAAACTTTTCCAGGCCTGCAGATTTCAGGAAGCCTTCCCTTAGCCTGGGTATCGGAGCTGCCCTGTCCACTGAAGGCAGCTCCTCTGAGGAGGAAGGGAGGGCTAGAAGGGGGAGGAGGCCAGGAGTGCACATTCAGCCTCCAGGGGAGTGACCTTTGGGAGTGTAGGTGCAGGCACAAGGGGCGCAGGGCCAAGAGGTAGTCCAAGGCGGAAGGGGCCGCAGAAGACACCACTATCCTGTTGCCAGGATATACAGGCGGCGAAGCAGTTACCTCAATATGTCTGAGGTGCAGTGCCGAAGGAGGCTCCGACTCTCAAGGGAGACAGTCAACTATATCTGTCAGATGATAGGGCCTGAGATCTCCCCTAACTGTGTGGGCGGACATCCCATGCCAATGGCTCTGAAGGTCACAGCTGCCCTCAACTTCTATGCCTCTGGCTCCTTCCAGAGGTTGGCGGGTGATCTTTGCAGTGTCTCCCAATCAGCTGTCCATACTTGTGTCAAGCAGGTCACAGACGCTCTGTTCAGACATGCATTGACCTTCGTCCACTTCTGTTGGGACCAGGCAAGCCAGACACACCGTGCCAGAGGCTTCGCAGCCATTGCTGGCTTCCCCCGCGTCCAGGGTGCAATAGACTGTACGCATGTGGCCATCAAGGCGCCTGCAGGTGAGCCCGGTGCCTTCGTCAACAGGAAGGGCTTCCACTCCATGAACGTGCAGATAGTGTGTGAACACAGGATGCTGATTCTACAAGTCTGTGCAAGGTGCTCAGGCAGCTCCCACAACGCCTCCATCCTCAGACACTCCCAGGGTCCTGGACTCTTCAGTTCTCTGGACCAGCTTGATGGTTGGCTGCTGGGTGACAAGGGCTATCCCCTCAGAATGTGGCTCATGATGCCTCTCCGCCATCCAAGAACAGAAGCTGAGCAACGCTATAATTGGAGCCACCACAAGGGCTGTGGTGGAAAGAGCCATCGGTCTTCTCAAGATGCGCCTCCGATGCCTGGACCATTCAGGGGTGTACTCCAGTACTCCCCAGATCGTGTCTTGGTCATAGTGGTTGCATGCTGCACTCTGCACAATCTTGCACTGGAAAGGGGGGACGCAGTGGACAATGAAGACATCGACACGGTGTCTGCGGTTCGGCACAATGTGTCCAGCAGTGAGTCCGAGGAGGAGCATGCACAGGGAAATGCTGAGGGGATGGACGCTGACCCGGGACTACTCGAGAGAGGCAGGGACACCTGGGATGCTTTAATCCAACGAACCTTCAGCTAGCACAACACAGATGGATCACCAGGTCAAGCCTGGGCTGCCGCCTCAATACTCGACACCTAAGTGCAAAATCTGCCAGGTCAGCAGCACTAGCTAAGGGCCTTGTACTTAAAGCTGAATGTCCAACAAATCACTCATTACACTTTTCTTAAACATACACATGCAGGAGAAACGAGGCACCCTCAGCCATGGTCACACATATGGCATTTAATGTGTGAAGCAGAAGTTATCACAAATAGAAAGCAATAGTGTAAACAATCAAAAAGAAATCATAAGGACCTAATCTCAGGCCAGCACAAAAGCACCAATGAAAAACCTGTGGTGTGCCTAAGGTGCTTTATGCTTTCGTTTCCGGGTGCTATGTCTTGGTGCTGCCCCATCGCTCGGAGTGGCATCTGAGACAGCCTGCTGACTCTGCTGTCCTGTTGGCCTCGATGACCTTGGTGGTTGTCCTATGGCCCGTGGAGCCAGTGCTGGCCCCGCCTGGGAGGGAGCTGCCAGTTCCACAGGTGGTATCTCTCCAGTCATCGCAGCCTCACTGGATGATTAAGTCACTGGGAGAGGGGCAGAGGAGTTGCCGCCCTCATCTGGAGCGCCCTGAGAGGAGCTCGCAGAGATAACAGGCAGCTGCTGCGCCGACGTGAGGTCACTTTGGACCTCCCTGCTCACTGTGGATGGATGTGCAACAAGCTGGGAAGCTTGATGCCCACACCATCTCCCACACTGACCAGCTGAGGTCATTGCTGATGTGAGGGCTTGCTGGTCAGAGCACATCCCCAGGAAGCCCTGGCGGATCTCCTGGAGTAGGCTCTCCACGAGAGTCACCACGTTCTCCATGGAGGACGCATGGCGCTCGGCCATGAGGCTCATTGCTTCAGCGAGCGTCCATGTGGACTCCTCTACCACGGAGACCAAACCAGGCATAGCCTCATGTATCACCCCCAGATGCTCCCGCGCACCCGGCCGCATTTCCTGCACCTGCTGCATCACAGACGACTCTAGAGGCATATCAACAGGCACCAACTGAGCATGTGCCAGGTCCCCTGCAGTCCTCCGATTGCTGGCACCATGGGCACTCTCTGTCTCTGCCAGCTCCTCCAGTGACTGTGAAGTGTCCTCACCACTGTGCCCCAGGACACTAGCCGTTGTTCTAATTCCCACTGAGGTGCTAGTATCTGCGCTGGTGTCTGCCTCACAGAAATGGTATGATGCTGGTGAGACTTCAGGCCCCTCAGGTGTGAGAGGAGGGCATCTGCTGCTCCTCTTCCCGGCCGTGCTCTGATGATGCTGAAAGGACGAACAAGGACAGTGGATCAGTTAGCGTGCAGACAATTACAAAGTTCATCCCTGTCCTCCAGGCTCATTATATGCTCAACCTTCCATAGCCAATGGCCCAGCAATGTTGCAACAATAACTAATTTAACAATCATCATTGCCATGGCTGTTGGGAGGACAATGCGGACCTCGCTGTTGGGCTTGAATACCCGGCCGTGGCACCCCAGCCTCACCAACACCAGTAGACCTGGGTGCATGGCGCCTCTCCATTCAAGGGCCTCCTGCTCGAAGCGGCTTAATATGGAGAGCTGTGTCTGGCTGCCTCCAGTCCTCACACGTTTGGCCGCGTTATGAGCATTCTTCTCCTGAAAAAGAGAGAAGAGCATTGATTAGGCAAATTGCACATGGACTCTGTTCGTGCACGGCACACCCCAACCAGAGTGGGGCATATCAGGCCTCCAGTGCCTCCTCACCCCACTGCTGCTGATCACTCAGACAAAGATGCTAGGCCTGCTCCCCACCACCCCCACCGCCTCCTTGGACACATGCTGCCTACATCACATTGGGAACCACACGATATTTCCGCTCATAGCAAGGAGGTGCAAGCACGTGCAGCGTAGAGGGCAGCAAAGGTTCATTGCCACGCCACCTTGAGGCCCCCTTTCCACCATCTTATCACCCTGACTCGGAGATGTCCTGGAGTTCTGAGTCTGCGCCTAGGTGCAGCTCCTCCAGGTTGCCCCCAAACCAGTCATGTGGGACTAAGATCAACACATGCTGCGGGGGAAAACTCAACTCCTCATGACCCACTCAGGTTGACCTCAGGCTGATCTGCTTGCCCACCCAGCAAAGGAAAAATGCCCTCAATGATTCAATGCAGTCACGATACTAAGTCTTGGGGTGGGGTGGGGTGGGGGGCGCGGTGCACAGAGGGTAAGGCTACCTGTTGGGTTAAATGCCCAATACCACATGCTACTCACCCTGCCAGAGCGCGACAAATCGTTGAAGTGCTTGCAGCACTGGATCCAGGTACGCCACACCATGTCGCGGGAGCTCACCACCTCCGCCACCTCCTCCCAGGCACGTTTGGTCATGTGGGAGGGCCTCCTCCTCCCATCCTGGGGGACCAACACCTCCCGCCGTGTTGCCACCCCTTCGAGGAGGGCCACAAGGCAGTCATCAGAAAAACAAGGGATGCAATGGCCCCCCACTGGCCTACCCTCCAGCCTGGCTGCTCCACTGGCCTACCCTCCAGCCTGGCCTGCTCACCCGAACACCTCTGCTGTGGCCTGGAACTGGCCATTGTGAGTAGCCTACAAAAGGCTGCCAGGCCTTCTTTTAAACAGACTGCCGGGTCGCCATTGGACCCGACAGTCTGTGCATGCCCGGCATCGCCCGTACACTCCCGCTATCCTCGGAAGATGGGAAATACGCTGAGTGGGCCTTAATTGGCCTGCCCATGTAAAATGGCAACGCAGACCCGATTGCGGGTGGTGATCGGGTCCACGCCAGCCAATGCCTGCTCCCGCTCACTGCCCCGCCAAACACAAAATTCTGTCCCCTGATCTCCAGAACCAAGGTTGTCTCTAACTATTGCACAAATGCCATCCTTGATTAACAGTGCTACCCCTCCACCTTTACCTAGTTTTCTATTCTTCTTGAAAGTCACATACCCCTCAATATTCAGGACCCAATCCTTGTCATCCTGCAGCCAGGTCTCTGTAATGGCTATCAGATCATATTTATTTAATTCAATGTGTGCTATCAATTCATTTACTTCGTTATAAATGCTACGTCCATTCAGATACAGAGCCTTCCGTTTTGTCTTTTTGTTATCTTTCTGACATCTAGTCTTGATTCTTTGTGCATTCTTAGATTTTTTCTCTTTGTTCCTTCCTGCCGTTCTCCGACCCTTATTTCCCATATTACTATTTTCCTTTCTTACCTTGTCTCTACTCTTTGATATACCACATCTTTCCATATTTGATCCTTTTCCCCCACTATTTAATTTAAAACTCTCTCTACTTCCTTAGTTATGTGATTCACAAGACCACTGGCCCCATCATGGTTCAGGTGTAGACCATCCCAACGGTACAGCCCCTACTTTCCCCATTATTGGTGCCAGTGCCCCACAAACTGGAACCCACTTCTCCCACACCAGTCTTTGAGCCACGCATTCATCTCTCTAATTTTATGTACCCTATGCCAATTCGCACACTGCTCAGGAAATAATCCAGAGATTATAACCTTTGAGGTTCTGCTCTTCAATTTAGTGCCTAGCCCTTCATACTTTCTATATGGAACCTCTTTCCTAGTTCTACCTATGTCATTGGTACCTACATGGACCATGGCAACTAGATCCTCCCACTCCCACTGCAAGTTCCTCTCCAGGCCTGAGCCGATGTCCTGAACCCTGGCATCGGGTTCACCTCCAAACAAAATAAAAAATGACCCTTTATTGGCAAAAAAAAAAGAGCTTAAGCACATAAGAAATAGGAGCAGGGATAGACCATATGGTCCCTTGAGCCTGCTCTGCCATTCAATACAATCACAGCTGATCTTCTGCCTCAATTTCACTTTCTCCACTTCGATACATTAATCCTGAGCTTTACTGACAGAGTCAAAGAGTTAAAAAGCCAGGACCCGATGCTAACTCTTTGTAAAATACTAGATCATCCCTAGCTGGAATATTGTGTCAAATTCTAGGCAACACACTTTCGGAAAGACATGATGGTTTTGGAGAGGGAATTAGAAGTGATTTTACTAGAATGTAATTCCTCATCCCTGGAACCAGTTACATGGCTAGACTGGCAAAGTTAAGGTCATTCACCTTAGAGCAAAGAGGGCTGAGAGGAAATTTTAAAAAGGGGTTTAAAATCATGAAGGGTTTTAATGGATTAAATAAAGATAAACTGTTTCCAAAAGCAGAAGGGTTGATAACCAGAGGGCACAGATCTAAGGTGACTGGCAAAATCACTGGACGAATCTGAGGAAAAGTTTTTTAGGCAATGAGTGGTCAGGACCTGAAAAGGTGGTGGATGTAGGTTCAATAGTAGCCTTCAAAAGGGAATTAGATAAATGTTTGAAGGAGAAACAATTGCAGGAATCTGGGAAAAGAGTGGGAGAATGGGGCTAGCTGGTTTGCTCTTCGAAAGATCCAGAGCAGACTCAAAGGGCTGGATGGCTTCCTTCTGTGCTGTACTCTTCTATCATTCAAGAGTGATTTGAAGAGTAATCTAATCTGGAGGTTCAGCTATTTAAATGTTTGGATTTTGCTCTTGATAATGCTTTCTGATTTCATTGATGAGGCTACGCAGTGTCAGGCTTCCATTCATCTACCTATGATTGTAGAAATAGTGAAATGGTTGCGAAGTTGCACGCTGCTTGGTTAATCTTTGGATGGAGTATCAGAATAACTGACATCAAGCAAGTAACACATCCTAGTAAAATTAATTAAGGCTTAGGGCTTGAATTACAAGTTGGTCTCAAGTCAAAATCTTAGAAATACAATCCATTGCAGCTGACAACAAGCTCCATCACAGAGAGCTTAAAACGAACTTGGTGTTTGGTTAGAATGGCTGTAAAGGTTTTATGAAACGTTTGTCAGTTTGCACAATATTGGATATCGTCGGACAGGAGTGCATAAACCACAGCATTGTCCTCACTTGGCAAATTCCCAAATGGCTATTAGGCATTGCAGCATTGAATAATGCTGATCCAACAGAAAGTACTGTCATTTGGCTAATACTTTTTACAGCAGAGTCCTGTTTCACCCCCTCCCCACTCCATGCAAACTTTTTTCCCCTCCTCTCCTTGACCATGGGTACAGTTTTACAGGTGCCCAGAAGTTCTCTAGTACTCCACACAAATGGCCAATTTTTGCGTAAGCCTAGTGGCGACAGGCTGATTGAAGTGCTAGCCATGGCTCATTTGGGCACACACTCCCTCCAAGTCAGAAGATTGTGGGGTCAAATTCAATTCTAGTGACTTGAGCACAAAACTCTAGGCTGACATTCTAGTGCAGTACAGCGGGAGTGCTGCACAGTCAGAGGTGCCATCTTTCAGATGAGATGTTAAACCGAGGTCCTGTCTTCTCTCTAAGGTGGATATAAAAGATCTAATGGCATTATTTTGAAGAAGAGCAGGGGAGTTTTCCAATGCTTATTCCTCAATCAACATCATCAAAACAGATTATCTGGCTATTATCACATTCCTGTGTGTGGGACCTTGCTGTGTGCAAACTGGCTGCTACTTTTTCTACATTACAACAGTGACTATACTTTAAAAGTATTTCATTGGCTGTTAAGTGCTTTGGGATGTCCTGGGGCAGAATTTTCTGGATGGCGGGGGGGGGGAGGGGGGTGCAGGGCAGGGCAGGCACGGGCAGGCACGGGCCCAATCGCTGCCCGTGATTGGGTTCGCACCACCATTTTATGCGGGCAGGTCTATTAAGGCCCGCCCAGCGTGAATCGTAGCTCCCGAGGACAGCAGGACTGGCGACGGCAGGACTGCAATTACTGCTGGGTCCAATGGCAACCTGTTGGCCTGTTTTAAAAAGCTCCTACGGCCTTTCAAAGGCTGTGAATCATGGCCAGTGGAAGGGCTTCCCAGAGCACTGCTGGTGAGCAGGCCAGGCAGGAGGGTAGAGCAGGGGGGGCACTGTGTCCCTCATTTTTCAGATGATTGCCTTGCTGCCTTCCTCGAGTAGGTGGCAGCACGGCGGGAGGTCCTCGTACCCCAGGACGGGAGGAGGAGGCCCCCCTACATGACCAAACATGCCTGGGAGGAGGTGGCAGAGATTGTGAGCTCCCGCAACGTGATGCGGCACACCTGGATCCAGTGTCGCAAACGCTTCAACGACCTGTTGCACTCAGGAAGGGTGAGCACCATGTTGGCACTGGTCACTTAAGCCAGTAGGTAGACTTTCCCCCCTGGTGTCCCCTCCCCCCACCCCAAGTCTGACTGCGGTAACAGCATTGAATCATTGACGGCATGTGTCCTTCGCTGGGTGGGCCAGCAGATATTGCCCATGCTGAGGTCACCCTGAGAGGGTGGTGAAGAGATGGGTTCTGCCCCCGCAGCATGTAGTACACTGAGACCCACATTACTGTTTTGGGGGCAACCTAGAGGAGCTGCACCTAGGCGCAATGCTGGAAATCCAGGAAATGTCAAAGTCAGGGTGATGACATGCTGGGAGGGGATCTTCAAGGTGACGTGGCATCAATCGACCTGCTGTCCTCTGCACTCCACGTGCTTGCACCTCCTTGCTATGGAAGGTTAGACCATATGGTACCTAATGTGATGTAAGCAGCATGTGCCCAAGGGGGGGGTGGGGGAGTGTAGAGCAGGCCTTGTATCTTTGTGTGAGTGTTCGGCAGCAGCGGGGTGAGGAGGCACTGGAGCCTGCAATGTCCCACTCTGGTTGGGGTGGGCCGTCCGCGAAGAGAATCCAGGTACAAGTAGCACTAATCAATGCTCTTCTCTCCTTTTCAGGAGAAGAATGCACATAATGCCACCGAGCGGGTGAGAACTGCTGGCAGCCCAGCACAGCTGGCGATTCTCAGCCACTTTGAGCAGGAGGCCCTAGATTTGGAGAGGCGCCATATGCCCAGGTCCACCCATGTCGGTGAGGCTCGGGTGCCACGGGCAGGTATGTATGCCTAGCAGTGAGGCCACCATTGTTCTCCCAACAGCCATGGCAGTGCTGAATGTTCAGTGATTGAAGTTTGCAACATGGCTTGACCATTGCTTATGGAAGGATGAATGCACAATGATCCGGGGGACAGGGATGCACATTGACATTGTTTCCATGTTAACTGATCCAATGTCCTTGTTCTTCCTTTCAGCATCAGCAGAGCAGGGCCGGGTGGAGGAGCAGCAGATGCCCCCTCTCACACCTGAGGGCCCTGAAGTCTCACCAGCGTCACACCATCTCTGCCAGGCAGGCACCAGCGCAGATATTGGCACCTCGGTGGGAATGAGAACATTGGCTAGTGTCCTGGGGCACAGCGGCGAGGGCACTTCACAGTCACTGGAGGAGCTGGCAGAGACAGAGAGTGCCATGGCGCCAGCAGTCGGAGGACTGCAGGGGACTAGGCACATGCTCAGTCAGTGCATGATGATGTGCCACTGGAGTTGTCCACGATGCAACAAGTGCAGGAAATGCGACCAGGTGTGCGGGACCATCTGGTGGAGATACATGAGGCTATGCATGGCTTGGTGTCCATGGTGGAGGAGTCTACGTGGACTATTGCTGAAGCAATGAGCCTCATGGCCTCATGGAAAGACTCCTCCAGGAGACCCATCAGGGCTTCCTGGGGATGCACTCGGGCCAGCAAGCCCTCACATTAGTGGTGACCTCAGCTGGTAAGTGCCAATGTGGGAGATGGTCTGGGCACCAAGTTTCCCAGCTCAGTGCCCGTCCATGCGCGGTGAGCTGGGAGGTTCGAAGTGACTTCACGTCGGTGCAGCAGCTGCCTGTCGTCTCTGTCGGCTCCTCTCAGGGCGCTCCAGATGAGGGTGGCAGCTCCTCCGCCCCTCTCCCAGTAACCGTAGCATCCAGTGAGACTGTGATGACAGGGGAGATGCCAGCTGTGGAACTGACAGCTCCCCCCCAGGCGGGGTCAGCACAGACTCCATGGGCCAGAGGAGCACCGCCAAGGTCATCGAGGCCAACAGGATAGCAGAGTCAGCAGGCTGTTTCAGATACCACTCCCAGCGAGGGGTCAGCACCAAGACATTGCACCCGAAAAATAAGGCACCTTAGGCACACCATGAGTTTATCACTGGTGCTTTTGTGTTGGCCTGCAAAGAGGTCTTTATCAGTTGGTGTGATTTTTAATACCTTTGTCATTTTGTTTCATTAAGTTTCTTTGGTTGTAATATTAAACTCAGACATGTCACCATGGCTGAGGGTACCTCTTTTCTTATGCAGGTGGATGGTTTCCAGAAATGTTATGAGTGTTTTGTGGGACATTCAGCTTTATTAACAAGGACCTTAGTTAATGTTCCTAACCAGGATTTTGCACTTAGGTATCAAGTATGGAACCTACAGCCCAGGCTTGTCCTGGAGGTCCATATGTGGTGGGGGTTAAGTGAAGGTTCGTTGGATTAAAGCCTCCCAGGTGTCCCTGCCTCCCTGGAATAAACCCGGGTCAGTGTCTATCCCCTCAGCATTTCCCTGTGTGTGCTCATCCTCAGACTCACTGCTGGACTCATTGTGTGCAGCCGCAGCCACTACGTTGACATCTTCAGTTTATTGCACCCTTGACGCGAGGGAAGCCAACAATCACGACGAAGCCTCTGGTTCGCTGTGTCTGGCTTGCCTGGTCCCAACGTAGAGGATAAAGGTCAATGCACACCTGAATAGACCGTCTGTAACCTGCTTGACACAAGTGTGGACAGCTGATTGGGAGACCGCAAAGATCACCCACCGACCCCTGAAAGGAGGACAGCTGTGACCTTTAGAGCCACTGGCATGGGGTGTCTACCCACACAGTTAGGGGAGATCTCAGGCCCAATCATTTGACAGATATAGTTGACTATCTCCCTTGAGAGACGAAGCCTCCTTCAGCACTGCACCTCAGACATATTGGGGTAGCTGCTTTGCCACCTGTATACCCTGGCAGCAGGATAGTGGCATCTTCTGCGGCCCCTTCTGCCTTGGACTACTTCTTGACCCTGCACCCCTTGTGTCTGCACCTGTCCTCCCAAAGGTGCCTCCCCTGGAGGCTGAATGTGCAGTCCTGGCCTCCTCCCCCTTCCAGCCCTCCCTTCCTCAGAGGAGGAGGTGCCTCCAGTGGAGAGTTCAGGCTAAGGGAAGGCTTCCTGAAACCTGCAGGCCTGGAAAAGATTCCTCACTGCAAAATGCCGACCTGAAGGTTGTGAGTCCAGACCAAGCAGCTGGTATGCATTTTGAAGTATTGCAGATCACACAGGCAAGTATCAGTAACTTTGAGAAATCAATATTTGACAGCACACTCACGACCCCACTGAGCCCTCTTATCCCGCCCGTGGATGAGGTTTATACAAATGTGTCCTACCCGCCTGCCCGTTGTGACCATGCATCGACCCGGAGATTGCACGGGTGCTAAAAAATCGCCGTCGATCGGTGCCTTAAGGGCCTTAAGTGGCCGGTTAATTAAAGGCAGGCGTGCATCGGAGATCAATGCGCGCCCGGCCAACGAAATATCGTGATGGTGCGCAGTGACGTCAGGATGCTCGCCCGATGTAACCACGTGTCATTTTACACGCGGGCGTGCGGGGCCCACCCCTACATGCCAACAGGAAAATTCTGCCCCTGAGATCAGAAAGGCAAGACTTTCCTTCACAAACAGAATCATATAATTTAATGCTGATACCGTTCCTCAATCAGTGTTCACATACAGGGACTATTGAACAAGAGTCTGTGCACAGTGAGAAGCAGTGAGAATTCAGGCTAATTTACCCCTCTCCTTATTTAGCAAAGAGTGCCAAGGCCAATTGTATTGAACCAACCTTTGCTAACTCAGCACACACTAACACTGAAGTTGTGATCTTGTGTCATTTTTAACCCAAACTTGTCGATAAAGAAATGGTGTTGGCTATCCTTGTCACTTAGTGAGTTTTTCTAATGAATTGATGAGTCATTCAGACCAGGAATGTTCAGGTGCAACACCCAGTCTACTGAGTTAGTAAATACTAGCAGAGGGAAGCAAAATTACAGAGAAGCTTACAGCACAGAAACAGGCTGCTCAGCCCAAATGATCCATGCTGGCATTTATGCACCACACAAGACTGCTCCAACCCCTCCATCTCACCCTATCAGCATATCCTTTCTCCCTCGTATTTATCCGGTTTGTCCCTTAGAGATGAGAATTTTTTTTTTCTCAGAGGGTCATGAGTCTTTGGAACTCTATTCCACAAAAGGCAGTGAAAGCAAAGTCTTTGAATATTTTTAAGGTAGAGCTAGATAGATTCTTGATTAACAAGGGAGTGAAAGGTTATTGGGGATAGGCAGGAATGTGGGGTTGAGGTTACAATCAGATCAGCCATGATCCTATCGAATTGCAGAGCAGGCTCGAAGGGCTGAGGACAAAGCAGCCCGCTTGATTGGCACCCCATCCACAAACAACTCCCTCCACCACCAACGCACAGTGACAGCAGTGTGTATCATCTACAAGATGCACTGCAGCAACTCACTAAGGCTCCTTCAACAGCACCTTCCAAACCCATGACCTCTACCAGCTAGAAGGACAAGGGCAGCAGATACATGGGAACACCACCATCTGCAAGTTCCCCTCCAAGTCACTCACCATCCTGATTTGGAAATATATCGCCATTCCTTCACCGTTGGTGGATCATAATCCTGGAACTCCCTTCCTAACAGCACTGTGGGTGTTCCTAGAATACATGGACTGCAGCGGTTCAAGAAGGTAGCTCACCACCACCTTCTCAAGGGCAATTAGGGATGGGCAATAAATGCTGGCCCAGTCAGCGACACCCACATCCAGTGAATGAATAATTTTTTAAAAAGGAGGCTTGGCAAGTTGCTGCAGCGCATCATACTGCCCCGCTGTGTGTCGGTGGTGAAGGTAGTGAATGTTTAAAGTGGTGGATGGGGCACTGACCAAGAGGGCTGCTTTGTCCTCGATGGTGTTGAGGTTCTTGAGTGTTGTTGTTGCAGGTGGTAAGTGGAGACTATTCCATCACACTTTTGACTAGTGTCTTGTAGATGGTGGGCAGGCTCTGGGGAGTTTCTACAGAATTCCTGATTGGATTTATTAGTGACTATCATAGTTATGGTATAAAAACAGAAAATGGTGGAAAAACTCAGCAGATCTGGCAGCATCTATGGAGAAACGGAGTTAACATTTCGAGTCCATATGACTCTTCTTCAGAGTCTCTGAAGAAGTCATACAAACTCGAAATGTTAACTCTGTTTCTCTCTCCACAGATGCTGCCAGACCTGCTGAGATTTTCCACCATTTTCTGTTTTTGTTTCAAATTTCCAGCATCTGCAGTATTTTGCTTTTACCATATTTATGGTCCCTAGTTCTTGACAATTAGCCAAGGTACCCAATCTTGATCTGCCTAATTAGAAATGCACGGGTAGCCACTGGGTGAGGACAAAATATTATTCCACTGTGTTGCTTGTAGTCAATATGTTCACATTTGAATAGTGCCCACTTGGACAAGGTGACAGAATGCCTCTGGCACCCATGGAATGTGTTCCAGGAAGAACTAAATATATTTGGAAATGGAAGACAAGGGGAGGAAACTGATGAGAAGAAAAATGTTTGTATGATAAACAAAAGTGACCAGTTTCTTATTTAATAACAGGTTTTCTGGTGAACCAGGTTCTCCAGAATGAGCAGCTGCCAGTACTGAGTACTGCATTCCATGATCGAACAGGCATGAACTACATTCCGGGATCGCTAGATAATAACTCACTCCTGAACCAGCAACAGGGTGACATTCAGCAGGCTTCCGTGGAATTGCCACTACAACTTTTACACACAGTGAGTTCTTGACTTTATGTAATTCTATTCTGCACACACTCCAGTTTGCACAATCCCTCCTCTGCCTGGGTGCTCGCCACACATCCAGTGTCAATCATGTGGATGCCCTTCTAATGGCCACTCAGCAGAAGTTCTGCATGTTGAGATGTCCCAAATCAATTGCTTTTCCCCCATTGCCTGGACCCCTGAAGGAAGACATTGACTGCACAGCATTCCTAACAGCAGGTCAGATGATTCTAATTGGAAATTTAACCAGTGTTGAACCTGTTAAGGACCTAATGGGTTAGCACAGGTGTGATAACCCAATTTCTATCTGACTCTTTAAAATTTTACAATGACTATTGTACCTATTAGTTCATGATGTCAGCTCAGGCTCAGTGAATAGCGCTCTCTTATTTCTGAGTCAGAATATCATGGATCCAAGCCCCACTACAGACTTGAGCACATAATTGAGGCTGACACTCCCAGTTTGGACTGAGAGAATGCTGCACTGCTGGACATGCTACCTTTCAGATGAGGTATTAAACTGAGGCCCTGTCTACTCTCTCAGTAAAAGACCCCAGAGCCAGTATTCAAAAGAGAGCAGGGGAGTTATCCCTGATGTCCTGGGTCAATATTTATCCCTCAACCATCATCACTAAAACAGATTATCTGGTTGTTATCTCATTAATGTTTGAGGAAGCTTGCAATATTTTCTACATTACAACAGTGACCCCTCCTTCTTCAGGTACCATGTGCTAAGAAGGCACTGGCAACCATGGATTTCCATTAGATTGGCCCATCATTATGCTTGGCAAAGTACTTGCCATTGCCTTCTGCCATATGGTTGAGCAGGAAACTCTCCTGTTGTACCGCCTGCCATCAGGCATATTAGAAGGATTTACAGGCTGATAATCAACCTGTTTGGCCCCTGAAGTGGGATTTGAACACAGAACCCAGAGTTAGGGACATTACCACTGAGCCACAAGAACTCCCACAATAATGACTACACATCAAAAAGTACTTAATTGGCTTGAGGCACTTTCGGGATGTCCAGAGGATGTGAAAAGCACTAAAAAAATGCAATTCTTTTCTTTCTAATTAGTGTCCCAAAAACCCACTTCTGTTGAAAATATACCTGTTTTTTTCAATAAATAAAATTGCAGGAGCACATGACTTTGAAACCTACTTTTTTGAGTACGTAATTTCATTAGTGAGTTGTTAAGGTGACAGAGAAAGCACACATTCCATCATTATTTACAGAGGGATTCCATCCACAGTTATTGGAGGGCTAGCTATAGTGTGAATAAAGGTAACCTCAAATGTCAAGGCAAAAAATTATGTTTAAGATAACACATGATTGCTTAACATGGTTGTGTGACATTCATCTACCATTTTAAATCACTAGTGAACATTAGCAGATAAAGGAATGTCATTCAGAGTTGTTAAATGTATTATTAACAGTTATTGAGTGTAAAACTTTCCTAGAGTTATAGGGAGGGAAAACAATTTCCATTTACAATTGGCACAGTATATATTGTCAGTGGTACTGGTTAAATGAATGAGGGTAAGCCAGTGGCTAATTATAATAGTTCATGGATGTGCAGCAATGTAGCTGAAGTATTTTACTCTGTTCCTAGAGCATGATAAATAGTGTGAGATTTACCCCTTGCCTTCAAAGTATCTGTAACATGAGCTCCACTTCTAGTGATTGGCTTTCTGAATAAACATTAAGGGTGGCATCCTCCATTATGACTGGAAACAGCAGACTATGAGTAATCTGAATGAAGCGTTCAGACCCAGGAAATTATCACTGACAGGAGTTCAGCACTTGTTGGATTCCCATTAAGACAAAAAAAAACCTCAGCCCTGTCACTTTGAGTTCTTTATAAAAGCAGCATTATTCAGTCCAAATTTTTAACTTTTTTTGGCTCGAACAATATAATTTGTTGTGTTTGTACTAGTTCCAGTTACCTAGAAAGAAATAAAAGTAGATTTTGGGGAAACAGCGGAACAGGGGCTTTTACAGGACTCTCTTGACAATAAAAGAATGACATCACCTGGAACTTTGCACAGTGAAGGCGTGCAGTGACTTGCAGGGTAGCTGGCTGTCCTGTCACAGATCACAGCAAAGAGGCAGCGTGTATCTCGGGGCACTGCAGTGATATTGCTGCTTCAGGTTTAATTGTCACAGCTTAATTTTCCATGATGGATAGAATGACTGTGAGCTGTGGCTGTTTGCACGGCTCCGCCACAAGCACAGAGTTTGATGATGTAAAAACGCAATTGAGAAAGAATGAAATGAAAGCACTTTTCATGACCACCTGACATCTTAAAGTGCCTTACAGCCAATGAAAATTTTGTTTTGAAGTGTAGTCACTGTTGTATTGTAGGAAATACAGCAGCCAATTTGCATGCAGTAAAGTCCAAGAACAGCAATGTCATAATGGTCAGATAATCTATTGTTTTTGTCATGTTGATTATAGAGTAAGTATTGGCCAGGATACTGGGGATACCTCCCCTGTTCTTCTCTGAAATAGTGCCATGGGTTCTTTTATATCCACTTGAATGGACAGTTTAACATCTCACCAGAAAGGCAGCACCCCCTCAGTACTACACTGGAGTAACATCTTTAATTTTTGTACTCAAGTTCTGAAATGGGACTTGAACCCACAACCGTGCAACTCAGTGACAAGAGTGGTACCAACCTATTCACAACTGACACTCTAATTTCAATAGGAACTGTATGTTTTTTGGTGGTAGATAATCTCAGATGAGCAGAATGACCTCCCTTATCTGTACCCACTTTGTCATCTATTAATATCCAGGGGCAGAATTTTGCCCTTGGGCGTGTGGAATCAGCAGGGGTGGTTGGGAAGCCAACCGCTGCCCGTGATCGACAACGCACTGCGATTTCACACTAGTGCGCCAACTAAGGTCCACCCACCATGATATGCAAGTGGCAGCGCTGAGCGCTGCCTCAGGGAGATGAAGAATGCATTTAAAAGATTATTAAACAGTAGAAGAATTTAACGAAACATGTCCCCTCATGTGACACTGTCACATGAGCAGAGACATGTTTTTAATTAAAAATTAAAGTATTTATTTTATTTTTATTTGATTTTGGAAACCTCATCCTGCCTGTGGATGAGGTTTCCAAAAAAATGCAAAGGCCACTTGACCTTTTCACCTACCTGTCAGCCGTTAGGTTGAACGGGCAGTGAAAAATTAAGCACAATTGATAACTTAATGGCCTTAATAGGCCTTTTAATTGTTGGTGGGTGGGCTGCCAGCTCTGGCACGTGCCCGCTGACCGAACTATTGTGCGACTGTGTGTTGACGTTGGCATGCTTGGCCGATGTCATCGCGCATCATTTCGTTTCATTTCATCGCACGCCCACCCGCCGAGCTAAAATTCCTGCCCCAGGTTTCTACTTTCACCCCGGTACCTATGAGATGTAACAGTTATATCATATTTACAGCATAGAAACACACCATTCAGCCCAACTGATCCATGCTTATGTTTATTGTTCCACACAAACCTCCTCCGACCTTAACTCATCTCACCCTGTCAGCGTTTCAAATTTATTTTAATAACACTAGCATCAATATATTATAATTAATATGAATTAATTTAACATCAATTTAATAATATTTTCTGGTGGTGCTTTCTCCTGCTGTGAATTCTCTGCCATTCCGAAGTTATTCAGTAAAGCATTTGTTTTGGGTAATATTAGTTAATTATACAGCGGATGATCAAATAACTGAAAACATTGTGACAGTTTTGAAAGGAATACTGAATTCTAGATTCTCAATGGTATATTTGATAAAGCACCAGCCCTTTGTACAGACCAGGAGGTTGCCAGATTGGATTCCAGGTCTGCACTTTGCTAACTTGCACCCCACTGGGATAGCAGTAGAGGCTCCACACCCAACCGCAGGACCCAAGGACAAATCATAGGGTTTTCACTCCCAATCGCCACCTGGGGAGTATGTCTTCCAGAAAGGGTCTGTGTGTAGGTGTTTGGTGAATACAGGATCCAGCCCAAGATATGATTTTAGCTGCGAATCTGGAATTGGAAGGCAGGGAGGAACTCAAGAAAATTACAATCACCAGGGAAGTGGTACTTAGTAAATTGTTGGGACTGCAGCTTGACAAGTCCCCGGGTCCTGATGGATTTCATCCTAGGATCTTAAATGAAGTGGCTAGTGAGATAGTTGATGTGTTGGTTTTAATTTTCCAAAATTCCCTAGATTCGGGGAAGGTTCCATTAGATTGGAAAATAGCAAATGTAACTCCTTTATTCAAAAAGGGAGGGGGGAAGAAAGCACAAAGCTACAGGCCAGTTAGTTAGCTTAACATCTGTCATAGGGATTATTAAATCCCCATTATTAAAGATGTTATAGCAGGGCACTTAGAAAAATTCAAAGCAATCAGGCAGAGTCAAAATGGCTTTGTGAAAGGGAAATCATGTTTAACCAATTTATTGGAGTTCTTCGAAGAAGTAACAGCCTGCTGTGGATAAAGGGGAACCGGTGGATGTACTGTACTTAGATTTCCAGAAGGCATTTGATAAGGTGCCTCATTAAAGGTTATTGTGGAAAATAAAAGTTCATGGTGTAGGTGTTTGGCATGGATGGAAGATTGGCTAGCTAACAGGAAACAGAGCATAGGCATAAGTGGGTCTTTTTCTGGTTGGCAGGATGTGACGAGTGGTATGCCACAGAGATCAGTGCTGAGGCCTTAGCTCTTTACAATTTATATAGATGACTTGGCTGAAGGTTGCTAAATTTGCTGATGACACAAAAGTAGGTAGGAAAGCAAGTTGTAAAGAGGACAGAAGGTGGCGACAAAACAATATAGATAAGTTAGGTGAGTGGGCAAAGACTTGGCAAATAGAGTATAATTTGGGAAAATGTGAGGTTGTCCATTTTGGCAGGATAAATATAAAAGAGGCATATTATCCAAACGGTGAGAGATTGCAGAGCTCTGAGATGCAGAAGGATCTTGTTGTGCTAGTGCATGAATCACAAAAGGTTATTATGCAGGTGCAGCAAGTAATTAGAAAATCTATTAGAATGTTATCCATTATTGCGAGGACAATTGAATACAAGAGCAGGGAAGTTATGCTTCAGTTCTACGGGGCATTGGTGAGACCACATCTGGAGTACTGTGTACAGTATTGGTCTCCTTATTTAAGGAAAGATATAAATGCCTTGAATATCTTTAAGGCAGGGGTAGATAGATTCTTGATAAGCAAGGGGGTGAAAGGTAATCGGGGTTAGTCAGAAATATGAGGTTAAAATCAAATCAACAATGATCTTATTGAATGCCGGAGCAGGCATGAGGGGACGAGTGGCATACTCCCGCTCCTAATTCGTTTGTTCATATGTATGTTCCTATGCCCCAGGGTTGAATAGTGCTAGACACACCAGGGATTAAATTCATCTCAGGCAATGACACAAAGTGGGCAGCAGTGAATGACACCTGATTTACATTGGAAAAGGAAACCAGGCTGATGATTTGCTATTACCTGAGCCAATAACAACAATTTGCATTTACATAGCATCTTTAACCTACTAAAACCTACTAAAACCTTCACAGGAGCATTATAAAAAAAAAACTTGACACCATTTCACATTAGGAGATATTAGGAGAGGTGACCAAAAACTTAATGAAAGAAGTAGGTTTCAAGGAGGAAAGTGTGAGGCAGAAAGGTTTAGAGAGGGAATTCCAGAGCTTACATTAAATATTACATAGTGCTCTGTGTGTGACTGTGTGTCCACCAACTACAAGGCACAAGTCAGGAGTGTGATGGAATACTCTCCACTTGCCTGGATGAGTGTAGCTCCAACAGCACTCAGGGGGTTCAACACCATCCAGGACAAAGCAGCTCGCTTGATTGGCACGCCATCCACAAACATTCATTCCCTCCACCACTGTTGTACAGTAGCAGCAGTGTGTACCATCTACAAGATGCACTGCAGGACCTTGCCAAGGCTCCTTCAACTGCACCTTCCAAACCCACAAACGCTACCATCTAGAAGGTCAAGGGCAGCAGACACATGGGAACACCACCACCTGGAAGTTCCCCTCCAAGTCACTCACCATCCTGATTTGGAAATGTGTCACCGTTCCTTCACTGTTGCTGGGTCAAAATCCTGGAACTCCCTTCCTAACAGCACTGTGGATGTACCTACACCACATGGACTGTAGCGGCTCAAGAAGGCAGCTCACCACCCACCACCTTCTCAAGGGCAATTAGGGATGCGTTGGCCCAGCCAGCAAAGCCCACATCCTGTGAATGAATAAAAAAAAAAGAACTGGGTCTTATACAACCTATGCTGTCCTCAGATGGGCAGCACCCATAGTCCCCGTCCTTAAACCCAACCAAAGCGACCGAATCGGTGGGGAGTACAAACTGAAAGTAGCTAAGCTAAACAGGCACCCCAATCCAAAAATTGAAGACTTGTATGCCAAATTGACAGGAGGAACAACGTACACAAAGCATGACATGAGTCATGCTTATCAACAACTAGAGTTAGATAATACCTCCCGGAAATTTGTCACAATTGATACCCACAAAGGGTTGTATCAATATACACGATTGCCTTCCGGTGTGTCCTCAGCTTGTGCCATCTTTCAGAGAACAATGGAAAGCTTACTGCAGGGACTGCCCTAGGTTGTAGTCTAACAGAGACTTGGTTGAAGGATGGACAGGATTAGCAGATAAACGTTCCAGGATTTAGATGTTTCAGGCAGGATAGAGAGGGATGTAGAAGAGGTGGAGGAGTTGCACTGCTGGTTAAGGGGAATATCACAGCTGTCCGACAGGAGGACACCTCGGTGGGCTCATGCAGCGAGGCAATATGGGTAGAGCTCCGGAATCGGAAGGGTGCAGTCACAATGTTGGGGGTTTACTATAGGCCTCCCAATTGCCAGCGGGAGATTGAGGAACAGTTATGTAGGCAGATTTTGGAAAGACGCAAAAGCACTAGGGTTGTTGTGGTGGGTGATTTTAACTTTCCCTATATTGACTGGGAATCACTTAGGGCTAGGGGTTTGGATGGTGCAGAATTTGTAAGGTGCATCCAGGAGGGTTTCCTGAGACAATATGTAGATAGACCAACTAGGGAAGGGGCAATACTGGACCTGGTATTAGGGAATTAACCCGGCCAGGTGGTCGAAGTTTCAGTAGGGGAGCATTTCGGGAAAAGTGACCATAATTCAGTAATTTTCAAGGTACTAGTGGATAAGGATAACCGGAGCCCTCGGGTTAAGGTGCTTAATTGGGGGAAGGCTAATTATAACAATATTAGGCAGGAACTGAGGAATCTAGACTGGAGGCGGATGTTTGAGGGCAAATCAACAACTGACATGTGGGGGGCTTTCAAACGTCAGTTGATAAGAATTCAGGACCGGCATGTTCCTGCTAGGATGAAGGATAAGCATGGCAAGTTTCAGGAACCTTGGATAACGAAGGATATTGTGAGATTAGTCAAAAAGAAAAGGGAAGCATTCATAAGGGCTAGAAGGCTGGGAACTGATGAAGCCCGTGGAGAATATAAAGAAAGTAGGAAGAAACTTAAGCAAGGAGTCAGGAGGACTAAAAGGGGTCATGAAAAGTCACTGGCAACCAGGATTAAGGAAAATCCCAAGGCCTTTTATACATATGTAAAAAGCAAGAGGGTAGCTAGGGAAAGGGTAGGCCCACTCAGGGACAGAGGTGGGAATCTGTGTGTGGAGCCAGAAGAAATGGGAGAGATACTAAATGAATACTTCTCATCAGTATTCACCAAAGAGAAGGACTTAGCAGTCGATTTGTCTAGGGAAGAGTGTGTAGATGGCCTGGATCATGTTGAGATCAAAAAGGAGGAGGTGTTAGGCGTCTTGAAGAATATTAAGGTGGATAAGTCCCCAGGGCCAGATGGGATCTACCCCAGAGTACTGAGGGAGGCAAGGGAGGAGATTGCTGGGGCCTTGACAGAAATCTTTGTATCCTCACTGGCTACGGGTGAGGTCCCAGAGGACTGGAGAATGGCCAATGTTGTTCCATTGTTTAAGAAGAGTAGCAGGGATAATCCAGGAAATTACAGGCCGGTTAGCCTTATGTCAGTGGTAGGGAAATTATTGGAGAAGATTCTTTGTGACAGGATTTACTACCATTTGGAAGCAAATGGGCGTATTAGTGAGAGGCAGCATGGTTTTGCGAAGGGGAGGTCGTGTCTCACTAACTTGATCGAGTTTGTCGAGGAAGTGACAAAGATGATCGACGATGGAAGGGCAGTGGATGTTATCTACATGGATTTCAGTAAGGCCTTTGACAAGGTCCCTCTTGGCAGACTGGTACAGAAGGTAGAGTCGCATGGGATCAGAGGTGAGCTGGCAAGATGGATACAGAATTGGCTTGGTCATAGAAGACAGAGGGTAGCAGTGGAAGGGTGCTTTTCTGAATGGAGAGCTGTGACTAGTGGAGTTCCGCAGGGATCAGTGCTGGGACCTTTGCTGTTTGTAGTATACATAAATGATTTGGAGGAAAATGTAACTGGGCTAATTAGTAAGTTTGCAGACGACACTAAGGTTGGAGGAGTTGCAGATAGTGAAGAGGATTGTCAAAGAATACAACGGGATAGAGATCGGTTGGAGACTTGAGCGGAGAAATGGCAGATGGAGTTTAATCCGGACAAATGTGAGGTAATGCGTTTTGGAAGGTCTAATACAGGCAGGAATTATACAGTAAATGGCAGAACCCTTAAGTGCATTGACGGGCAGAGGGATCTGGGTATACAGGTCCACAGGTCACTGAAAGTTGCAACGCAGATGGGTAAGGTAGTCAGGAAGGCATATGGCATGCTTGCCTTCATTGGCAGGGGTATTGAGTATAAAAGCTGGGAAGTCATGCTGCAGCTGTATAGAACCTTGGTTAGGCCACACTTGGAATATTGCGTGCAATTCTGGTCGCCACATTACCAGAGGGATATGGAGGCATTGGAGAGGGTGCAGAGGAGGTTTACCATGATGCTGCCTGGTCTGGAGGTTATTAGCTATGAGGAGAGGTTGGAGAAACTTGGATTGTTCTCACTAGAGCGAAGGAGATTGAGGGGCGACTTGATAGAAGTTTACAAAATTATGAGTGGCATGGACGGAGTAGATAGTCAGAAGCTTTTTCCCAGGGTGGAAGAGTCATTTACTAGGGGACATAGATTTAAGGTGAGAGGAGAAAACTATAGAGGAGATGTGCGGGGCAAGTTTTTTACGCTGAGGGTAGTGAGTGTCTGGAATTTGCTGCCAGAGGAGGTGGTGGAAGCAGGTACGATAGTGGTGTTTAAGAGGTAGCTTGACAAATACATGAATAGGATGGGAATAGAGGGATACGGACCCCGGAATTGCAAAATGTTTTAGTTTGGCAGACAATATGATCGGCGCAGGCTTGGAGGGCCGAAGGGCCTGTTCCTGTGCTGTACTTTTCTTTGTTCTTTATCCCAGGCAGCTGATGGTTTGGCTGCCATTAGTGGAGTTATTAACAAGCACCAAGACCTAGCTTGGCTGGTGCTGAGAAGGACACTCCCCGTCAGATCCTTCATACACGCCCAAAGTCTCTGCGCCACCACACGCTGCCCTCCTATCAGCTGTGGTGGGAAGAGATAATTGCACACCTCCTTCTAGAATGTGCCTTTGCAAAGCAGGTATGGAGAGAGGACTCTGTGCCCTACAGGCTGTTCCCACAAAGACAAACATCAACTGCGGCTGGAGGATCATCAACTTGGTGAAAGACGCACTTTGGTCTGCCCGAAATTTGCTGATCTTCCAGTGCAAAGAGTTGTCCCTAACTGAGCGTCGTAGACTGGCACATTCCAAGGTCCAGGGCTACTTTCTGAGGGACACACTCAGGCTTGGTGCAGCCACTGCAAAGGTACAATGGGGAAAGACCAGTGTGTAAGACCTTTCATCCATAGTACACCGAGGGGCTGGTAACGGTGTAGGACCCCTCGGTATGTAAGCTTGTTCTTGAATGTATATAGTTAATACAATTGCTTTGAGGCAGCTCAAAGTGCAACATGCTCTGTGGAAAAAGTTGGTTGTTTATTGCACTTTGTTTTGACAACTTGAAATGTATTTTTTAATGTTCTTTTAGATATTTCTTTTTGAATTAAGTATATTTTAGCAAAAAAAATTGGTGGAGTGATTAAAATCAGGCTATGCACAAGAGGCTAGAGTTGGATGAGCGCAGAGAACACAGAGGGTTGTAGAGCTGGAGAAAGGTATAGAGATAAGGAAAGGCAAGGCCATGGAAGGATTTGAAAACAAGGATGAGTTTTTAAAATTGAGCTGTTGTTTAACTGGGAGCCAATGTAGTTCAGGGAGCACAGGGATGATGGCTGAACGGGACTTGCTCCACATGACAATTCAGGAGGGATTCCCAATCTCAGTCGTCATCTGGGGAGTTACTTGGCCCTGCATCTCCAGGATCATTCCCTGCACCCATTTGCCTTAAAGAATAAAGGAATTTATAGGCATGGATGTTTTTAAATAACTTACTTCAGGACAGGAAGATCAGCTTCAACTTGATAAATGTCCCAACTCTTTTTTAATGATCAATAAATGCTGCACATTGCATTGTATACCAGAATTATCTGATGAGTTGGATATAGTTACCCCAGTAGTTTAGACGTGGCTATTGCTGGATTGGGTATTCTAGGCTATCAATATTCCTGCTTGACTGGGGGAATCTGATTCTTGACTCAGGACCACGCTATCCCTATTGTATCGCTACTCCATGATCTAATCCATGATATGTTGATAGTTCCAGTTCAGTACCTTGCAGGGGCTGGCGGGGGGGTGGGGGGGGCTGTGCGGAGAAATGATGACAGACCTATGGAAAATTAAATCATTCATGGCTTAATGTTCTTATTAGTAGCTACCTTCCAACAAGCTGCAAGTGCAATCCTGTCACAAACTGGAATGGCTTCCAATCAATATCTGCATTGGTTTTAGTCACATCCCAGTAATCTGACCTGATGCTTGAGCAATCCTTTAATCTGGTCAGAGGAAATACAAAGTTAAATTATTCCTCCTGAAGAAAATGAATATTATATCAATACAGGAAACTCAGTGTGGTGGTAACTGGATCCCACTCCCTGCTCAGTTAATTCTAATCAATCATTTGAAATGCAAAAGCCAGTCAGCATGGGTTGACAGAATCACTACAGTGAAAGTGGCAGCTCTGCAGGGAGAGGGTCAGGAGGGAGCCCATCCCCTCCCATTAACCTCAACAGATGCCCTACATGTGTGGAATAAGTACAGAATGCTTATTAGCTGGGGATGGGAAAGCCAGTGAGGCAGCAGTTTCTAAAGGGCTGTTCCTTGTTATAAAAGGGAAGGTCAGTTTATTTATATGCACAAGAAGACACTTTTGTCAACAGAAGGACGGAAGCAAAGGATGTGAGGAAAATCCGCCTTTGGAAGAGGATGCTTTGGTGATCCTGTACCAGGAGTGATCTCTGATTAAAGCCAAAGCTCAAACTGTCTGGATGGAGGTCAGCAAGAGAATTGGGAGAAACAAGTGGACTATTAATAATTATTTAAATATGTGAAAGAATAACAGTAAGGTAATAAATGCACATTCTTCTCAATAAATGTTAATGTTTGAATCTGAGTAAAATAAGTTATTGATTCTGCAATTTTAAGCTTTGCAACTGAAGTGTCTTCTTTTTGTCATTAACTCATCATCATATAGTCTTATCATGACATTACCTTAATGTTTCCAACAGTAAACTCTGTAATAGAATGAATCAACATAAGTCAGGAACCACAGAGCTTATCAGAGTCATAGATTGTACAGCATACCATAAATTTATCCATGCAGGGTAGAGAATTAACATTGTGCAGAGAGGGCTTTACACTAAATAGAGGGGGTGGGGGAGGGTTCTGGAGAGGGGATACGTAGGCTTACAAAGCAAAAGGATATGGCAGCATTGCAGGACAGCTATTTAGGTAATGATGCCCAGAGTGTGACAGGAAGGGACAGAGTCTACAAACATTAAAAAAAAAGCAGCAAATAGGGTCAAAGGAAGAAAAAATGGTAAAAAGGCAAAATTAATGGCTCTTTACTTAAATGCACATAGTATTTGGAACAAAATAAATGAATTAACAGCGTAAATAGAGGTTAATGGGTATGATCTTATAGCCATTATGGAGACATGGGACTGAATTTTCCCTTTGGCTTACACGTCCGCGTGTAAAGTGACACACGGTGACGTTGGGCGAGCATCCCGATGTTACCGTGCGCCTTCGCGATATTTTGCTGGGCAGGCGCACGATGATGCCCAACGCATGCCTGTCATTAATTAACGAGCCAGTTAAGGCCTTTGATACGGCAATTGACGCCGATTTTTCGCTGCCTGCCTGTGCAATCTTCGGCTTGGCGCACGGGCGCAACAGGCAGGCGGGTAGGACACATTTGTATTAACCTCATCCATAGGCGGGACATGAGGGCTCACTGGGCTTGTGAGTGTGCATTGTCAAGCATTTATTTCTGAAAGTTTTTGAAACTTGCCTGTGTGATCTGCAGTACTTCAAAACGCATACCAGCCGCTTTGTCGGGACTCTTAACCTTCAGGTCAGTACTCTGCAGTGAGTAATCTTTTCTGGGCCTGCAGGTTTCAGGAAGCCTTCCCTTAGCCTGGGAATGGGAGCTGAACTGGCCATTGGAGGTAGCTTCTCCAAGGAGGAAGGGAGGGCTAGAAGGGGGAGGAGGCTAGGAGTGCATATTCAGCCTCCAGGGGAGCCACCTTTGGGAGGTCAGGCGCAGGCACAAGGGATGCAGGGCCAAGAGGTAGTCCAAGGTGGAAGGGGCCGCAGAAGATGCCACTATCCTGCTGCCAGGGTATACAGGCGGAAAAGCAGCTACCTCAATATGTTTGAGGTGCAGTGCCGAAGGAGGCTCCATCTCTCAAGGGAGACAGTCAACTATATCTGTCAGATGATAGGGCCTGAGATCTCCCCTAACTGTGTGGGTAGACACCCCATGCCAGTGGCTCTGAAGGTCACAGCTGCTCTCAATTTCTATGCCTCTGGCTCCTTCCAAGGGTCGGTGGGTGATCTTTGCGGTGTCTCCCAATCAGCCGTCCACACTTGTGTCAAGCAGGTTACAGACACTCTGTCCAGGCATGCATTGACCTTCATCCACTACTGTTGGGACTAGGCAAGCCAGACACAGCGAGCCAGAGGCTTCGCAGTGATTGCTGGCTTCCCCCGCGTCCAGGGTGCAATAGACTGCACACGTGTGGCCATCAAGGCACCAGCAGGTGAGCCCGGTGCCTTCGTCAACAGGAAGGGCTTCCACTCCATGAACGTGCAGATAGTGAGTGACCACAGGATGCTGATTTTACACCACTGAACATCAAGCCATTGTTTCCAGGACTGTCACTGACCTCATCTCCTCTGGAGATCTTCCTCCCACAGCTTCCAACCTGATAGTCGCCCAACCTTGGACGGCCCGCTTCTACCTCCTACCCAAAATCCACAAACAGAACTGTCCTGGCAGACCGATCGTGTCAGCCTGTTCCTGCCCCACGGAACTCATTTCTCGTTATCTTGACTCCCTTCTCTCTCCCCTTGTCCAGTCCCTTCCCACCTACATCCGTGATTCCTCTGACACCTTACGTCACATCAACAATTTCCAGTTCCCTGGCCCCAACCGCTTCTTCTTCACCATGGACGTCCAATCCCTCTACACCTCCATCCCCCACCAGGATGGTCTGAGGGCCCTTAGCTTCTTCCTTGAACAGAGGCCAGAACAATCCCCATCCACCACTACTCTCCTCCATCTGGCTGAACTTGTTCTCACAACGAACAATTTCTCCTTTAACTCCTCTCACTTCCTCCAAATAAAAGGTGTGGCTATGGGTACCCGCATGGGCCCCAGCTATGCCTGTCTCTTTATGGGGTATGTGGAACATTCCTTGTTCCAGTCCTACTCCGGCCCCCTCCCACAACTCTTTCTCCGGTACATCGATGATTACTTCGGTGCTGCTTCATGCTCTCGCCGGGACCTGGAAAAATTTATTAATTTTGCTTCCAATCTCCACCCCTCCATCATTTTCACATCGTCCATCTCTGACACTTCCCTTCCCTTCCTTGACCTCTCTGTCTCAATTTCTGATGATAGACTGTCCACCAATATCCATTACAAGCCTACCGACTCCCACAGCTACCTCGACTACAGCTCCTCACACCCCGCTTCCTGTATGGACTCCATCCCATTCTTTCAGTTCCTTTGCCTCCGTCGCATCTGTTCTGATGATGCTACCTTCAAAAACAGTTCCTCTGACATGTCCTCCTTCTTCCTTAACCGAGGTTTTCCACCCACGGTCGTTGACAGGGCCCTCAACCGTGTCCGGCCCGTCTCCCGCGCATCCGCCCTCATGCCTTCTCCTCCCTCCCAGAAACATGATAGGGTCCCCCTTGTCCTCACTTATCACCCCACCAGTCTCCGCATTCAAAGGATCATCCTCCGCCATTTCCGCCAACTCTAGCATGATGCCACCACCAAACATATCTTCCCTTCACCCCCCCGGCAGCATTCCGTAGGGATCGTTCCCTCCGGGACACCCTGGTCCACTCCTCCATCACCCCCTACTCCTCAACCCCCACCTATGGCACCTCCCCATGCCCACGCAGAAGATGCAACACCTGCCCCTCCACTTCCTCTCTCCTCACCGTCCAAGGGCCCAAACACTCCTTTCAAGTGAAGCAGCATTTCATTTGCATTTCCCCTAACTTAGTCTACTGCATTCATTGCTCCCAATGTGGTCTCCTCTACATTAGAGAGACCAAACGCAAACTGGGCGACCGCTTTGCAGAACACCTGCGGTCTGTCCGCAAGAAAGACCCAAACCTCCCTGTCGCTTGCCATTTTAACACTCCACCCTGCTCTCTTGCCCACATGTCTGTCCTTGGCTTGCTGCATTGTTCCAGTGAAGCCCAAGGCAAACTGGAGGAACAGCACCTCATCTTCCGACTAGGCACTTTACAGCCTTCTGGACTGAATATTGAATTCAACAACTTTAGATCTTGAACTCCCTCGTCCATCCCCACCCCCTTTCCGTTTCTTCCCCTTCCCTTTTGTTTTTTCCAATAACTTATATAGATTTTTCTTTTCCCACCTATTTCCATTATTTTTAATTCTATGCCTGTAATGCCCTCAGTCCTTCCACCCCACACTCACTAGAGCTGTACCTTGAGTGTCCTGCCATCCATTCTTAATTAGCACATTCTCTTAGATAATATCACCACCTTCAACACCTCTTTGTTCCTTTATCTGTGACATCTTTTGATTATCTGCTCCTTTCACTGCTTGCTTGTCCCTACAACCACCACCACCCCCCCAACTTCTCTCCCCTCACCCCCCACCACCTTAAACCAGCTTATATTTCACCCCTCTTCTATTTTTACTTAGTTCTGTTGAAGGGTCATGAGGACTCGAAACGTCAACTCTTTTCTTCTCCGCTGATGCTGCCAGACCTGCTGAGTTTTTCCAGGTAATTTTGTTTTTGTTGCTGATTTTACAAGTCTGTGCAAGGTACCCAGGCAGCTCCCATGACATCTACATCCTCAGACACTCCCAGGTGCCGGGGCTCTTCAGTGCTCCAGCCCAGCTTGATGGATAGCTGCTGGGTGACAAGTGCTATCCCCTCAGAAGGTGGCTCATGACGCCGCTCCACCATCCAAGAACAGAAGCTGAGCAGCGGTTCAATAGGAGCCACACTTCCACAAGGGCTGTGGTGGAGAGAACCATTGGCCTTCTCAAGATGAACTTCCGATGCCTGGACCGCTCAGGGGGTGCACTGCAGTACCCCTCAGATCATGTCTCGTTGATAGTGGTTGCATGCTGCGCTCTCCACATTCTCGTGCTGGAAAGTGGGGACACAGTGGACGATGAAGACGTCAATGCAGTGGCTGTGGCTGCACACGATGAGTCCAGCAATGATTCCGAGAATGAGCGTGCACAGGGAAATGCTGAGGGGGTAGACACTGACCTGGGCATACTCCAGGGAGGCAGGGACATCCGGGAGGCTTTAATCCAATGAACCTTCAGCTAGCACACCATAGATGGACCACCAGGACAAGCCTGTAGGCTCGATACTCGACACCTAAGTGCAAAATCTGCCAGGTTAGGAACAGTTACTAAGGGCCTTGTTAATAAAGCTGAATGTCCAACAAAGCACTCATTACAGTTTTGGAAACCATACACATGCAGAAGAAAAGAGGCACCCTCAGCCATGGTGACAAATCTGAATTTATTCTGTCAAGCAAACCAACTTATTCCCAAAAAAAAGAGAATAGTGTTAACAAAGAAAACAAATCAAAAGGACCTCATCTCGGGCCAACACAGAAGCACCAGTGAAAAACCCATGGTGTGCCTAAGGTGCCTTATGTTTTCATTTCCAGATACTACGTCTTGGTGCTGCCCCATGGTTTAGCGTGGCATCTGAGACAGCCTGCTGACTCTGCTGTCCTGTTGGCCTCGATGAACTTGGTGGTCGTCCTGTGGCCCGTGGAGACTGTGCTGGCCCCGCCTGGGAGGGAACTGCCAGTTCCACAGCTGGCATCTCCCCAGTCGTCGCAGCCTCACTAGATGTTACAGACACTGGGAGAGGGGCGGAGGAGCTGCCGCCCTCATCCAGAGCGCCTTGAGACACCTGCAAAGACACTAGGTAGCTGCTGCGCCAACGTGGGGTTGCTTCGGACCTCCCTGCTCACCATGGACGGATGGTCACTGAGCTGGGAAAGCTGATGCCCAAACCATCTCCCACACTGGCACTGACCAGCTGAGGTCAATGTCGATGTGAGGGTTTGCTGGTCAGAGTGCATCCCCAAGAAGCCCTGACGGGTTTCCTGGAGCAGGCTCTCCATGAGAGTCGCCACTCTCCCCATGGAGGACGCATGGCACTCAGACATGTGACTCATTGCTTCGGTGATCGTCCATGTAGATTCTTCCACCACGGAGACCAAGCCAAGCATAGCCTCATGTATCTCCCACAGATGCTCCTGCACACCCAGATGAGTCCAGAGGCACATCATCAGGAATGTGCCTGGTTCCCTGCAGTCCTCCGACTGCTTGCGCCATGGGCACTCTCTGTCTCTGCCAGCTCCTCCAGCAACTGTGAAGTGTCCTCACCACTGTGCCCACTGAGGTGCTAGTATCTGAGCTGGTGCCTGCCTCACAGAAATGGACAGTAGATCAGTTAACGTGGAGACAATGTCAAAGGGTATCCCTACCCTCTGGATTATTACGCGCTCATCCTTCCATAACTAATGATCAAGCTATGTTGCAAAATTAAATCAGTTAACATTCAGCAGTGCTATGGCTGTTGGGAGAACAATGCTGACCTCACTGTTGGGCATAAATTCCTGGCCTTAGCACTCCAGCCTCACTGACACCAGTGGACCTTGGCACAACACGTGGAGCGCAGAGCGCAGAGCGCAGCAGATGGTTCATTGCCACGCCACCTTGAAGCTCCCCTCCCAGCATGTTATCACCCTGACTTGGAGATGTCCTGGGGTTCAAACGCAGCGCCTAGGTGCTGCTCCTCCAGGTTGCCCCCAAACCAGTCTTGTGGGACTCAGTGTAACACATGCTGCGGGGGCAATACACATCTCTTCATCACCCGCTCAGGCTGACCTCAGGATGGGCAGCATCTGCTTGCCCACCCAGCAAAGGAGAAATGCCGTCAATGATTCAATGCAGTCCCTAGACTCAGACTTGTGGGGGTGGGGGGAGCCTGGCAGGGGATGCAGCAGAGGGTAAGCCGACCTGCTGGGCTACGTGACCAATGCCGACATGGTACTCACCCTGTCAGAGTGCAACAAGTTGTTGAAGCGCTTGCGACACTAGCTCCAGGTGCGCCACACCACGTCGCGGGAGCTCACCACCCAGGCACGTTTTGTCATGTCGGGGGGCCTCCTCCTCCCATCCTGGGGAACCAGCACCTCCTGCCGTGCTGCCACCTCCTCGAGGAGGGCAGCAAGACAGTCATCCGAGAAACGAGGGGCACACTGGCCCTACCCTCCGGCCTGGCCTGTCCCGCTGTCCTACCCTCCAGCCTCGCCTGCTCCGCTGGCTTACCCTTCAGACTGGCCTCACCAGAAGCCCTCTGGTGAGTTCTTCCACTTGACATTGTGAGCAGCCTTGTAAAGGCTGCCAGCGCTTCTGATAAACAGGCCACCCGGTCGCCATTGGACCTGGCAGACAATGAACTCCTGCCGCCGCCCACCCACTCCCGCTATCCTCGGCAATTGGGCATTATGCTGGGCAGGCCTTAATTGGCCCACCCGAGTAAAATGGCGGCGCGGACCCAATCGCGGGCAGTGATCAGGCCCATGCCCGCCTGCTCCCGCTCCAATCCCCCGCCAAACAGAAAATTCAGCCCACGGTGTCCATGTGGTGCAGGTGCACCCACAATGCTGTTAGGCAGGGAGTTTCAGGATTTTGACCCCGTGACAGTGAAGGAATGGCAATATATTTCCAAGTCAGGATGGTGAGCAATTTGGAGGGGAACTTCCAGGTGATGGTGTTCACATCTATCTGCTGCCCTTGTCCTTCTAGATGGTAGTGGTCATGGGTTTGGAAGGTGCTGTCGAAGGAGCCTTGGTGAATTCCTGCAGTACATCTTGTAGATGGTGCACACTGCTGCTATTGTGCCTCGGTGGTAGAGGGAGTGAATGTTTGTGGATGTGGTGCCAATCAAGTGGGCTGCTTTGTCCTGGACAGTGTCAAGCTTCTTGAGTGTTGTGGGAGCTGCACTCATCCAGGCAAGTGGAGAGTATACCCTCACACTCCTGACCTGTGCCTTGTAGATGGTGGACAGGCTTTGGGGAGTCAGGAGGCGAATTACTCATCCCACGATTCCTAGCCTTTGACCTGCTCTTGTAGCCACAGTATTTATATGAGTAGTCCAGTTCAGTTTCTGGTCAATGGTAACCCCCAGGATGTTAATAGTAGGGAATTCAGTGATGGTAATGCCATTGAACATCAAGGGGCGATGGTTAGATTCTCCCTTGTTGGAGATGGTCATTGCTTGGCACTTGTGTGGCGCAAATGTTACTTGCCACTTATCAGCCCAAGCCTAGATATTGTCCAGATCTTGCTGCATTTGGACATGGACTGCTTCAGTATATGAGGAGTCGTGAATGGTGCTGAACATTGTGCAATCATCAGCGAACATCCCCACTTCTGACCTTATGATGAAAGGAGGGTCATTGATGAAGCAGCTGAAAGTGGTTGGGCCGGGGACATTACCCTGAGAAACTCCTGCAGTGATGACCTGGAGCTGAAATGACTGACCTCCAGCAACCACAACCACCTTCCTTTTTGTTAGGTATGAATCCAACCAGTGGAGATTTTTCCCCGATTCCCATTGACTCCAGTTTTACTCAGGCTCCTTAATGCCACACTCGGTCAAATGTTGCCTTGATGTCAAGGGCAGTCACTCTCACCTCACCTCGGGAGTTCAGCTGTTTTGTCCATGTTTGAACCAAGGCTGTAATGAGGTCAGGAGCTAAGTTCCCCTGGCAGAACCCAAACAGGGCGTCAGTGAGCAGGTTATTGCTAAGCAAGTGCAGCTTGATAGCACTGTTGATGACCCCTTCCATTACTTTACTGATGACCGAGAATCGACTGATGGGCAGTAATTGGCCGGGTTGGATTTGTCCTGCATTTTGTGAATAGAACATACCTGGACAATTTTCCACATAGCCAAGTAGATGTCAGTGTTGTAGCTGTACTGGAACAGCTTGGCTAGAGGCGTGGCGAGTTCTGTAGCACAAATCTTCAGTACTATTGCCGGAATATTGTCAGGGCCCATTGCCTTTGCAATATCCAGTGCCTTCAGCCATTTCTTGATAAATTAGCAGAGGTAGCCTTGAGCAAGAATTCATAGAGTGTATTTGGGACAGTTTCCTAGGACAATATGATGTGAATCCAACCAGGGATCAGGGTATTTTGGTTCTGGTAACATGTAATGAGGCAAGTTTAATAAATGATCTTAGAGTGAAAGACCCTTAGGAAACAGTGACCATAACATGGTAGAATTTAGCATTCAGTTTGAGAGTGAGAAACTTGGGCCAGAAACAACTGCGATAAACTTAAATAGGGATAATTACAAATGAATGAGGGCAGTGTTGGCTGGAGTGAACTGGGAAAGGAGTTTAGCAGAAAAGACGGTTGATGAACAATGGCAGACGTTTAAGAAAATAGTTCATGACTTGCAACAAAGATATATCCCAGTGAAGAAGAAGGATTCTAGGAAGGGGATAAATCAACCATGGTTAACCAAAGAAGTTAAGGATAACATCAAATTGAAAGAAGAAACATACAATGTGGCAAAGATTAGTGGCAAGCCAGAGAATTGGGAAAGTTTTAAAAACCAACAAAAGGTGACCAAAAAAAAAATAAAGAGGAAGGAAATAAACTTTGAGGGTAAACTAGCAAGTAATATAAAAGTGGACGTAATAGCTTCTTTAAATATATAAAAAGGAAGAGACAGGCCAAAGTGAACATAGGCCTCTTAGAGAATGAGGCTGGGGAAATAATACTGGGAACCAGGAAATGGCAGAGGAGTTGAATAAATACTTTGCATCAGTCTTTACACTAGAAGACACTAATAGCATTCCAAATATACTAAATAATCAAGGGGCAAAAGTGAGGGGAGGAAATAAACATAACAACAATCACTAGCGAAAAAGTACTAGCAAAAATAATGGGGCTAAAGGCCAATAAGTCACCTGCACCTGATGGGTTGCATCCTAGGATATTAAAGGAAGTAGCTACACAGATAGTGGATGCACTGGTAGTAATCTTCCAAGAATCCTTAGATTCTGGAAAAATCCCAGAAAACTGTCAATGTAACACCCTTATTCAAAGAGGGAGGGAGACAAAAAAACAGGTAACAGTAGGTCAGTTAGCTTAACATGCATCACTGAGAAAATTTTAGAGTCTATTATAAAAGATGTAATAGCAGAGCATTAGAAATACATAATATAATCAAGCAGAGTCAACATGGCTTCATGAAGGGGAAATCGTATCTGACAAATTTATTAGAATTCCTTGAGAAGGTAGCAAGCAGGATAGATAAAGAGGAACTAGTAGATGTAATGTATTTGGATTTCCAAAAGGCATTCAAGAAGGTACCGCACATAAGGCTACTTAATAAGATAAGAGTCCATGGTGTTGGGGGTAGTAAATTAGCATGGACAGCGGATTGACTAATGAATAGAAGACAGAGAGTTGTGATAAGGGGGGTATTTTCAGGATGGCAACCTGTAACCAGTGGAGTGCCAGAGGGATCAATGCTGGGGCCACAATTATTTACAATATATATGAATGACTTGGATGAGGGAAGTGAATGTACTATCACCAAGTTTGTGGAAGACACAAAAATAGGCAGGAAGGCAAGTGGTGAGGATGACACAAAGAGTCTACAGAGGGATATAGTCAGGTTTAGTGAGTGGGCAAAAAACTTGGTAGATGGAATATGATGTGGGAAAATGTGAGGTTATACACTTTGGAAGGAAGACTAGAGGAGCTGAATATTATTTAAATGGAGAAAGACTGCAGAAAACTGCAGCATAGAGGGATTTGGGGATCCTTGTGCATGAATCACAAAAAGCTAGCATACAAGTTCAGCAGGTAATGGGGTAGGCAAGTGGTATGTTGGCCTTTATTTCAAAGGTAATGAAGTATAAAAATAGGGAAGTCTTGCTAAAACTATACGAGCTACTAGTTAGACCACTCCTAGAGCACTGTGAACAGTTTTGGTCCCCTTATCTAAGGAAAGGTATAATGGCATTGGAGGAAGTCCAGAGAAGTTTCACTAGGTTGATCCCAGGTATGGAGGGATATTCTTATGAGCAGAGGTTGAGTCAGTTGGGCCTGTACTCATTGGAGTTTAGAAGAATGAGAGGCGACCTTATTGAAACATATAAGATTCTTAGGGGGCTTGACAGAGCAGATGCTGAGAGGTTGTTTCCTTTGTGGGAGAGTCTAGGACCAGAGGGCATAATCTCAGAGTAAGGGGCCGCCCATTTAAGACAGAGATGAGGGGGAAATTCTTCTCTCAGAGGGTAGTGAATCTGTGGAATTCTTTACCGCAGGGGGCTGTAGAGGCTGGGACATGAAGTATATTCAAGGCTGAGATAGACAGATTTTTAATCAGTAAGGGAATCAAGGGTAATGGGGAAAAGGCAGGAAAGTGGAGTTTAGGATTATCAGATCAGCCATGATCTCATTGAACGTTGCAGCAGAGATGATGGGCCAAATGGCCTACTTCTGTTCTTACATCTTATGGTCTTATGATCTCACAGGCTGCTCTCTAAATAACCTCTTACTGATAAATGGGACAGTGAAAAATGCAAGCCTGGGCCAAATTTATGGAAATCTTGGGCTATCCAAACATCAGGGCTCCCCTCTCCACATTTTTTAAAAATGGGTTTACTCCCTTAGCCTTCAATTTCCCAAGGTATCCTCAAGGCAGTGGAGGTATTCGCCCAGACCTGTAGGTTTGGTTCATGAATGCCAGCGTGTGTCCACATGCCAGTGGGCCTGCACATTGCATGACTGGGACCAAACCTCCTTCGAGTTCCTCTGAAGCTTTACCCTGGGGCTGTGAGGGACACAGTTTCTATGTGTCACCACAAGGAGGCACAACTTGCCGATGGAGAGGCTGTGTACTGACAGGGAGAGCCTTACGTATTTGGCTCTCTTTTTCGTATCTGTTGCTAGCCAGTGGTGTAGGATGAAAATGAGAAGCCAATCACACACAAAAGCAGAAAGCATACTTACTCTCTTCACCCACACACTAGATGCACCACATCGCCTGTTGGACACACAAATAATCATACTTGATCTCTTCATGTCGTATCATGTGTGCACTGCCCAAAGGCAGGTCCTTGGCTCATTGTCTGCTGATGCTTCACCATTGCTTGAGCCATTTTCTTGGCAGTTTTTGTCAGTGATGGTTGGCCATTGCCTTCCACTTTCTGGGACAAGGCGAGGAGACAGGTCCCAAGTCCACCTCAGCTGGGACAGGAATGGAGCCAGTGACAGTGAACAGACAAATCAAAGGACCCAGCCATTACATTGTAAAATCATACTACACAGTACCAATTCCAACATAGCTGTTGCTGGCCCACGTGCTTTAAGAAAAGTCCAGTAAGTCCCAAAATTTAGGGAACTTGGTGAAAGAAAACCCAATAAAATACAAAGAGATCAAATATGGAGCCAGCTGATGGATAATTGCAACATCCCCAGAATTATTGAATTGATTTGATGTCATTAGTTCACCATTGGATAGTTAAGTGAAACATTCACACTTTTACCACTTGTCAATCCGAGGCACACTACAGGCTATATAGTTGTAAATGTAAAGCATACCACTCTCAATGCTTGTATTTAATGTAGAGGAAGCTATAAGAATTTAATGGAAGATCCATTTAGTACAGACACTGAACTAGAGAACATTTGGAAAACTTGGCGAGAAATTGAAAATGTAAAAGATTGCATTGATCTGTGTCACCTAATCTCGAGGGATATATTTCTGTTAATGGTTCCAGGCAATCTAAGGATATGGTTGCTTGATTAGGAATGCAAGATTCTTGAGGTACTGGGTGAATGTGCCAATCATCTTATGACCTCACTAGCAAGCTGCTAAACTGGCACATGGTGGGAGGACAATGCTATAATTCTGCCTCTTACTCCAAGCAATTTAGGCAGCATATAAACTGTGTTGGTGCAGGGAAAAGGGTGAGGACAGAGAGATCAAGGTCTTGACATTCAGTCGGGGCTGTCCTGTTCTGCAGCTGTAATTGTGTGATATAAAGTACAGAGGTCTCCCTATTTTGTTACAGCCTTAAGGCTGTCAAAATACACAAAATGCTGTTATAGAAACTTCGGTGAATATACTACCTCCTGACTAGTCTGTTCCTCAGGCGAAAAGATCTCCCATTAACCAGGCAATTATCAGCCATTTCAGTCATTCATTGTGCTTCATTCCTGGTGTCACAACTCACTGGGGATAGTGCGCTGTAATATCAAGCCCCACTGCTCCCCGAGCCAAGACAAATGTGAAAAGTTTGACCAAACCACCAGATTGCCCCAATTCTACCTAACTGTTTAATTTAGGTTAACAGAATACAAGCACCAGGTTTGTAAACTTAATAAGTAAATAACTGTTTATTAAATATATCGTCCTTAACCAGTGGCAAAATAAAGAAATATAAACTGCTAACTTTTAGCTCTATAACTTAAACTCTACCCCTTCTTAACCCCTATGCTCAAACACACACATAAGACATACAAAACATAGATTTTAAGGGTGAGACAAAACAGTTCAATAGCACCAATCCAGAGTACAGGAATAGAGGGATTGAAGTCTTCCCAAATTCCTTGCAATTCATTGTTAATGACATGAGATGGTCTTCCAGCACTTTCAGTCTGTAGTTCACTGGTTGAAAGCTTACTTTTCAATGTATCTCTTGACAGGGGGTTTTTCAGAGAGAGCAGGTTACAGAGATATGAAGAAAAAGCCAGCTAGCTAGCTTTGTAGATTTACTAGAATCTTACACATTGGAGAGAGAGGTTTTAGGTATGTTCTCTTCGCAGGCTAGGATCTCTCTGCTCACTGCTGTCACACAAAACCTTTGTCACCTGATCAGGAGCCAATTAAAATGTTGTTGCTAGGCAGTTCCCCTTAGATAGAAACATAGAAACTAGGAGCAGGAGTAGGCCATCCGGCCCTTCGAGCCTGCTCCGCCATTGATTATGTTCATGGCTGATCATCCAACTCAAGAGCCTGCTCCCGCTTTCTCCCCAGACCCTTTGATCCCTTTCACCCCAAGAACTTTATCTAACTCCTTGAAAACATACAGTGTTTTGGTCTCAACTACTTTCTGTGGTAATGAATTCCACAGGCTCACCACTCTCTGGGTGAAGAAATTTCTCCTCATCTCAGTCCTAAATGGTCTACCCCATATTCTCAGACTGTGACCCCTGGTTATGGACTCCCCCACCATTGGGAACATCCTTCCTGCATCTACCCTGTCTAGTCCTGTTAGAATTTTATAGGTTTCTATGAGCTCCCCCCTCATCAGGATCAGGACCCCTTTCCAGCACCATTTTGTCCAGCCTGGCACACTCTGTTCCAGGAGATAGCAACATTGTATATTCTCCATCCTGTCCCAGTGAACATGCCTTTCAATTGCAGACGTGGTAGTTTTTAAAGCCACAGTCCAAGAAAATTAAAGAATAGATTCTTTACACCTGGTCTTCATTCTTTCACAGATCCAGAATCCCAAGTATGAAACCAACAACCTGCCTGGGTGTACGCTTGAGCAGAATGGACAACATGAAATACTGTGCCATCAGCCGCAGGCACAACACATCTACTGCTCTGTTCCACCTATCCAGCAGCAGGTATGTTCATCCAGTAGGGACCAGTACCAAAGTAGCCAACTCCAGCCTGTTTATATTGTCAGAAAAAGATTGAAATATTCCCAACGGCTTTGGCCATGAAAATTATCATGTCTATTTTTGAAAGTCTCACTGAAATTTGGAAGAATATTGGGGGGATATTTGAACCTTATTCCATCTGTTTCTCAGGCTGCTTAGAGTATGAGAGGAAGCTAGCTAGAAATGTAAAAGCGGATAATGAGTTTCTACAGGTATTTAAAAAGGAAAAGAATAAGTAAAGTGAGTGTTGGTCCTCTAGCAAGTATGAGTGGGGAGTTAATAACAGATAATAAGGAAATGGCTGAAAAAATGAACAAATATTTTGCATCTGTGTTCACTATAGAGGATACAAAAAACATTCCAGTAATAGCTGCAAATCAGGAGGTGAAAGGGAGAGAGGAACTTGGTGAAATTGAAATCACTAAGGAAACGGTACTGAGCAAATTGATGGAGCTGTGGGCTGGCAAGTCTCCGGGTCCCGATGGACTTCATCCCAGGGTCTTAAAAGAGGTGGCTAATGAGGTGGTTGAAGTGCTGGTGTAAATTTTCCAAAATTCACTAGATTCTGGAAATTAGCATCGGGAAGAGTCTGAGAAGAGTGTCCTACAGTCAGCATCGTGGTGAAGAAGTCTGGGAAGAGTGTCCTGCAGTCAGCATCGCGGTGAAGCAGTCTGGGAAGAGTGTCCTATAGTCAGCATTGCGGTGAAGCAATCTGGGAAGAGTGTCCTGCAGCCAGCATCGTGATGAAGCAGTTTGGGAAGAGTGTCCTGCAGTCAGTTCTTGTTGAAAATAACAAGAGTGACATCATAAGACAGCACAAGAGAGCGGCAGAGAGATCAGAACCAGCGTGAATGCAGGATAGCTTCAAAAAGTGACGTCAGCACAAAGGTGAGAGCTGATTGCTGAGTAGTGGGTAATGGTTTTTCTCCAGTTTTTTCTCCAGTTTAAAATAGATTAAGCTAAGGAAAGTTAAGAGTTATATTTTTTATTTAAAGCACATAAATAATTTAATGTTTTTTTTACTGTATTTAACTTAAAGTAAGGGATTTTTTTCAACTAAGAGTATGGCAGGGCAGCTCATTCCCATGTTATGTACCGCCTGCAACATGTGGGAAGTCCTAGACACTCCTTGCACTCTGACTGACCACGTGTGCAGGAAGTGCCACCAGCTGCAGCTCCTTGAGCTCCGAGTTTTGAGCGGCAGCTGGAGGCACTGAGGTGCATCCGTGAGACTGAGAGTTTTGTGGATAGCACGTTTTTAGACATAGTCACCCCACAGCTTACGGAAGTGCAGACAGAGAGGGAATGGGTGGCCATCAGTCAGAAGAAAGGTGTCAGGCAGGTAGTCAGGAAATCCCCAGGGTGCATCTCGCTCGAGAACCATTTTTCTGTGTTGGAAAACGGTGAGGCTGATGGTTCCTCTGGGGAGTGCAGCCACGCTCATGACACTGTGAGTGGCTCAGCTGCACGGGGGGGAGGAAAAAGAGGGGAAGAACAATAGTGGTAGGAGACTCAATAGTAAGGGGAACAAACAGGTGTTTCTGCAGCCATAGACGTGACTCCAGGATGGTATGTTGCCTCCCTGGTGCCAGGGTCAAGGATATCACTGAACGGCTGCAGGACATTCTAAAGGGGAAGGGCAAACAGACAGAGATCGTGGTATATATTGGTACCAATGACATGGGTAGAAAAAGGGATGAGGTCCTGCAAGCAAAATTTAAGGAATTAGAAAGCAGAATTTAAGGAATTAGGAAGCAGATTAAAAAACAGGACCTCAAAGGTAGTAATCTCTGAATTACTTCTGGTGCCACGCGTTAGTGAGTATAGAAATAGGAGGTTAGTCCAGTTGAATGTGTGGCTGGAGAGATGGTGCAGGAGGGAGGGCTTTAGATTTCTGGGACATTGGGACCACTTCCGGGGGCAGGGGGACCTTTACAAGGCAGAAGGGTTGCACCTGAACTGGAATGGGACCAACATCCTTGCGGGGAGGCTTGCTAGTGCTGTTGGGGAGGGTTTAAACTAACTTGGCAGGGGGATGGGATCCTGAGAGGAGGTTCAGCAGGGGGAGATGCACAGCCAAAATTAGAAGAGACAGCAAGTAAGTCTGGAAGGCATAGAAATTATAGGCCAGTTAAGGCACAAGGGAGTTTTTATTTTAATGCAAGGAGTCTGACGAATAAGGCAGATGAGTTGAGGGCACAAGTTAACACATGGAAGTATGAAGTCATTGCTGTCACAGAGACATGGTTGAGAGAGGGGCAGGATTGGCAGCTCAATATTCCAGGATATAGGGTCTTCAGGCGAGACAGGGAAGGAGGTAAAAGAGGAAGAGGTTTCGCAGTATTGATCAAGGGATCAATTACAGCAGTAAGGAGGGATGATATCTTAGAAGGATCCTCAAATGAAGCCATATGGGTAGAACTTAAAAACAAAAAAGGAGCAATCACATTGCTGGGAGTGTACTATAGGCCACCAAACAGTCAAAAAGAAATAGAAGAGTAGATATGTAGGCAAATTTCAGAGAAGAGTAAAAATAATAGGGTAGTAATAGTGGGGGATTTCAACTTCCCCAACATTAACTAGGTTAGTCATAGTGTGATATGTTTAGAGGGAGCAGAATTTTAAAAATACATCCAGGAGAGCTTTTTAAGCCAGTCTGTGGAAGGTCCTACAAGAGAGGGGTGGTCCTGGGCTTAATTTTAGGGAATGGAGCCAGGCAAGTGGTCGAGGTATCAGTGGGGGAGCATTATGCAGATAGTGATCATAACGCCGTTAGATTCAAGGTTGTTATGGAAAAGGACAAGGATGGGCCAGAAATCAGAGTTCTAAAGTGGGGGAAGGCCGATTTTAATAAGATCAGATATTTGGCCAGAATGGACTGGGAGCAGCTACTTTTAGGTAAATCTGCGTCAGAGCAGTGGGACTCATTCATGAATGAAATAGGGAGAGTACAGGGCCAACATATTCCAATAAAGATAAGGGGTGGGACCAACAAATCCAGGGAACCCTGAGTGTCGAGAGATATACAGGATTGGATAAAGAGAAAAAAGGAGGCTTATGGCAGATACCGAGAGCTGAAAACAGCAGAAGCCCTAGAGGAGTACGGAATGTGTAGGGGGAACTTAAAAGGGAAATTAGGAGAGCAAAAAGGGGGCATGAAAAAACATTGGCAGGTAAAATAGAGGAAAATCCAAAGTTATTGTACAAGTACATTAAGAGTAAGAGGATAACTAGGGAAAAAGTGGGGCCCATAAAGGACCATAGTGGTAACTTGTTTGTGGAGCCAGAAGACGTAGTAGGGTTCTAAATGAATACTTTGTGTCGGTGTTTACAAGTGAGAGGGACAACATAGGTATGGAAATCAGGCAGAAGAACTGTGATATAATTAAAGAAGCTAGCATAGAAAGGGAGGAGGTATTAAGAGGTCTGGCAGGCTTAAAAGTAAATAAATCTCCAGGCCCTGATGAAATGTATCCCAGGCTGTTGAGTGAGGCAATGGAAGAGATAGCAGGAGCGTTGGCATTAATTTTCAAACCTCTCTGGCCACAGGAGAGGTGCCAGAGGACTGGAGGACAGCCAATGTGGCACCTTTATTCAAGAAGGGAGGAAGGGATAACCCAGGAGGCTACAGGCCAATCAGTCTAACCTCAGTGGTGGGGAAACTATTGGAAACAATTCTGAGGGACAGAATTAATCTACACTTGGAGGGGCAGGGATTAATCAAGGACAGTCAGCATGATTTTGTTAAGGGGAGGTCATGTCTGACCAATTTGATTGAATTTTT
Source organism: Cetorhinus maximus (assembly GCF_964194155.1). Taxonomy (NCBI): domain Eukaryota; kingdom Metazoa; phylum Chordata; class Chondrichthyes; order Lamniformes; family Cetorhinidae; genus Cetorhinus; species Cetorhinus maximus. Next base: position 25,183,951 of record NC_135887.1, on the reverse strand, counting down.
CGAAGAGGTGAACAGGTGTGTAGATGAGGGCAATGCATTTAACGTAGTCTACTTGGACTTCAGCAAGGCTTTTGATAAGGTCCTGAAGGTAAGAGCCTATGGCAATTTGACAAATTTGATCCAGAATTGGCTGAGTGGCAGGAAGCTGAAGGTGATGGTCGAGAGGTGTTTTTGTGACTGGATGCCTGTGTCCGGTGGGGTTCCACAGGGATCGATGTTGGGTCCCTTGCTGTTTGTGGTGTATATAAACAATTTAGACTTGAATGTAGGAGGGTTGATCAGTAAGTTTACAGATGACACGAAAATTGGTGGGGTGGTAAATAGTGAGGAGGATAGCCTTAGATTACAGGAGGAGATAGACTGGCTGGTCAGATGGGCTGATCAGCGGCAAATGGAATTTAATCCGGATAAGTGTGAGGTGATGCACTTGGACAGAACAAACAAGGCACAGGAATGCATGATGCATGGTAGGACCCTGGGAAGTACCGAGGATCAGAGGGACCTTGGTGTGCATGTCCACCGGTCCCTTACGGTAGCGGGACAGGTAGATAAAGTGGTTAAGAAGGCATATGGGATACTTGCCTTTATTAGTCAAGACATAGAATATAAGAGCAGGGAGGTTAGGCTGGAACTGTATAAAACGCTGGTTAGGCCACAGCAGTTCTGGAATCTGCATTATAGGAAGGATGTGATTGCACTAGAGAGAGCGCAGAGGAGATTTACCAGGATGTTGCCTGGGCTGGAGAGTTTTAGTTATGAGGAGAGATTGGATAGACTGGGGTTATTTTCTCTAGAGCAGAGGAGATTGAGGAGGGACATGATTGAGGTGTATAAAATTATGAGGGGCATAGCTAGGGTAGACAGGAAGGTACTTTTCCCCTTAGTGGAGGGATCAATAACCAGGAGGCATATATTTAAGGTAAGGGGCATGAGGTTTAGAGGGGATGTGAGGAAGAATTTCTTCACCCAGAGGGTGGTGGGAATCTGGAACTCACTGCCTGAAAGGGTGGTAGAGGCAGAACCCTCATAACATTTAAGAAGTATTTGGATGTGCACTTGCGATGCCATGGCATACAAGACTATGGACCTAGTGCTGGAAAATGGGATTAGAATAATTAGGTAATTGTTTGACCAGCACAGACTTGTTGGGCCGAAAGGCCTTTCTCTGTGCTGTAGACCTCTTTGACTCTATGACTCTAGCAAGTATAACCTCTCAGTTCAAGAAGGGAGGGAAGCAGAAAACTGGAAACTGTAGGCCAGTTAGCTTAACGTATGTTGTGGGGAAGTTGTTAGAATCGATCATTAAGGAGGATATAGCTGGGCACTTAGAAGAGCTGAAGCATCTTGAGTCAGCATGGTTTTTTGATAGAAAAATCATGTTTTACCAATTTATTGGAGTTTTTTGAAGGAGTAACATGCGCAGTGGATAAAGGGGAGCCTGTAGACATAATGTACTTGGATTTCCAGAAGGCATTTGATAAGGAGCAACATCAAAGGTTATTACAGAAAATGAAAGCGCATAGTGTAGGGGGGTAACATATTAGTATGAATAGAAGATTGGCTGGCTGGCATACATGCATACATGGGTCTTTTCCTGATTGGCAGAATGTGACGAGTGGAGTCCCACAGGGGTCTGTGCTGGGCCCTGAACTTTTTATGATTTACATCAATGCCTTAGATGAGGGGAGCAAAGACATGGTAGCTAAATTTGCAGATGACACAAAGATAGGTAGGAAAGTATGTTGTGACGAAGACATGAAGAGTTTGCAGATGGATAGAGGTAGGTTGAGCAAGTGGGCAAAGATCTGGCAAGTGGAAAATGTGAAGTTGTTCACTTTGACAGGAAGAACATAGAAGCAGAGCATTACTTAAATGGAGAGCGGAGCTGCATAATTCTGAGATGCAGAGGGATCTAGGTGCTCTAGTACATGAGTCACAAAAAGTTAGTATGCAGGTACAGCAAGAAATTAAGAAGGCTAAAGGAATGCTATCCTTTATTACGAGAGGGATTGAACAGAAAAATAAGGATGTTATGCTTCAGTTATACAGGGCATTGGTGAGACCACACCTCAAATACTGTATGCAGTTTTGATGTCCTTATTTAAGGAAGGATGTAAATGCATAGGAGGCAGTTCAAAGGAGGTTTACTAGATTGATACCTGGAATGAGTGGGTTGTCTTATGAGGAAATTTTGGACAGACTGGGCTTGTTTCCACTGGAGTTTAGAAGAGTGAGGGGTGATTTGATTGAAGTATACAAGATCCTGAATGGCCTTGACAAGATGGACGCGAAAGGATGTTTCCTCTTGTGGGTGAGTTCAGAACTAGGGGCACTGTTTTAAAATTAGGAGTCGCCCTTTTGAAACAGGAGAAATTTTTTCTCTCAGAGGGTTGTGTGAATATTTTTAAGGCAGAGGTAGATAGATTCTTGTTAGGCAAAGGGATCAAAGGTTATTGGGGGTAGATAGGAATGTGGAAATCGAAACACAAGAAGATTGATTATTGAATAGTGGAGCAGGCTCAAGGGTCAACTGTTGTTCCTATTTCTTATGTTCTTATGGCTGAAACTGGGTCACAAGAATCTGATTTCATGGGGGCTATGTCCCATGCCCAAGGATGCCTTCAATACATCCAACACCAAAGTGGCTCAGGTGATATTAAGGCATTCCAGATGATTGTCATAAACAGATGTTAATGGATATGCCAGTGAATAGCCTGCACTTGTCTAAGGACCTCGCTCTGAGATTGGTCAAGGACTAGGAGATGTTTGCAACCTGCAAGCGCTGGCATGGTTTCCCGGCTCTACAACAACCTAACCATTGGTCCTTACAGGGCATATTGCAGGCTGTCAACTTTCATCACTTGCCTTATATGGAGCCTGGAGGTGCCTCTCTCATGTTTGCTTCCCATTCCCCTTCCTACAGAGTTTAGTGGAAAGATACTGCTAGTGTCCAAGTTCTAGTTCTGAGCCCGCTTGGCTGGATCACGATGTAGCCCAATTTACACCCACAGCTCGCCAGTTTCATGATCATGAGGCCCTCAGACCATTTCATATGATTCTAGACTCAAGCTCCCCATTATGGGTCCTTATTTAGGTGCTCACTGACTTCTCTCCTACCTCCCACCATTATTTCTGACCTTTTAGTGTAATTGACAACATTTAATAACTTTTTATCAAGTTCTGTTTGAGAGTGAAGGCAGCTGACAATTTGCAGCTAAGCCTTGGTCTATTTAACTTTTGGTGACTGGTCATGACTGGGTGGCTCTCTGATTTCCATTGCTTTCCAAAGAGGGATAGCTTGACCAGCTTTCCTCCACTGGTCAATCTCCCTCTGAAGTAAGAACTGGGCCTTGAGTTTAGTGTGAGGAGAGTTACAGATGTAAATTGCATCAGTGACACCATAATATAACACAATGGAATAACACCTCAAAGTAGGAAATTAATACCACAAATGGGATTAAAAATTAAAATTGTTTCTATCTATGTTCACATCTGTTCCTGGAATCTGGGTTTTACAGCTTTACAACAGCAACAATAACTTGCATTTATATTGCACCTTTAACATAGGAGTGTTAATATAGGAGTGCTATCAAAGTTTGACACCGAGGAGATATTAGGACAAGTAACCAAATTTTTTCCAAAGAGGTAGATTTTAAGGAGCATCTTATGGAAGGAGAGAGGTGGATAGACAGAGGTTTAGGGAGGGAATTACAGAGTTTAGGGCCCAGGTAGCTGAAGGCATGGCTGCCAATAGTGGAGCGATTAAAAGCATAAGAGGCTACAATTAGATTTGGGCAGGAGTCCTCTCCCCGTTCAACGGATCCTTTTACCCACCTCCAATATTCTCCCTCCACCATGACCCCTCCCTGTGGATTCTTACCTTCTCTTGATCTTTTCGTTGAGAACTGTCGGCGTGACATTAGCCGTCTCAATTTCTCTGCTCCTCTCACCCATTCTAATCTGTCTCTCTCTGAATTTACTGCACTCCGTTCTCTCAGGTCCAATCCCAACATTGTCATCAAACCCACTGACAAGGGTGGTGCTGTTGTTGTCTGGCGCACTGACCTCTACCTCGCGGAGGCTGAGCGTCAACTCGCAGACACTTCCTCCTACCTCTCCCTGGACCATGACCCCACCACAGAACATCAAGCCATTGTTTCCAGGACTGTCACTGACCTCATCTCCTCTGGAGATCTTCCTCCCACAGCTTCCAACCTGATAGTCGCCCAACCTCGGACGGCCCGCTTCTACCTCCTACCCAAAATCCACAAACAGAACTGTCCTGGCAGACCGATCGTGTCAGCCTGTTCCTGCCCCACGGAACTCATTTCTCGTTATCTTGACTCCCTTCTCTCTCCCCTTGTCCAGTCCCTTCCCACCTACATCCGTGATTCCTCTGACACCTTACGTCACATCAACAATTTCCAGTTCCCTGGCCCCAACCGCTTCCTCTTCACCATGGATGTCCAATCCCTCTACACCTCCATCCCCCACCAGGATGGTCTGAGGGCCCTTAGCTTCTTCCTTGAACAGAGGCCAGAACAATCCCTATCCACCACTACTCTCCTCCGTCTGGCTGAACTTGTTCTCACACTGAACAATTTCTCCTTTAACTCCTCTCACTTCCTCCAAATAAAAGGTGTGGCTATGGGTACCCGCATGGGCCCCAGCTATGCCTGTCTCTTTATGGGGTATGTGGAACATTCCTTGTTCCAGTCCTACTCCGGCCCCCTCCCACAACTCTTTCTCCGGTACATCGATGATTACTTCGGTGCTGCTTCATGCTCTCGCCGGGACCTGGAAAAATTTATTAATTTTGCTTCCAATCTCCACCCCTCCATCATTTTCACATGGTCCATCTCTGACACTTCTCTTCCCTTCCTTGACCTCTCTGTCTCAATTTCTGATGATAGACTGTCCACCAATATCCATTACAAGCCTACCGACTCCCACAGCTACCTCAACTACAGCTCCTCACACCCCGCTTCCTGTAAGGACTCCATCCCATTCTCTCAGTTCCTTCGCCTCCGTCGCATCTGTTCTGATGACGCTACCTTCAAAAACAGCTCCTCTGACATGTCCTCCTTCTTCCTTAACCGAGGTTTTCCACCCACGGTCGTTGACAGGGCCCTCAACCGTGTCCGGCCCATATCCCGCGCATCCGCCCTCACACCTTCTCCTCCCTCCCAGAAACATGATAGGGTCCCCCTTGTCCTCACTTATCACCCCACCAGCCTCCGCATTCAAAGGATCATCCTCCGCCATTTCCGCCAACTCCAGCATGATGCCACCACCAAACACATCTTCCCTTCACCCCCCCTGGCGGCATTCCGTAGGGATCGTTCCCTCCGGGACACCCTGGTCCACTCCTCCATCACCCCCTACTCCTCAACCCCCACCTATGGCACCTCCCCATGCCCACGCAGAAGATGCAACACCTGCCCCTTCACTTCCTCTCTCCTCACCATCCAAGGGCCCAAACACTCCTTTCAAGTGAAGCAGCATTTCACTTGCATTTCCCCTAACTTAGTCTACTGCATTCATTGCTCCCAATGCGGTCTCCTCTACATTGGAGAGACCAAACGCAAACTGGGCGACCGCTTTGCAGAACACCTGCGGTCTGTCCGCAAGAAAGACCCAAACCTCCCTGTCGCTTGCCATTTTAACACTCCACCCTGCTCTCTTGCCCACATGTCTGTCCTTGGCTTGCTGCATTGTTCCAGTGAAGCCCAACACAAACTGGAGGAACAGCACCTCATCTTCCGACTAGGCACTTTACAGCCTTCCGGGCTGAATATTGAATTCAACAACTTTAGATCTTAAACTCCCCCTCCCCCCATCCCCACCCCGTTTCTTCCCCCTCCCTTTTGTTTTTTTTTGTTTTTTTTTCAATAATTTATATAGATTCTTCTTTTCCCACCTATTTCCATTATTTTTAAATCTACAACTAATACCTTGTTAGTCTTTCCACCCCACCCCCACTAGAGCTGTACCTTGAGTATCCTGCCATCCATTCTTAATTAGCACTTTTCTTAGATAATATCACTACCTTCAACACCTCTTTGATCCTTTTGTCTGTGACATCTTTTGATTATCTGCTCCTATCACTGCTTGCTTGTCCCCACAACCACCCCACCCTCAACTTCTCTCTCCCCCCCCCCCCACCTTAAACCAGCTTATATTTCACCTCTCTCCTAACTATACTTCAGTTCTGTTGAAGGGTCATGTGGACCCGAAACGTCGGCTCTTTTCTTCTCCACCGATGCTGCCAGACCTGCTGAGTTTTTCCAGGTAATTCTGTTTTTGTTTTACAATTAGATGAGTGTAGATACCTTGGGGAGTTGTGGGGCTGGAGGTTAGGGAGGAGCGAGACAATGGAGACATTTGAAAACAAAGAATGCAAATTTTGAAATCAAAGAATTGCCATACTGAGAGCGTGTAGGTTAGCGTACACCAGGGCCCAGAACAGGGGACGTGGGAGGCACAGACAGTGCCAAACACCGGGGCCTGATGCTGTGGGGTGGCGGGGGAAGATCTGCAGACCAGCTTTAAAAAATCGGAAGCGGAGGGTTCTGATCTTTTTAAATCTGGTCTGTCAGTGTCAGTTTCACTGAGTTGCTGCTCTGCTGCTTCCGACCTTCAGGCAGCTTCGTGGATCCGATTTTTTTTTGAAGGGCTCACCAGAAAACAGAAGCTGCCCGAAAATCAACAGCACAGCAACTGTCAAGAGAATGTCCTTACTGAAAAAATGGTAAGTGAAACCCCTGCAGCTATAGAACCAATTGGAAAGTGTGTGTGTGTGTATATGTGGGTGGGGGGGAGTGCAGGGGGTGTGGTGGGTTGGGTTGAAGGGGATGTTGGGGAGGTTGGGGGTAGGGGGTTGGGGAGGGTGGGGGAGGCTGTTGGTGGAGGGTTGGAGGGGGCAGTGGGGGAGGTTAGGAGGAGGATGTTCAGGGGGAGCGGTTTGGGTGAAGGTTGGAGGGGGGTTGGAGGGGGCTTGGGGGAGGTTGGAGGGGATTTTTGGGGGAGGTTGAAGTGTGGGTTGGGGGAACTGGGGACGGTTGAAATGGTGGTTGGATGGGGGGTTGGAGAGGTTGGAGGGGGGATTGGGGGGAGGTTGAAGCAGGGGTTGTGCGGAGGTTAGAGGGGGGTTGGAGGGGAGTTGGGGGGAAGATTGAAAGGGGGGTTGGGGGGAAGTTAGCTACAGAGTTGAATTGTTTTGTAAATGTAGTGATTTCTTTGTAACCACTTTCCTAAAATCAGTTGCTTGCTCTGTGATTAAAATCATCCTTTGAGACTCAGCATTGGTCCTGCAATTTCAGCATTGCTACAATCACTCTGCCTACTGCATACATGCAGGTGTAATGAAAGAAAGACAAAACCTACATTTATACAGCACCTTTCACAATATCCCAAATCAATTCACAGCCAATTAAGTACTTTTGAGTTGTAGTCACTGGTATAATGTAGGCAATGTTATCAAATGGCAGAGCAGGCTGCAGGGGCAGAATGGCCTACTCCTGCTCCTAATGTGTATGTTTGTATGTCATTCTGGGATGGAGGAGATGAACTGGGCGAATTGACGGTGGAATCATGGCTGGAGTTCTATTTATTTTGCTCATGAAAGTTTACTGTGAGCGGGATTTGTGGGGTGAGATTGCTAGGACAGGAGTATGTAATGGGCTCATAGTGAATCAGTAACCTGTTTTACACTGCACATGATTCCCAAGAGTGTTTTCCATTGACTTAAATCTTGTTCTTTTGTTTACTTACCTATTGTCCCACTCTATCTTGGTGCTTTTTAAAAGTTTTTTGAGTATTGAAATATCGTGATAAAGTTGTGCTGCAGAGTAAATATTGAAAATATATTGTAGTGAGAAGCAGAAAACAACAGTCTTCAGACTTGCTGATCAAGAAAACAAGATACAATTGTGAACCATTCAGTCTTTGTTCTCTGCCCTCTTAAAAGTTGTGTTGCACAGAGATGCCTGAGAGCTCCTACGCTTCTCACTGACAGTGAAGATCGATATCGTTCAATCTTCCACTTTGTTGCTCAGGAGTCATTTCATCTTTCTACCCTGTGAGATTACTGATAAAATGGAATTTAATTATACATCTTGTATGAAATAATTATATTGAATAATATCATACATCCAGGCAGCAGAAAGTCTTCTTCTACTTCTACAGAATGGAAATGATCTTGTGCAGTATATCTGGGTTGCAAGTTTTGAATCTTTCTCCCAAAATAATTTACTGTCACCATGTCCATATGGTGCAATGTGCAGGACATGTTAATGAGGCCTGAGGCAGTCACCAAAATCAGTTATTGTCTGCACAGAGTTATAAATAACTAATAGTATATTTTGCCGTCAAATTAACAATATTGCATGATGCTGAAAAAGCAAAATTTGTACTCTCTGGTTTGTTTAATATTCACAGCGGGATCACCTATAGGGTGCACACAAATGAACACTGCATTATATCATTGCTGCTCTTAATATTAATCACCCATGCTGCATATATAATCGGGTGATATTTGTAAACAGATGCCAATAATGGGTGTCATAATTTTACTGTGACCTTTCTGTGATTGTTTGGTGAATTGATTGGTGAATCTCGAAAGGGGAAAAAATATCATGCATGATGGAGGGGGAGGGTTAAAGTAGGGGTGGGGAGAACATGAACAGGAGAGAGAGCACATTCTGAGTGGGGCACAGCCAGAGTGGGTATTCGGAATTTGGTGCAAACTGGGAATTGAACTGGTAAGTCTTTCTCTTTAATTTTTGTAAGTTCAGTAGTCTAGTTAAAAGGTTGGTAAGGTAGCTGACTTAGCTGACTGTGTGACAGTTAACTGTCAATCACATGAAGCTTGATTAGGGCCTGATTAAGTGTTAATTACTATTTGAAATGTAACTCGTGGTGAGTCAACTCAGCTCGATTTAAGAAAGGGACTATCTAGAAGCGCACTACAGTGTGCGTGCACATGAACAGGAGAGAGAGCACAGCCAGAGTGGGTATTTGGAATTTGGTCCAAAGTGGGAATTCGGTGTATAGGGGACGAGGTGCTCTTTGCATTTTTTCCTTGCTCTCCAACTTCTTAAATCTTCAGAGCGTGCTGCAGCAGGAGAGGCTACAAGGGAAAGGAATCACGGGTAAGTAGTGGGTAAGGTACTTACTACTTTAATCACTTATAGTTTAAGGTCTTTTTGTGGTTTACAGTTTGTATATTCTAAAGTAACGAGGATCAGGAAAGAAGGGCCCTAGAGTAATTGACTTAAAAGGTTTAATTTAAAGGGATAAGTCATGGCAGGAGCGCTCAAAGCTGTGGTGTGCTCCTCGTGCTCCATGTGGGAAGCCGGGGACATTTCCAGTGCCCAGGGCCAGCATGCGTGCAGGAAGTGTGTCCAGCTGCAGCTCCTGGAAGCTTGGGTTTCAGAGCTGGAACGGCGGCTGGGGACACTGTGGAGCATCTGCGAGTCTGAGAGCATCATGGATAGCACGTTTAGAGAGGTGGTCATATCACAGATGAAGGGACTTGAGGAAGGAAGGGAATTCCTGGATCACTGGGACCGTTTCTGGGGAAGGTGGGACTTGTACAAGCAGGACGGTCTACATCTGAACCACAGCAGGACTAACATTCTTGCGGGCGGGTTTGCAGGTGCTGTTGGGAGGAGTTTAAACTAATACGGCAGGGGGAGGGGACACAGAATGTTAGCAGAATAGGGACACATCATAATACAGCAAAACAATCAAGTCAGAGGGAGTACAGCTGCAATAAGCTTCAAGGGAATAAGGCAAGGCTGGATGGCCTCTACTTTAATGCCAGGAGTATTATAGGTAAAACAGATGAGTTAAGAGTGAGGATTGACACATGGAATTGTGATATAGTGGCCATCACTGAGACATGGTTGAGGGAGGGGCAGGATTGGCAGCTCAACATTCCAGGATATAGAATCTTCAGGCGAGACAGGGGAGGGGGTAAAAGAGGAGGAGGCGTTACATTATTAGTTAAGGAGTCAGTTACTGCAGTAAGGAGAGATGATATCTTGGAGGAGGCATCGAATGAAGCTTTGTGGGTAGAGCTTAGGAATAAAAAAGGGGCAACCACATTGTTAGGTGTTTATTATAGACCCCCAGATAGCCGGTGGGAAATTGAGGAGCAAATATGTGCACAATTTGTGGAGGTGTGTAAAAACAATAACAATAGGGTAATTATATTAGGTGATTTCAACTTTCCCAACATTAATTGAGATAGACATAGAGTTAAGGGCTTGGATGGAGTGGATTTCTTGAAATGTGTACAGGAGAACTTTTAAGGTCAATGTGTAGAGGGTCCAACAAGGGACGGCGCAGTGCTGGACCTAATTCTGGGGAATGAAGCCGGACAGGTGGCTGAGGTGGTGGTAGGCGAGCATTTTAGCGATAGCGACCACAACATGGTACAGTTTAAGTTTGTTATGGACAAAGAAATCGACAAGTTGCAAAAAAATGTTTTGGTTTGGGGGAGAGTGGATTTTAGTAAAATAAGGCAGGATCTGGCCATGGTAGAGTGGGAACAGTTACTTGTGGGGAAATATACAGAGGAACAGTGGGGGGTATTCAAAAAGGAAATGGGGAGGGTACAGGCTCAGTATGTTCCCTCTAGGGTGATAGGAAGGAGTAACAAGCCCAGAGAACCATGGATGAATAGAGATATTCAGGTTACGATGAGAAGGAAAAGAGAGGCTTTTAACAGGTACAAGGGAAGCAAATCAGCAGAGGCATTAGTGGAGTACAAACAGTGCAGGGTGGAGCTTAAGAAAGCAATTAGGAGAGCAAAGAGAGGATATGAGAAAGCTCTGGCTGGTAAAAGTAGGGAAAGTCCCAAGATATTCTATGTATATCAATGGGAAGAGGTTAACCAGGGAAAGAGTAGGGCCCATAAGGGACCAAGGGGGCAATCTATGGGTGGAGCCAGAGGACATCGCTAGAGTGTTGAATGAATATTTCACGACTGTCTTCACCCAAGAGAATGAAGATGAAGGTATCGAACTCGGGGAGAGAGACTGCGAGGTTCTTGAGCAAATTGATATAGGGAGTGACAAGGTATTGGAGGTGTTGGCAGGCTTAAAAGTGGACAAATCTCCAGGTCCGGATGATTTGTGTCCCAGACTGCTGAGGGAGGCAAGGGTGGAGATCGCAGGGGCTCTGACCAAATTTTTAATTCCTCTCTGGCCACGGGGGAGGTGCCAGAGGACTGGAGAACAGCTAATGTGGTTCCGCTATTTAAGAAGGGTTGTAGAGATAAGCCAGGGAACTACAGGCCAGTGAGTCTCATGTCAGTGGTAGGCAAACTATTGGAGAAAATTCTGAAGGAGAGAATCTATCTCCACTTGGAGAGGCAAGGTTTGATCAGGGATAGTCAGCATGGCTTTGTCAGAGGGAGGCCATGCCTAACAAATTTGATTGAATTTTTTGAGGAGGTGACCAGGTGTGTAGATGAGGGTAGTGTAGTTGATGTAGTTTATATGGATTTCAGCAAAGCCTTTGACAAGGTCCCCATGGGAGACCTATAAAGAAGGCAAATGCACATGGGATACAGGGTAATTTGATAAGGCGGATTCAAAATTGGTTTAGTTGTAGGAGGCAGAGGGTGATGACAGAAGGATGCTTTAGTGACTGGAAGCCAGTGTCCAGTGGTGTACCACAGGGATCTGTGCTCGGTCCCCTATTATTTGTCATTTATATAAACGACATAGATGACTATATGGGGGGTAGGATTAGTAAGTTTGCGGTTGACACAAAGATTGGCTGGGTGGTTAACAGTGAGGTTGAGTGTCTTGGGCTACAGGAAGATATCGACGGGATGGTCAAATGGGCAGATAAGTAGCAGATGAAATTTAACCCTGAGAAGTGTGAGGTGATACACTTTGGAAGGAGTAATTTGACAAGGAAGTATTCAATGAAAGGCATGGCACTAGGAAGTTCTGAGGAACAAAGGGACCTTGGCGTATGTGTCCATAGATCTCTGAAGGCAGAGGGGCACATTAGTGGGTAGTGAAAAAGGCATATGGGACACTTGCCTTTATCAATCGAGGCATAGATTACAAAAATAGGGAGGTCATGTTAGAGTTGTATAGAACCTTGGTGAGGCTATAGCTGGGGTACTGTGTGCAGTTCTGATCACCACATTATAGGAAGGATGTGATTGCACTGGAGGGGGTGCAGAGAAGATTCACCAGGATGTTGCCTGGGATGAAACATTTAAGTTATAAAGAGAGGTTGGATATATTTGGGTTGTTTTCATTGGAGAAGAGAAGACTGAGGGGCGACCTGATCGAGGTGTACAAGATTATGAGGGGCATGGACAGGGTGGATAGGGAGCAGCTGTTCCCCTTAGTTGAAGGGTCAGTCACAAGGGAGCATAAGTTCAAGGTGAGGGGCAGGAGGTTTAGGGGGGATGTGAGGAAAAACTTTTTTACCCAGAGGGTGATGACGGTCTGGAATGCGCTGCCTGGGAGGGTGGTGGAGGCGGGTTGCCTCACATCCTTTAAAAAGTACCTGGATGAGCACTTGACACGTCATAACATTCAAGGCTATGGGCCAAGTGCTGGTAAATGGGATTAGGTAGGTAGGTCAGATGTTTCTCACTTGTCGGTGCAGACTCGATGGGCCGAAGGGCCTCTTCTGCACTGTGATTCTGTGAATAAGGGCCCCAGAAACAGGAGAAGCACTGGGGTCCATGTTTTCTCTCCCCGGCCCCGGAGAGCACATGGATGATAGGTGAATGGGACCTGGTGCGAGTTAGGACACAGCCAGTAAATTTTAGATGAGGTCAAACTTACAGAGGTGGCAGGGTGGGAGGCCAGCCAGGAGGGCATTGAATAATGCCATCTTGAGGTAACAAAGGCATGGACGAGGATTTGAGGTTTCAAAGTAACCCATTTGTTGTATGTGAAGGAGTTTGAGATTCTTGTTGAGAACCGTTATACGTGTCCATGTAGATCGAAATCATTATTTTATTCAGTGCAGAATTATTTGTTCACCTTGTTGTGTTTCTTTTGCAGTACTCTGGTATTACCAATTACCCCAGGTCCTACCCTCCTTCTGACCAGTACCCCGATCAGAGGATTGCACCTCACATTACTCAGGAATCGCACCATCTGCTCTACCCTAAACCCATTTACTCGTACAGGTAAAGTCAATGTTGATGATTGGGTCTATGATTGTGCCAAGCCACCATTTTCAACCGTTCCTGTATGGTAGTTGATTCTAATCTCAAAACAGAAGCCTGAGCTTCACATGATGGAATAGATCATTTGGGGTGAATAGCCTGTTTCTGTGCTATACATTCTATGTAAATAAAGCTGCTATCTAAGAACCGGAAAGAAGCCAACATTTAAACAACATGGGCCAGGATTTTACGGCCCCTCCCACCCGGTGGGATATTACGATCCCGCCGAACTGAATGGAGATTTAAGTGGCTCTCTGCACCCTTCGGAGTGGGGAGAGACATGCCGCGGTGGGGCCGTAAAATCCTGGCCATGGATTCATAGTTTAGTATAGCACGGAAGGAAGCCATTAGGCCCATTGAATCTGTGCTGGCTTTTTGTTAGAACAGTTCAATTAATTCCGTTCTTCTCACCCTGTCTCATATCCCTGCAGTTTTTTTTTGTCCTTCAAGTGTTTATCTAATTTCCTTTAGAAAGCTGCTGTTGAATCTGCATTCACAACCTTATCAGGCAGTGCATTCAAAATCCTAACTACGTGTTGCAGAGAGGTAGTGAGGTGGAGTTTAAGGAGGGAATTCTAGGGCCTTGGCAGCTGAAGGCATGGCCACCAATGGAGGAGTGTGTAAAATTGGGATACTCAAGAGGCCAGAATTGGAGGAACAGAGTTAACTTTGAGGGTTGTGGGGCAGTAGGAGGTTGCAGAGAAAAGAAGTGGGTGAGGCCATGGAAGGATTTGAAAACAAGTATAAGGCTTTAGAAATTGAGACATTGCTGGACCCAGAGCCAATGTAGCTCAGCAAACACAAAGAGGACAGGTGAATTGGACTTGGTGTGAGTTAGGGTACAGGCAGCAAAAAATTTGATGAGCTTATGATTATGGAGGGTGGAAGTTGGAAGGCCAGCAGGAGAGCATTAGAAAAGTAGAGTCTGGAGATAACAAAAGCACGGTTGTGGGTTTCAGCACCAGATGAGCTGAGGCAGGTGGAGATGGGCTATGTTATTGTTAGAAGTATACAGTCTTAGTGATGCAGAGGATATGGGGTTGTTGTGATGTATAATTTACAATCTATCTGTCAGTGGCTATTCACATTATTAAAGATCAATTGTCCTATGGTGTCAGTATTAAATACCACCTGGATGGAAAACTCTTTAACCTCAGTCACCTCCGTACCAAAACTAAACTGACCACATAGACATACATGATCTACAGTTTGCGGATGACTTTCGTGACATTGCCCACTTTGCGCCCCTCTCGATCTCTTCAATTCTGGACTGTGTATCAGTGACATGTTAGAGCGCTCGAGAAATTCCATCAGCAATGCCTCCACCACACCCTCCGGATTCAATGGGAAGACCATCAAACAAACGCTAGTGTCCTTCTTGAAGCCAGCTCCACAAGCATTCAGGTAAAACTCCTGCAAATGATGGACTGGGAACTGTGACCGGATGGCCAAAAAGTGTCTCTCCCGCCAGGTCCTGTTTTCTTAACTTTCAAATGGCCAACATTCTAGGGGATGGCAACAACTTGTCCATCACACTTTGAGTCACAACATCTTAATAATGAAGTAGAGTGGCAGAAGAGAAGAAATGAAAAGGAAGCAAATCCTGCACTCCGAATCCTACTACCTGCCTCATGTGCCCAAAGATCTGTGGATCAAGAATCAACCTACTCAGTCACATGAAGATCCATGGCAAAAATTTGTGACCCTGAATAGGCATCATCTATGAATTGAAGGGCAGACAATGATGATGACAATATGCTAAAAACCCTGTTTTTTTTTCATTCATTCATGGGATGTGGGCATCGCTGGCTAGGCCAGCATTTGTTGCCCATCCCTAATTGCCCTTGAGAAGATGATGGTGAGCTGCCTTCTTGAACTGCTGCAGTCTATGTGGTGTAGGTACATCCACAGTGCTGTTAGGAAGGGAGTTCCAGGATTTTGACCCAGTGACAGTGAAAGAACGGCAATATATTTCCAAGTCAGGATGGTGAGTGGCTTGGAGGGGAACTTACAGTGGTGGTGTTCCCAGTTGACAGTTATTATCCAGGTATACAGTTGAAGGATGAAAGTCCACTTTAGTGAGATAGTGAAGACTGTCAGTGCTTTGAGATCCTTGACTCAATAGGAAATCAGCACTTTCAGAAAGAGGCAAATAGGCAAAATAAAGCTTGAGGGTTCCCAGTGAGTGAGATTTGTTGTACAGAACAGAAAAATCGATATTTACTAGTCCCATTAATAATCTGTTTGGTAACAGAATTTCAACTCAACTCAATGCAACTGAAAATATAACAGGACTTTGTGAGGGGAACTGAAGAGCTAGAGAAATTAAATAAAGACAGAAAATGTGGTAATCAGCAGGTCAGGCAATATCTGTGGAAAGAAAAACAGAGTTAATGTTTCAGGTCTGTGACCTTTCATCAGAACTGAAATCTTGGGCAGAATTTTATGGTCAGGAAGCAGGCGGATGTACCTCCCGGTCCAAGGTAAAATCATGCATGACCCAAGGTCAGGTCAGGTCTCCGACATCATTATGCCCAATTTCAATATTACAGAAGGTGACTGGGGCCTAAAGTTGGAAACCCACCCGCCTTCCACCATGTGGTTTAACGGTGGTCGCTTAGGCTGCAAGTCGAGCGGGAATTGTGGCAGGGTACTCCAAAGGGCTCCAGGGCAGGATAAGAGCCAGCACCAAAGTCATACATTGAGGATTAGGAGGCTGCAGCGGAGTCAGCAGAAGAGGTCAGTGAAGTTGTCTTCTGATCACTTGGTGCACAAGTTTGATGTTGAACTTGTGAAGGGGTCTCACTGAGAAGAGGGGCTTCATCCAAGGAGAGGCAATTACAGGGCCGGTTGATGCAAAAGGAGCCAAAAGTGCCATGGGAATAGTCTACCCTGGTGGAGTCTTCTCCAGTGAGGAAGAGGGAAGGAGAAAGAGGGAGAGGAGGGAAGCAGGCCAGAGGCACCATCAAGCATCCTACCAGCAACATGAGCTGGTGATGCTGAAGGGCCGGAAGGCCAGCAAGGGAAATGAAATATGTCCAATGAGAAGATATTACCCTGAGGAGAGGGTATACAGGCAACGCTCCTTCAAATGAGTGAGTGCCAGTGTCACAAAAGGCTACATCTCTCCACAGAGGTGGTGACATCCATCCACAATATGATTGCTGGGGAGATAAGTTTCAGCTGTGTGGATGGCCATCCCAAGCCAATGGACCTAAACTTTGATGTCTCAGGATCCTTTCAAGGATCAGCAGGGGATCAATGCATCATCTTGCAATCTGCAGCCCACCACTGTACCAACCTAGTCATGGACGCATTGTTCAGGAGATTGGAAGCCTTCGGACTGTTCACCACTGATGACATGAGCGGAGAGAGTGAGAGGCTTTGCGGCTGCTATGGGCTTTCCTAAAATGCAAGGGGCCATCCTTGCAGAGAAAGATGGAACAGTGCACCCTCTGAGTTCCCCTCCTCTTCCTCAGAGGTTAAGGCCAGTCCCTCGGCAGCCTGAGCAAACATCGTCTCCGAGGGACCTGCTGAAGAAATAGCATGGATGAGTGCAACAGGAGGAACACTGAGCAAAAGTACATATATCTTCGACATCGACCTGCAACACATGATGTGTGGCTCAGATGTGGTGATCTCCACCCATTGCACCACACATGTCCACCCCATCCTCTGTCCCTTCCAGACTCTGTCACTGTCATGGCCAAGAACCTTGGCCTCTTCTCTGCCAAACAATCTAACCTTTGCTGATTGATCAGATCCAGGATGTCCTCCACCATTTTCGTCAGCACTACCCAAGTTCAGTACTTCACCACCTATCATTAACCTTTCACAGGCTTTGTGGGCCCTCTCCTCCTGCGAAAACAATGGGAGATTGATGAGTTCCATATCTGGATGAATCAACCCCTCTGACCCATTATCTTTGGTCCTTCTGCACTGTACATCGGGGCACTGCTTCCCTTGTAGGTAACACCCCCAGCCAACACGTCCAAGCCACCAAGAGCCATATATCCACATCCCTGGCAGACACCTCCCATGCATATCGTCCCATAGTTGCATGAGCACATTAACCGCTTCCTCACTCAGCCTTGCACAATGTAAAAGGTAATTCACCCTTTTCCTGCATTGCAGCCAGGTCTAATGCACAACTCCATGGCTACTGACTACCTCTGCCACCTCCATCCAGGTTTCTTTGTCAGATGGGGAGGTCTCCTTCTGCCATCCCATGTTCACTGACAGCCTGGAGGACAGTACTCACACGGAATCATAATTAAACTATGGAGCTGTCTGTAAATGATCCTTTGCTATTGCTATAAGACCATAAGACGTAGGAGCAGAAGTCGGCCATTTGGCCCATCGAGTCTGCTCCAACATTCAGTGAGATCATGGCTGATCTGATAATCCTCAGCTCCACTTCCCTGCCTTTTCTCCATAACCCTTGATTCCCTTACTGATTAAAAATCTGTCTATCTCAACTTTGAATATACTTAACGACCCAGCCTCTACCGCCCTCTGCGGTAAAGAATTCCACAGATTCACTGCCCTCTGAGAGAAGAAATTACTCCTCATTTCTGCCATAAATGGACGACCCCTTACTTTGAGATTATGCCCTCAGGTCCTAGAGTCTCCCACAAGAGGAAACAACCTCTCAGCATCTACCCTGTCCTGCCAAAGTGCATAACCTCACATTTTCCCACGTTATATTCCATCTGCCAGGTTTTTGCCCACTCACTTAACCTGTCTATATTCCCCTGTAGATTCTTTGTGTCATCCTCACCACTTGCCTTCCCACCAATTTTTGCGTCTTCCGCAAACTTGGTGACAGCACATTCACTTCCCTCATCTAAGTGATTAATATGTATTGTAAATAATTGTGGCCCCAGCACTAATTCCTGTGGCACTCCACTAGTTACAGGTTGCCACCCTGAAAATGTCCCCCTTATCGCAACTCTCTGTCTTCTGTTAGTTAGCCAATCCTCTATCCATGCTAATATACTACCCCCAACACCATGGGCTCTTATCTTATTAAGTTGCCTTATGTGCGGTACCTTATCGAATGCCTTTTGGATATCCAAATATATTATTACATCTACTGGTTCCCCTTTATTGATCCTGCTTGTTACCTTCTCAAAGAATTCTAATAAATTTGTCAGGCATGATTTCCCCTTCATGAAGCTATGCTGACTCTGCTTGATTATATTATGCATTTCTAAATGCTCTGCTATTACATCCTTTATAATAGACTCTAACATTTTCCCAATGACGGATGTTAAGCTAACTGACCTTTAGTTATCTGTTTTTTGTCTCCCTTCCTCTTTGAATAAGGGTATTACATTGGCAGTTTCCTGGGACTTTTACAGAATCTAAGGATTCTTGGAAGATTACTACCAGTGCATCCACTATCTGTGTAGCTACTTCCTTTAATATCCTAGGATGCAACCCATCAGTTCCAGGGCAATTTATTGGCCTTTAGCCCCGTTAGTTTCGCAAGTACTTTTTCTCTAGTGATAGTTATGTTATTTATTTACTCTCCCCTTTTGCCCGTTGATTATTTAGTATTTTTGGAATGCTATTAGTGTCTTCTACCATGAAAACTTATGCAAAGTATTTATTCAACTCCTCTGCCATTTCCTGGTTCCCCTTTATTATTTCCCCAACCACGTTGCCTAAGGAGCTGATATTCATTTTGGCCCCTCTCTTCCTATTTATATATTTAAAGAAGCTCTTACTGTCCATTTTATATTCCTTGCAAGTTTACCTTCAATGTTTATTTTCTCCCCCTTTAATTTTTTTTGGTCATCTTTTGTTAGTTTTGAAAACTTTCCCAATCCTCTGGCTTACCACTAATCTTTGCCACATTACGAGCAGAATTTTCTGCCTGTCAGGGGTTGTGCAGCCAATTAAGGCCCACCCAGCGTGACATCCGTCCTGAAGTGCTGTGCACTCCCTGTGCAGGGGGGATTCCCTAAGCAGGTCTGTGCTGAAAGAGCCCACAGATCTCCCCGAGGCAAAGTGCTGCTTCAGGGAGATCGCTTCAACTTTAAAAACTGTGCTGAACGAAGAAGAAAAAAATCATTGACATGTCCCCTCACGTGACAGTCACATGAGCTGGGACATGTCAATTACTTGAATGTTAAAACTTAATAAACATTTTTAAAACCCTCATGAAACCTCATCCTGCCCGTGGATAAGGTTTCATGTCTTTTTGGGAGCCTGCCCGCCAACCGTAAGGTTGGACGGGCAGCCCTGACAACGACCTCAATTAGGTAATTAACAGGCCTTAATAGGCCTTAGACAGTTAATCGGCTGCGCGCCCACCGAACTGAAAATCTAAATGAAGCAGGGTGACGTTGGGATGCATGCCCACGTCACCCACTTCATTTTACTCGTCGGCATGCAGGTCCCGCCCCCACACGCTGACCGGGAAATTCTGCCCTATATGTTTTTCTTTCAATTTGATACTATCCTTAACTTCCTTGGTTAACCATGGTTGGTTTATCCCCCTCCTAGAATCCTTCTTCCTCACTGGGATATACCTTTGTTGCGAGGCATGAACTATTTTCTTAAATGTCTGCCATTGTTCAACAACCATCTTTTCTACTCAACTCCTTTCCCAGTTCACTCCAGCCAACTCTGCCCTCATTCCTTTGTAATTCCCTTATTTAAGTTTAGCACAGTCCTTTCTGACCCAAGTTTCTCACTCTCAAACTGAATGCTAAATTCTACCATGTTATGGTCACTGTTTCCTAGGGGATCTTTTACTCTGAGATCATTTATTCAACCTGCCACATTGCGAAATGGCCTGATCCCTGGTTGGATCCACAACATATTGTTCTAGGAAACTGTTCCGAATACATTCTATGAATTCTTGCTTGTCACTACCTCTGCCAATTTGATTTTCACAATCTACATGAAGATTAAAGTCACCCATGATTAATGTAATGCCATTTTTACATGCCATCATTATCTTCTGATTTATTCTCTGTCCTACAGTATATCTACTGTGCGGGGGCCTATAGACTACTCCCACCAGTGTCTTCTTCCCCTTGTTATTTCTTTCCTCTGCCCATATGGATGCTACATCTTTTGATCCAAGATCATTTCTTGCAATTGTGCTTTTTCAATCTCGCATTTACAAAGCTACCCACCACCTTTTCCTTCCTGCCTATCCTTTCGAAAGGTCACATACCCTTGAGTATTTAGTTCCCAGCTTTGATCTCCTTGTAACCATGTCTCCATAATGGCTATAAGATCTTACCCATTAACCTCTATTTGTGCAGTAAATTGATTTATTTTGTCCCAAATACTATGTGCATTTAAGTCAAGAGCCATTAACTTTGCCTTTTTACCATTCTTTTCCCTTTGACCCTATTTGCTGTTGTTTTTTTATGTTTGTCCACTCTGTCCCTTCCTGTCACATGCTGGGTACCATTACCGAAATAGCTGCCCTGCAAGGCCGCCATATCTTTCTGCTATGTAAGCATACGTATCCCCTCTCCAGAACCCTCCCTCCACTCTATTTAGTTTAAA
This sequence comes from Cetorhinus maximus, assembly GCF_964194155.1. Lineage (NCBI taxonomy): Eukaryota > Metazoa > Chordata > Chondrichthyes > Lamniformes > Cetorhinidae > Cetorhinus > Cetorhinus maximus. The sequence goes on along the minus strand of NC_135887.1, from coordinate 25,163,205 downwards.
GCCCTCTCTATAGCCCTAGTTATTTGATTTGCCAGGGCACTGGTCCCAGCACGGTTCAAGTGAAGCCCGTCCCACTGGAACAGCTCTCTTCTACCTCAGTACTGGTGCCTGTACCCCATGAACTGAAACCCATTCCTCCCACACCAATCTTTGAGCCACACATTTAACTCCTTGACTTTATCTACCCTATGCCAATTTGCCCGTGGCTCAGGTAGTAATCCCAAGATTACCTTGGAGGTTCTGCTTTTTAATTTATCTCCTAACTATTCAAATTCTTTCAGCAGAGCCTCCTTTATAGTCCAATCAATGTCATTGGTACCAATGTGGACAACGACAACTGGATCCCTCCCCTCCTACTCCAAGTTCCTCTCCAGCCCTGAGGAGATGTCCTTAACCCTAGCGCTGGGCAGGCAACACAGCCTGTGGGACTCATGCTCACGGCTGCAGAGAACAGTATCTATCCCCCTAAAATGTAATGTCCCCTACCACTACTACATTCCTATTTCCTCCCCCAGTTTGAATGGCTCCCTGTACCACGGTGCCGTGGTCACTTCACTCATCCTCCCTGCAGTCCCCACTCTTGTCCACACAGCTTGCAAGAACCTTGTAACTGTTGGACAATTGCAGGGGCCGAGGCTTATTGAACATTACCTCCTGGGTCCCCATGCCTGCTTCACCTGCAGTCACACCCTCATGTCCCTGATCACAGACCAAATTTGCATTACCTAATCTGAGGGATGTGACTGTCTCCTGGAGCAAAGTGTCCAGATAACTTTCCTCCTCCCTGATGTGGCGCAATGTCTGCAGCTCAGACTTCAGCTCCTTAATTCGAATCAGAAGTTCTTCAAGCTGCAAACTTACTATAGATGTGTTCGCTCTGGATCACCTTGGTGTCTAGTAGCTCCTACATGCTTCAGCAGCAACACATAACCTGCACTATCACTATCGTATTTTATATAATTTATTAATTAATTACTCTAGTATCCCTGCTCTTTACACTTTATTGTAATTCTTTTTACACCAGTATCGATCTTATACTTAACAAGTTATTTCTAAGAAAAAGAAAAAAAAAGACAAGGGACCTAAACACAAACTAAAGGCCTTATTTTTACTTTAAAGACTAGAAATACTCACCAATCCACTTACCAATCAGCTGCTCTCCACGCTCTTTTCCCTCTCGCACTCTTTAATGGCCTCTTGCCTCTCTTTCTTGAAGCTCTTTAATGGTTGATGGATGAAAGTTGTGGCTGACTCTCTGCAAGCCCTTGCGGTGTCTGAGCTTCTATCCTCAGCCTCCTGTAGCTCACAGTGAATCAGGAGCAATGAAACTGACAGGATCGTGGTAGCCCCTCTGCAGCTGCCCTTCACTGCATGTCTCTGCACTGCACTCTGACCTTCTCCTCCATGAACCCCCCCCACCGGCTTGAGAGCAGAATCTCACTGCTGGTGTCCCTTTAAACCTCCCATTGGCAGCTGCTTCTGCTGATGAGCCTCACCATCACCACCTCCAAGCCTGCTCTGGCCCTCCCTGTTGCTGGTTTCCTGCTGGCCGGCCGTGAGTTGACTGGCCAGTGCCTGATTGACGCAGGAAGACAGGACTGGGTGAGAGCAGACGATATACCTGTTTCCGCTTCCACCCATGTCACCTGCTCACTCCCTGTAAAATTCTGCCCATTATGCTGTTTCCTCTCCACAGGGGCTGCCTGATCTGCTGAGCATTTCCAGCATTTTCTGTTTTTACTCCAGATTTTCAGCATCCACAGTATTTTGCTTTTGTATTGAGGTAAAGATATGAATTTGATCTGTGATAAATAACAAACACATTCTCTGCATTTCTCTCTCTAGCATTCTAATCTTCATGGCACTGAAGAACAGTATAGCAGGAAGTTTGCCCGTCAGTGAGATCTACAACTTCATGACTGAGCATTTCCCGTACTTTAAGGTATGTTAACCATTTAAATGTGAATTCCTACTTCCTCAACATATTAACAATCAAACCAGGAAGATCCAATTTGCAAACTTCAATCTGCACCGAAATCGCTGAACTCAGCTGAGCAACGGTTAGGGTGCAGAACAGGTCTCAGAATCTAGAGAGAGATAATGATTGAACTTGATTTTTTTGTTCATGGGATATGTGTGTCACTAGCAAGGCCAACGTTTATTCATTGTACCTAACTACCCTTGAGAAGGTGATGAACCACCTTCTTGAATACAACTGATTGGCTTTTTAGGCCATTTCAGAGGGCATTTAGAGTCAAACACATGGCTGTGGGTCTGGAGTCAAATGTAGGCCAGACCAGGTAAGGACCTCAGATTTCCTTCCCTAAAGAGCATTAGTGAACCAGATGAGTTTTTATGACAAACCAGTTATTTCATGGTCACCATTATTTTATTTCAGATTTGTCTAATTAATTGAATTTAAATTCTCCAGCTGCTGTGGTGGGATTTGAACTCATATCTCTAGATCATTAGTCCAGGCCTCTGGATCACTTGTTCAGTAAGATAACCACTGTTCTGCCATTCTCCACATTATTGAGTATTATGCTGGTACTCGCTGTTCTGGCTCAAATATAAAAGGAATAACTGGAGTGAGATATCTTCATATGAGGAGAGGCGAACATTGCAAAAGAAATGTTTCACTCAAATCAAAGCACTAAAATGCCACCTGTTAAATTTTGCTCTGTGAAACAGTTTATGTTTCTAAGCTAAATAATCAACATGTACACAGAGTATTCCTCCTGGAACCATGCCACCACTGTTACCTCTGGGTGGTGATTTCCTGCTGGCTTTGTTCTTTCAAGGACCACTTGTAGCAAGATTTGCTGTGTGGTGGTCCAGTGTTATGACACAGCAGATGACGTGCCAGGCAGATCAAATCCACAAGGGAAACTCGATCCTGCTATCACAATGGTTTTGCAATTTATATTTGCAGAAATTCAACAAGGCTCCTTAGACAGCACCTTCCAAACCCATGACCACTACTGTCTAGATGGACTAGGGCAGCAGATTGATGGGAACACCACCACCTGGAGGTTCCTCTCCAAGTCACTCACCATTCTGATTTGGAAATATATCGCCATTCCTTCACTGTCGCTGGGTCAAAATCCTGGAACTCCCTTCCTAACAGCACTGTGGGTGTACCTATACCACATGTAATGCAGTGGTTCAAGAAGGCAGCTCACCGACACCTTCTCAAGGGTAACTAGGGATGGGCAATAAATGCTGGCCCAACCAGTGAAGCCCACATCCCGTAAATGAATTTTAAAAATTATTTCGAGATGCATGCCCTGAATTCAGTAGCAATAAGTCCACCAAGACTTTAGAGATTTTTTAGAAAACTAAATTAAACACTTAATAACAAAAGAAAAGATTTTAAGCACATACATAGGTCTATAAATTACTACTATAATAACTCCTAAAACCCCTAATTAATCTGGCTTCTAGTTACACCCCCATTAAGGCAACAATAAACAAAAAATAGATTTTAAATAAATTCCGGCCGGTTAACACAATACCCTGGACAGTAGAATTCAAAGTGGCTTTTCCCAGCTTCAGTTTCTGTAGACAGCAGACTTAATGCACAAATACTGGAAGCTTTTTACACTTCTGGTGGATCTTATAATGCCTTCCCTAACACATAGCCTCCCTTCCCTTTATACATGTTTCTCCTTTTTAATGTAAATTCCATTGTTCCCATATGTCTTTGGAACTTTACCTTTCTCATAATATAAATCTCTTCATGGTGATAATATTATCAGGAACCTTTGGGAAAAATAAACACACCGCTTGGCCTAGCTTCTCTGGCTAGGTGTAACATCCTGCCATCTCTTTTAAATTCAAATTACCCTGATTTATCTAAGAATGCAAATTCTACTCACCTCACATTCTAAGACTTCAGCCATGTTTACGTATTTAGCATTTCAAACCCAGCTTCTTTTGATGAGTCAAAGCCTCCAGACCAGCTGTCTCCAATTCAATTAAATCCCACACACACACACACACACACACACACAGAAACTATCCAAACCCTACTATTAACCTACTTTTACAATAACTCACAACAATATTATGAGAATTATTATATTTTCATGACACTAGCATGTCTTCCACTTGTAAATTATGGTGAAATCGAAACCACTTGTTTCCAGAAAAATTTCAACATGCTAAGTTGATTTCTCATGGCAGAGGCATGAGGGAGGAGCTGGCCAGAATTGACTGGGAGATGAGCCTAGCAGGAAAGACAGTGGAACAGCAATGGCAGGAGTTTCTGGGAGTAATTTGGGAGACACAGCAAAAATTCATCCCTAGGAAGAAGAAGCATACTAAAGGGAGGATGAGGCAACCATGGCTGACAAGGGAAGTCAGGGACAGCATAAAAGCTAAAGAAAAAGCATACAATGCGGCGAAGAGCAGTGGGAAACCAGGGGATTGGGAAGCCTACAAAGACCAACAGAGGACAACTAAAAAAGAAATAAGGAGGGAGAAGATTAAATATGAGGGTAGGCTAGCCAGTAATATAAAAGAAGATTGCAAGAGTTTTTTTAGATATATAAAGGGTAAGAGAGAGACAAAAGTGGATATTGGGCCACTGGAAAATGACGCTGGAGAAGTAATATTGGGAAACAAAGAAATGGCAGAGGAACTGAATAGGTACTTTGCGTCAGTCTTCACGGTGGAAGACACGAGTAACATTCCCAAAGTTCAAGAGAGTCGGGGGGCAGAGGTGAGTATGGTGGCCATTACCAAGGAGAAGGTGCTAGGAAAACTGAAAGGTCTGAAGGTGGATAAATCACCTGAACCAGATGGATTACACCCCAGAGTTCTGAAGGAGATAGCTGAAGAGATAGTGGAGGCGTTAGTGGTGATCTTTCAGGAATCACTGGAGTCAGGGAGGGTCCCAGAGGACTGGAAAATCGCTAATGTAACCTCCCTGTTTAAGAAGGGAGTGAGGCAAAAGACGGGAAATTACAGGCCAATTAGCCTGACCTCGGTCGTTGGTAAGATTTTAGAGTCCATTATTAAGGCTGAGATTTCAGAATACTTGGAAGTGCATGGTAAAATAGGGCAAAGTTAGCATGGTTTCATCAAGGGGAGGTCATGCCTGACAAATCTGTTAGAATTCTTTGAGGAGGTAACGAGTAGGTTAGACAAAAGAGAGCCAATGGATGTTATCTATTTGGACTTCCAGAAGGCCTTTGACAAGGTGCCGCACAGGAGGCTGCTCAGTAAGATAAGAGCCCATGGTGTTAGAGGCAAGGTACTAGCATGGATAGAAGATTGGCTGTCTGGCAGGAGGCAGAGAGTGGGGATAAAGGGGTCCTTCTCAGGATGGCGGCCAGTGACTAGTGGAGTTCCGCAGGGATCAGTGTTGGGACCACAACTTTTCACTTTATACATTAATAATCTGTTTGAAGGAACTGAGGGCATTCTGGCTAAGTTTGCAGATGATACAAAGATAGGTGGAGGGACAGGTAGTATTGAGGAGGCGGAGATGCTGCAGAAGGATTTGGACAGGTTAGGAGAATGGGCAAAGAAGTGGCAGATGGAATATAATGTGGGGAAGTGTGAGGTCATGCACTTTGGTAGGAAGAATAGAGGCATAGACTTTTTTCTAAATGGGGAGAGAATTCAGAAATCTGGAGTGCAAAGGGACTTGGGAGTCCTAGTCCAGGATTCTCTTAAGGTTAACTTGCAGGTTGAGCCGGTAGGGAGGCAAATGCAATGTTGGCATTTATTTCAGAGGACTAGAATATAAAAGCAGGGATGTGCTGCTGAGGCTTTATAAGGCTCTGGTCAGACCACATTTAGAATATTGTGAGCAATTTTGGGCCCCGTATCTCAGGAAGGATGTGCTGGCCCTGGAGAGGGTCCAGAGGAGGTTCACTAGAACGATCCCAGGAATGAAAGGCTTAACATATGAGGAACGTTTGAGGACTCTGGGTCTATACTCAATGGAGTTTAGAAGGATGAAGGGGGATCTGATTGAAACTTACAGAATACTGAAAGGCCTGGATAGAGTGGACGTGGGGAAGATGTTTCCATTAGTAGGAGAGACTAGGACCTGAGGGCACAGCCTCAGAGTAAAGGGAAGACCTTTTAGAACAGAGATGAGGAGAAACTTCTTTAGCCAGAGAGTGGTGAATCTATGGAATTCATTGCCACAGAAGGCTGTGGAGGCCAGGTCACTGAGTGTATTTAAGACCGAGATAGATAGGTTCTTGATTGGTAAGAGGATCAAAGGTTACGGGGAGAAAGCAGGAGAATGGGGTTGAGAAACTTATCAGCCATGATTGAATGGTGGAGCAGATTCGATGGGCCAAATGGCCTAATTTCTGCTCCTATGTCTTATGGTCTTATGGACTGGATAAACCTGCCCCCAAGGTAATGCTCTGGGGACTCGGGTTTGAATCCCACCATGGCAGATGGTGGAATTTGAATTCAATAAAAATCTGGAATTAAAAGTCTGGTGATCACCGTGGAACCATTGCTGATTGTTGTAAAAATCCATCTGGTTCACTAATGCCCTTTAGGGAAGGAAATCTGCCATCCTTACCTGGTCTGGCCTACATGTGACTCCAGACCCACAGCAATGTGGTTGACTCTTAAATGCCCGCTGAACAAGAGAAATTAGGGATGGGTAATAAATGCTGGCCGAGCCAGTGACACCCCATATCCCATGAATGAATTTTTTAAAAATTTAGGACAAAGCACACTTGAATAATCAACAGTGGACAAAATTCACATGTACTATGTAGTCACAGATCCTCAGGGTACTTACCCTTTAACAATCAACCAATTTCTAATCATTTCAATGCTCCCTCAGTACTGCCCATTGACACAACAATGCAGCACTCCCTCAGTACTGCCCCTCCGACAGTGCAGCACTCTCTCCGTACGGCCTCTCTAACAGTGCTACTGACCCTCTGACATAGCAGCACTCCCTCAGTACTGCCCCTCCAACATTGTAGCGCTCCCTCTCTACTGACCCTTCAACAGTGAAGTGCTCTCTCTGTACTGAACCTCTGACAGTGAAGCGTTTCCTCAGTAATGACCTGCCAACATTGCAGCAGTCTCCCTGTACTGTTCCTCTGACAGTGCAGCACTCTTTCGGTACTGTTCCTCTGACAGTGCAGCACTCCCTCAGTGCTGCCCCTCCAACAGTGCAGTATTCCCTCAGTACTGACCCGCCAACAGTGCAGCACTACCTCAGTACAGACTCTCCAACACAATAGTGCAGCACTCCCTCAGTCCTGACCCTCTGACACAACAGTGCAGCACTCCCTCAGTACTGCCCCTCCAACAGTTCGGTGGTCCCTCAGTGCTGACTCCCCGACAATGCAGCACTCCTGCTGTACTGTTCCTCTGACAGTGCAGGGCTCCCTCGGTACTGACCCTCCGACAATGCAGCGCTCCATCAGTCGGAGAAAGCATATTATCTAAATGTTGAGAGATTGCAGAGCTCTGAGGTGCAGAGGGATCTGGATGTCCTAGTGCATAAATCACAAAAGGCTAGTATGCAGGTACAGCAAGTAATTAGGAAAGCTAAAAGAATGTTATTATTTATTGCAAAGGAAATTGAACACAGAAGTAGGGAGGTTATGCTCCAGTTGTAGAGGGCACTAGTGAGACCACATTTGGAGCACTGTGTATAGTATTGGTCATCTTATTTAGGGAAAGATGTAAATGCATTGGAAGCAGTTCAGAGAAGGTTTACCAGATTAATAACTGGAATGGTTGGGATGTCTTATGAGGAAAGGTTAGACAGACTAGGCTTTTATCCACTGGAGTTTAGAAGAGTAAGAGGCGATTTGATTGAAACATATAAGTTCCTGAGGGGTCTTGACAGGATGGATGTGGAGAGGATGTTTCCTCTTATGGGAGAATCTAGGACTAGGGGTCACTGTTTAAAAATAAGGGGTCAGCCATTTAAAACAGAGATGAGGTGAAATTTTTTCTGAGTGTCGTGAGTCTTTGGAACTCTCTTCCTGGAAAGATGGTGGAAGCAGAGTCTTTGAATATTTTTAAGGCAGAGGTGGATAGATTCTTGGTAAGCAAGGGGGTGATAGTTTGTTGGGGGTAGGTGGGATGCTGATTTCAGGTTACTATCAGATCAGCCATGATCTTATTAAATGGCGGAGCAGGCTTGAGGGGCTGAATGGCCTACTCTTGCTCCTTGTTTGACAGTGCAGTACTCCCTGAGTACTGCCAGTCCAACAGTAGAGCACTCCCTCTGTACTGACCCTTTGACACAACAGTGCAACAGTCCCTCAGTGCTGCCTCTCCGACAGTTCAGCACTCACTCAGAACTGACCTTCTGACAGTGCAGTGCTGCCTCAGTACAGCACCAGAGTTAACCGAGACTTTGTGCTCAAGACTAGAATTGTCTGATCCTGTTGGTGGTGGATATCATGGCAGGCGTGAGCAGACAATATGGCAAGAAGGCCAAAAATTGGTTTTACGCTGTTGTGAGGTGAGGGAAGTGGCCACGCCCTAGGAAAAGCTTGTCAAAAGTGAGGATTCTTCCGCAGCTGAGACCGTTCAGCTGCAACTCCATTGATATGCTTGGAGTCGGGCCTCTGAAGCTTTTCTGCCCACTCAAGCAACGCAAAAGTATGAATGTGCCACCAAGTGTTCCAGAACTTTTCACCCCTCAGGCGCAGACTGCAAATTAATGTGCGTTTTTGGGGGCCGCAGAACAACTGGCCGACTAGGCAAGTTGTAAAATCCCCTTGCGAAAGGTGGCCATGGCGCAGGGAGGACTAGTAATCCAGAGACCCAGGGTAATTCTCTGGGGACCCAGTTTGAATCCTGCCATAGCAGATGGTGGAATTTGAATTCAATAAAAATCTGGAATTAAAAGTCTAATAATGACTATGAAACCATTGTCGACTGTAAAAACCCATCTGGTTCACCAATGCCCTTTAGGGAAGGAAATCTGCCATCCTTACCTTGTCTGGCCTACATGTGACTCCAGATCCACAGCAATGTGGTTGAACTGCCTTCTGAACAAGGGCAATTAGGGATGGGCAATAAATGCTGGCCTAGCCAGTGATGCCCACATCCCATGAATGAATTTTTTAAAAAGTCACTGGTGGAGGCACTCAGAGCCCCTTGCAATATCCTTATTAAGGTTTAGACCAGTATCCCTCATGGTTCAAACTAACAGTGCAGCCTTGTAGTGCGGGTTAGTAGAGTGCCTGCGCCTGAGCTGAGAGTACAGCATGCAGTCCAATGGGCGAAGCTGCCACCAATCGCTCAGGCGGAGTGAGGCAGAGATGGGTGTGGTTTCGGACAGCCATTGAGCGCACTACACACTGGCCATCCAAATGGTGGCCAGCACTCTCCTGCACGCATAAAGGGGCCTTCAGACTTAACCAAGAGAGGTTCTTAGGACATGTATGCTAACCCATGCGTCTCTCTCTCTCTTTGATTGTACAGAAGGAGAACATCAGGATCATGGAGCCTGGTGATTTAGCGGTATGCCTCATGGCTTACAGGGAGCAGAGAAGAAGAAGAAGAGTGAGACAGAGGCGCCTGGCTCGCCAATGGGAGGAGCACCACCTTTAAGATGAAGGTGCACTAGAGCCTCCTGTGCACGCAGCTGAAAATCTCGTTCGAGCTGTCACTTATAGGTGCCATGCTAGACCCAGGGTCTACAGATGGCACTTGTCATTCCTGCAGATGACTGAGAACCAGTGTCACAGAAGATTGTGCATGTCCAGGGAACTGGTTGGTCACATATGCCACCTGCTGCAGGATTTGGCGCCACGGAGACATGGAGGGTATCCACTGCCAGTAGCCATGAAAGTGACCATGGCACTCAGTTTTTACACCAGTGGCTCCTTCCAGGGCTCCACAGGTGACCTGTGCAGGATCTCACAAGCCTCCATACACAACTGCATCCAGGAGGTCACGGATGCCTTCTTTGGAAAGGCACAGAACTTTGTGCTTTTCAACCGGGATCAGGCAAACCAGGAAGTAAGAGCCCTGAGATTTGTGGCAATCACTGGTTTTCCAGAGGTACAGGGTGCCATCGACTGCACTGACGTGGCACTTAGATCTCCCTGGCAACAACAGTCAACTATATCAACCACAAGGGCTTCCACTTGCTGAATGTTCAGCTGGTGAGTGACCACCACAAACGCATCCTTCAGGTCTGAGCACGATTCCCAGGGAGCATCCATGACTCCTACATCCTTACGTCCCAGATCCTTAACATCTTCCTGGGTCCACAGAGGCTGCAGGGTTGGATCCTTGGGCTACCCACAGAGGAAGTGGTTGATGATGCCTATGTGGCAGCCTCAGAGGGCAGAAGAGAGATGGTACAGCGAGGCTCATGTCGCAACCCAGAGCAAACGATAGGTATATTGAAAATGAGGTTTCAGTGCCTCGACAGGTCTGGTGGAGCACTGCAATATAGTCCCCAGAGGGTGTAGCGCGTCATCATAGTTTGCTGCGTGCTACACAACCTGGCGCTGCAATGGGGGGAGGACCTGGCTGAGGAGGAGATGGAAGAGCTGCATGTCTCCTCTGATGAGGGGAATGTTGAAGGGTATGATGGTGATGAGGTCCTTGAAGGCAAGGATGCTGGCACTTGAGTCCATTGCATTGGCCAGACGAGGCATGCATGCTCATGAGACCCTCATAGCCGCAGGATTCATGGAGGAATATCACGAGATGCAGTGAGGACAGTCCTGACATCCTCACCTTGCACCTGTGATCGTTTGACTCCTGTGTGGCTGATGGCAGCCACACTGCAAAGGGAAGAGGCCCTGGACTGAGACACTTGCCTTTATCTTGTGCAGGAGCCAAGGTTTCACATCTGAGTAACACAAACACTGCTCATCTTTCAAGGAACTATAGACAAGGAGACATTCTTGGGAGTTTATTTGCAATAATGAACACTATGTACAAGTGATTAATGCCCTGTGCCATGCTGTGCAACTTCATCTTCTTAAACACCTTAACTGCTATGTCTTGGTGCTCCCCCGACATCCACAGTGGAGGTGGAGGCAGCCTGCTGACGGCTACACCCTGTTGCCTGTGATGACTTTGACAGACGTCCTCTAGAGGGCCGAGACCTGGAGGGCCCCAGCCTGCTTTGGGTGTCCTGCTGCGGGTCAGGTGCACCATCCTCAGCCTGTGGAGCTGGAGATGATGGTGTCACAGGAAGAGGGGATTTGGATCGGCCAGACATTCCTGGAGTCACTTGGATGGACGGCCCCGGGGTGTCGAGCTACTGGTCCTATGAGTGCCCAACAGCCTGTGGCTGACTCCTTGAGAAGAAGGGGAAGCTGGAGTGAGATCAAGCTGCCCCGCACCCCTCTCGCGTTGACCCTTGTACGCCAACTATGACGTCAGCGATGGAGTTCAGCCTGTGCAGCATTGTAGGACCGATGTCATTGATCAAAGTCTCCATGGCGGTCGCCATCCTGTCAGTGTTGACCTCGGTGCGTCGGTATGTTGGTGCTATCACCTCGTGCTGAAGGCGGACGGACTCCTCCATTGTTCCTTGCAATCTGAGGAGTGCACCAGACATCCCTTCCTGATGTTCCCGTGATTGCCTTTGCAGCTCCAACAACTGATTGAGGGCCGAATCTAGAGGCCCATCATCTGATTTGGACTCAACAGGTCCCTTGCCTCCAGCAGTCCTACGAGTGCCAGCGACCTCAGTTGTCCCTGCCTCCGCCTGCTATGAAACAGATCGTGATCCCAAGGCTGCTCTACATCTAGATCCTACCGAGGTATGTGTTGCTGCACTGATGGAGGGTATGGGTGGGTGCCGTGACGGATCTGACCTCAAGGTCCTCATCCGAGGTGCTCTCGGCACTGGAGTCGGGTCAAGGTTACCTGAGAGTGATGTGACAGAAGTGCCTAGGAAAGAAAATGGAGATTATTAGTGCTTGGCAGCCATCTTACACACAGAACAGTGGACTCAGAGTAGCATTGCCAGAGGGATGATGTGGTGCAGGGTCCTCCACAGTGCGTCCACTGTTGCCGCAGGAATGGTCCACGTCCTCTCCAGCCAGCTCCAACATGCGACTCTCAAAAGGAGTGAGGACCTTGATGTCCAGCACTCCAGCCCCAGTCTGGGACCTCTCCACGTGACTGTGGGCAATTTCATCCTGCATAAAGACAGATGGAGAGAGTGTGAGCTAGGCGCATGCCAGGGCAAATGAGAAGGATGCCAGGTGTGCGTGTGTGCTGAGTGGAGCCATGGGGATGAGGAGGCCAGATGGAGATGTGAGGGTGTGGTGAGAGTGTGAGTAACTCATAGACTCATAGATGTCTACAGCACAGAAGGAGACCATTCGGCCCATCGTGTCCACATCGGTCAACAAAGATCTGACTACACTAATCCCATTTTCCAGCGCTTGGCCCATAGCCCTGGAGGCTATGGCAACGCAAGTGAATATCTAAATACTTCTTAAATGTTACGAGAGTTTCTGACTCAACCACCCTTTCAGACAGTGAGTTTCAGACTCCCACCACCCCCCGGGTGAAAACTTTCTCCTCAACTCCCCTCTTAGCCTTCTAACTCTTACCTTAAATCTATGCCCCCTGGATATTGACCCCGCTACTAATGGAAAAAGTGCCTTCCTATCCACCCTATCTATGTCCCTCATAATCTTATACAGCTCCATCAGGTCCCCTCTCAACCTTCACTGCTTCAAGGAAAACAACTCCAGCCTATCCAATCTTTCCTCATAGCTCAGATCCTCCAACACAGGCAGCATCCTGGTAAATCTCCTCTGCCCCCTCTCCAGTGCAATCACAGCCTTCCTTATTGTGGTGACCAGAACTGCACGCAGTACTCCAGTTGTGGCCTAACCAGCATTTTATACAGTTCCAGCATAACCTCTCTGCTCTTGTATTCTATGCCTCAGCTAATAAAGGTAAGTATCCCATATGCTTTCTTAACCACCTTATCTACCTGTCCTACTGTCTTCAGGGATCTATGGATATGCACATCAAGGTCCCTCTGACCTTCAGTACTTTCCAGGGTCCTACCATTTACAGTGCAATCCCTTGCCTTGTTAGCCCTCCCCAAGAGCATTACCTCACACTTTCCGGGTCGAATTCCATTTGCCATTGCTCTGCCCACCTGACCAGTCCATTGATATCCTCCTGCAGTTTATGGCTATCCTCCTCACTATTTACCACCCTACCAATTTTTGTGTCATCCATGAACTTCTTGATCATACCCACTCCATTTAAATCCAAATCATTTATGTACACTACAAACAGCAAGGGCCCCAGCATCAAGCCCTGCAGACCCTAATGGAAACAGACTTCCAGTCACAGAAACATCCCTCTACATCATCCTCTGCTTCCTGCCTCTCAGCCAATTTTGGATCCAACGTGCCACTTTGCCTTGGATCCCATGGGCTCTTACTTTCTTGACCAGTCTGTCATGAGGGACCCTATCAAAAGCCTTGCTAAAGTCCATGTAGACCATGTCAAATGCATTACCCTAATCAACACTCCTGGTTACCTCTTCAAAAAATTCGATCAAATTTGTCAAACATGACCTTCCCTTAACAAATCCATGCTGACTATCCCTGATTAATCCATGTCTCCAAGTTCAGATGTATTCTGTCCCTCAGAATTCTTTCTAGTAACTTCCCCACCACCTAGTTAGACTGACTGGCCTATAATTTCCTGGTCTATCCCTTCCTCCCTTTTTCAATAATGGATCAACATTACCAGTCCTCTGGCACCTCACCTGTGGCCAGAGAGGTTTTGAAATTTACAGCCAAGGCCCCAGACATCTCGTCCCTTGCCTCCCACAACAGCCTGGGATACATTTCATCCGAGCCTGCGGATTTACCCACTTTTAAGGACACTAAACCCACCAGTACCTCCTCCCTCTCTATGTTAATTTCCTCTAATATTTCACAGTCCTCCACCTTGATGTCTATATCTGCGTCGTCCTTTTCCATTGTGAAGACCGACGCAAAGTATTCATTGAGGACTGCACCCACATCTTCCGGGTCCACACACACATTACCTCTATGGTCCCTAATTGCCCCTATTCTTTCCCTAGTAATTCTCTTGCTCTTTATATGTTTAAAAAACCCCTTTGGGTTTTCCTTTATTCTACCCACCAGTGCTTTCTCATGCAGTCTCTTAGCTTTCCTAATTTCATTTTTAAGTTCCCCTCTGCACTTTTTATACTCCTCTAAGGACTCTGCCGTACTGAGCACTCGGTATCTGCCATAAGCTTCTCTTTTTTTCCTTAATCCTAACATTTATGTCCCTTGGCATCCAGGGTTCTCTGGACTTGGTCCCCCCCTTCATCTTTATGGGAATGTATTTGCCCTGTTCTCTTGCTATTTCCTCCTTGAATGCCTCCCACTACTCTGACAGTTTTATCTGTAAGTAGCTGCTCCCAGTCCACTTGGGCCAAATCACATCTCATCTTAGTAAAATTAGCCTTTCCCCAGTTTAGAACTTTTATTCCCAGCCGAACCTTGCCCTTTTCCATAACTATCTTAAATCTAACTGAGTTATGGTCACTAGCTCCAAAATGCTCCCCTACTGATATGCCTTCCGCCTGCCCGGGCTCATTTCTGAATATTAGGTCCAGAATTGCCCCCTCCCTTGTTGGGCTTTCTACATAATAGCCAAAAAAGTTCTCCTGGATGCAACTTAAGAATTTTTCTCCCTCCCTACCTTGCACGCTAAAACTATCCCAGTTAATATTTGGGTAGTTAAAATCCCCTACTATTACTACCCTATTCTTACAATTCTCTGAAATTTGATTACATATTTGATCTTCTATCTCTCCCTGACTGTTTGGGGGCCTATAGTACACACCCAATAGTGTGTTTGCCCCTTTGTGTTTTTTACTTCTACCCATATGGCTTCATTTGATGATTCTTCCAAGATATCATCCCTCCTCACTGCTATAATTGATTCCTTGATCAATATTGCAACCCCCCATCCTCTTCTCTCCCCCTCTCGATCTCATCTGAATGCTTTATAACCAGGAATATTGAGCTGCCAAACTTGCCCTTTTAGCCAGGTCTCGGTAATAGCTATGATATCATACTCCCACATGCCTATCTGTGCCTTCAGCTTGTCTGTCTTATTCCTCAAGCTCCTTGCACTAAAATATATTCCATTTAGCCTTGCTAAACTCACTTCTTTCTTATCTAGCCTAAGTTTCTCCTGCCTTCCAAACTCACTTACTAGCTTTTTAACTTCTAATTCCATCTCAGCTTCTCTCTCCTCTGAACTACTTTTAAGGATCCCATCCCCCTGCCAATTTAGTTTAAATCTGCCCCAACAGCATTGGCAACCTCCCCGCAAGGATGTTGGTCCCGTTCCTGTTAAGATGTAACCTATCCAACTTGTATAGGTCTCACCTCCCCCAGAAATGGTCCCAATGCCCCAGGAATCTAAAGCCCTCCCTCCTGCACCATCTCTTCAGCCACGCATTCATCTGCTCTATTCTTCCTATACTCACTACTGCATAGCGCCAACAGTAATCCCGAGATTACTACCTTTGAAGTCCTGCTTTTCAATTTCTTACCTAACTCCCTAAAGTTTGCTTGCAGGATCTCATTCCTCTTTCTTCCTATGTCATTGGTCCCAACGTGGACCGCGACCTCTGGCTGTTCACACTCCCTCTTCAGAATGTCCTGCAGCCGTTCAGTAACATCCTTGACCCTGGCACCTGGGAGGCAACATACCATCCAGGAGTCACTTCTACGGCCGCAGAAGCACCTGTCTACTCTCCTCACTAACGAATCCCCTACCACTATTGCCCATCCACACTTCTTCCTCCCCTCCCCCCCACCCACCGAGCAGCTGGACCACCCACAGTGCCATGGCCTTGGCTCTGGTTGGCCTCCACAGAGGAACCGTCACTCTCTCCATTTTCCAAGGCCAAAAAATGGTTTGTGAGCAAGATGCATTGGGGGGATTCCCTCACTACCAGCCTGGTCCCCTTCTTCTATCTGGCGGTCACCCATTCCCTGTCTTCTTGCACTTCCTTAAGCTGCGGTGTGACCACGTCCTGAAACATACTATCCACAAATCTCTCAGCCTTGTGAATGCACCGTAGTGCCCCCAGCTGCCGCTCAAGCTCCAAAACCTGGAGCTCGAGTTGCTCCAGTCGGAGACACCTCCTGCACACATAGTCATCCAGACCATCAGGAGCGTCTAGGATTTCCCACATAGCGCAGGATGTGCAAATCACAGGACTGAGCTCCCCAGACATACCTTAACTAAATAGAATGTGGATCCTTGCCTTTATTTTACCCTTACTCCTACTTGAGTATAGACTAGATGCTTGATCCTCTAGATGGACTAGATCCTCTAGGTGCTGCTGACTACCTGTCCCAGGGTCCTCCTCTCGTACTCTTCTCAAGGGTGATGTCCCTTGAGCTGGCAGTGAGTGAGATGCCAGTGAATATGTGATGGGCTTGTGAGTGTGTGAGTTTGGAGTGATGAGATGGTTGCCTTACGCTGGTGGCATGGATGAGATGATTCACCCTTTATCTGCACTGGATGGTCGACCTCTTGCATGCAGCATTGGCACTGACCACCTCTGCCACTGCCTCCCAAGCCGGAGTGGTGAGGCTGATGGGCTTCCTGTGGCCAGAGCAGAGGTAGAGGACATCGCGGTGAGCCTTGACGGTGTCCAGAATGCATTCCAGGGATGCATCACTGAATTGGGGGGGCTGCACTCTTCTTGGCTTTTAGGGCTATGTCTTCACTGGAGCGGTCCTGAGCTGCAAGCATTGAGAAGTGTGCACACGGCTGCAGTTTAAATATGGCGACCAGAGTGAGGAAGCGGCAAGGTAACGGCATGGCGGGCAAATTGGAGGCCAGCCACCAGCGATCTGGCATGTGACTGCATAATTTATGAGGCTGGAAGGGGACGATATCGTGCAAAAATCTGTCATTGCAGTCGACAGGTAAAACATCTTTTCTCACACCTACTACCGCACTTTGTGCAAATCTGGGATGATTCCGCCCCCTGTCTCTGGAGTGAAAATTGAATCCACAAACCTTCTGACTCTGGTAAAAGTAACACCCAACAGGGCACAGCTGACTTTAATCTGCCATTAATATTCCTGTCACAAGACTTCCACCAACCCATTAAAGTGTCAGGACACGTAAATCTAGAGACAATGAGAATCTATGTACAGCTACCCCACTCATTTGCTGAATGCCAGGGGCCAGAATGTTAATCTGTATCTAATGTGGCCCATTTAAACAACTGCTCACCATTGTAACCACAATGTACATTAATTCTTATCCGTTAACACGTGTCACTTTAGATGTTGCCATCTGGAAGTCCTGGGGATTGCAGCTTTAAGTATCAGATAATTACTATTCTAGCTGCTACGTGGAATTAATCACCACTTATTGTCCACTCCTCCGGTTATTTTCTGAAATTACTAACAAATTATCTGCCAGACTCAGAATATTGCATTCCTGCTGCATTTAACAACACAGACACAGCTCAAAGTGACAGGTCTCTCACACATATGATAGATTACAATTTGTGCTGTAGTGCTTCAGATTTAACAAGTAGGACAAGGAGGAGGTTTGTATGAACAGGCTGCAATAAAGCCTTGTGATCAGCAGGTAGTGCTCAGTTACCGCACTGAATGAATGAATGGCCTGACAAAAATTCAGACCATTCTTAGCCACCAAATCCAACTAGACCTGAAAAGAGGTCCACTGTCATTACTTTCATGAACGTACAACATATGTTCCCTCTCCAGGAAAAGAATAACCCCCGACAGAAGGGCTGTGACTTGTTCCATGTTCTTTCACAGAACTATTAACATATTCTATTTTCTTACCTTTATGCCACTATCAGCAACTTCTTTCTTTCAGGTGCTAAGGAACGCAAGCTCCAACAACTCATCGACACCAACACCCATCCAGGACCCTCCACCCCTGCCCGACCCTCTGACCCCCCCCATTCCGTCTTCTAATCCCAGCCCCAGCCGTGTATTCACCATACCCACTGACCTTCCCCTCTCTGATGCTGAATGTTCAGTACTCAGCAAAGGACTCAGTTTCATATTCTTACGCCCTCACCTCAATGAATTCCAGGCTCGGCACGATGCTGAACTCTTCTTCCACCGCCTTCGTCTCCGTGCTCACTTCTTTGGGCAGGAGTCCTCCCCCCATTCAACGGATCCTTTCACCTGCCTCCAATATTCTCCCTCCCTCTGGATCCTTACCTGCTCTTGATCTTTTCATTGAGAACTGTCGGTGTGACATCAGTCGTCTCAATTTCTCTGCTCTTCTCACCCACTCTAACCTGCGTCCTTCTGAACTCCATTCTCTCAGGTCCAACCCTGACTTTGCCATCAAACCTGCTGACAAAGGTGGTGCTGTTGTTGTCTGGCGTACTGACCTCTACTTCGCAGAGGCTGAGCGCCAACTCGCAGACACTTCCTCCTACCTGCCCCTGGACCATGACCCCAAAACCGAACATCAAGCCATTGTTTCCAGGACCGTCACTGACCTCATCTCCTCTAGAGATCTTCCCTCCACAGTTTCCAACTTCATGGTCTCCCAACCTCGGAGAGCCCGCTTCTACCTCCTACCCAAAATCCACAAACAGGACTGTCCCGGCAGACCGATCATGTCAGCCTGTTCCTGCCCCACAGAACTCATTTCTTGCTATCTTGATTCCATTCTCTCTCCCCTTGTCCAGTCTCTTCCCACCTACATCCGCGATTCCTCTGATGCTCTACATCATATCAACAATTTCCAGTTCCCTGGCCCCAACTGCCTCCTCTTCACCATGGACATCCAATCCCTCTTCACCTCCACCCCGCACCGGGTTGGTCTGAGTGCTCTCCGCTTCTTCCTTGAACAGAGGCCCGAACAATCTCCATCCACCACCACACTCCTTCATCTGGCTGAACTTGTTCTCTCACTGAACAATTTCTCCTTAAACTCATCTCACTTCCTCCAAATAAAAGGTGTGGGCATGGGTACCCGCATGCGTCCCAGTTATGCCTGTCTCTTTATGGGGTATGTGGAACATTCCTTGTTCCAGAGCTACTCAGGCCCCTCCCACAACTCTTTCTCAGTACATTGATGGCTGTTTCGGTGCTGCTTCATGCTCTAGTCCGGACCTGGAAAAATTTATTAATTTTGCTTCCAATTTCCACCCCTCCATCACTTTCACATGGTCCATCACTGACACTTCCCTTCCCTTCCTTGACCTCTGTCTCAATTTCTGGTGATAGACTATCCACCAATATTCATTACAAGCCCACCGACTCCCACAGCTACCTCGACTATAGCTCCTCATACCCTGCCTCCAATAAGGACTCCATCCCATTCTCTCAGTTCCTTTGCCTCCATCGCATCTGTTCCGATGACGCCACTTTCCAAAACAGTTCTTCTGACATGTCTTCCTTCTTCCTTAACTGAGGTTTTCCACCCACGGTGGTTGACAGGGCCCTCAACCATATCCGACCCATCTCCTGCGCATCTGCCCTCACACCTTCCTCTCCCTCCCAGAACCATGATAGGGTCCCTCTTGCCCTCACTTATCACCCCAACAGCCTCAGCATTCAAAGAATCATCTTCCGTCATTTCCAGCATGATGCCACCACCAAACACATCTTCCCTTCACCCCCCATGTCGGCATTCCGTCGGGACTGTTCCCTCTGGGACACCCTGGTCCACTCTTCCGCCACCCCCTACACCTCAACCCCCTCCCACAGCACCTTCCCATGTAACCGTAGAAGGTGCAACACCTGCTCCTTTACTTCCCCCCTCCTCACCATCCAAGGGCCCAAACACTCCTTTCAAGTGAAGCAGCACTTCATTTGCACTTCCCTCAATTTAGTCTACTGCATTTGCTGCTCCCGATGCGGTCTCCTCTACACTGGAGAGACTAAACACAGACTGGGTGACCGCTTTGTGGAACACCTTCGGTCTGTCTGCAAGCATGACCCAGACCTTCCTGCCACTTGCCATTTCAACACACCACCCTGCTCTCATGCCCACTTGTCCATCCTTGGCCTGCCGCAATGTTCCAGTGAAGCTCACCGCAAACTGGAGGAACAGCACCTCATCTTCCAATTAGGCACTTTACAGCCTTCCAGACTTAACATTGAGTTCAACGACTTCAGATCATGAACTCTCTCCTCCATCCTCACCCCTTTTTGATCCCCCTTTTCTAATAATTATTATATATTTTTTTCTTATTTTTATTTATTTTTAATTATTTTTTAAAAATATATTTTTCTTTTCCCACCAATTTCTATTATTATTACTTTTAAAATGTATTTCCATTCATTGTTTTATACCCACCTTTTAGCCTCTTTCGATCCCCTCCCCCCATCCCACCCCCACTAGGGCCATCTGTCACTTGCTCATCCTGCTTTCCACCCTTAATGTCACCATTAGCACATCCTTTAGCTAATATCACCACCGTCAACACCCCTTCGACCTTTTGTTTATGACATCTTTGGCAATCTCTCCTTTGTCTCCACCTATCACTGGAACTCTATCCAGCTTCACCTGTCCAACCCCCCTTAAACAGCTTATATTTCACCACATTTTTATTTCTCTTTAGTTCTGATGAAGTCATACGGATTCAAAACGTTAACTCTGTCTTTCTCTCCACAGACCTGCTGAGTTTTTCCTGCAATTTTTGTTTTTGTTTCAGATTTCCAGCATCCGCAGTATTTTGCTTTTACCTTCTTTAATCTTTACCATTAACAGTCCCTTTGCCTTGTGTCCATGACATCTTTGTCAATCTCTCCTTACTCCCCAATTATCGCTGGCCTTCTATCCAGCTTCACCTGCTCCATCCCCCTAAACAGTATAAATTTAAACACATTTCTACTTCTGTTTAGCCCTGAAGAAGAGTCATACTTACCCGAAACGTTAACTCTGTTTCTCCCTCCACAGATGCTGTCAGACCTGCTGAGTTTTTCCAGCATTTTCTGTTTTTATTAACCCCTTAGCTCCTTCCTTCCAACTTTAAAAGTGCTTCATGGGAGAGTGAAATTCTGGCTTGTCTCCTGACTGTTTTTTATCTGTTAACTAGAAGACAGGCAATCAAATCTGGCTTTTGTAACTGTCAGTTCAGAGGCTCCTGAGGTGAGCAGATGTTAAAGTGAACATTTTGTGAACATTTTTAATGTTTGCACCTAAATTCATTTATAGCAGCAGAAAATCTTTCCAATTTCCCCAAGATTTTGTATCATGTTAACAACAACAAACATAGCACAAAGGAAATGGGAGAACATGTCAAAAGAAACTTCTTTATTCGGAAGTGGTGAGAATGTGAAATCTGAGGCAAATAGCACCAATGAATTTAAGGGAAATCTAATATGTGAGAGAGAATTAAATAAAATGATGCACTGATGGGGTGAGATGAAGTAGGGTGAGAGGAGGCTCATGTGGGGCATAAACAGTGACATAGAATTGTTGGGACGAATGGCCTATTCCTGCTCTTGTAGCCACAGTATTTATATGGCTAGTCCAGTTCAGTTTCTGGTCAATGGTAACCCCCAGGATGTTGATAGTGGGGGATTCAGTGATGGTAATGCCATTGAATGTCAAGGAGCGATGGTTTGATTCTTTCTTGTTGGGGATAGTCATTGCCTGGCACTTGTGTGGCGTGAATGTTACTTGCCTCTTGTCAGCCCAACCCTGGATATTATCCAGGCCTTGCTGCATTTAGACATGGACTGCTTCAGTATCTGAGGAGTCGTGAATGGTGCTGAACATTGTGCAATCATCAGCGAACATCCCTACTTCTGACCTTATGATGGAAGGAAGGTCATTGGTGAAGCAGCTGAAGATGGTTTGGCCTAGGACAGTACCCTGGGGAACTCCTGCAGAGACATCCTGGAACTGAGGTGATTGACCTCCAAAGATCATAACCATCTTCCTTTGTTCTAGGTATGACTCCAACCAGCGGAGAATTTTCCCTCTGATTCCCATTGACTCCAGTTTTGCTAGGGCTCCTTGATGCCACGCTCAGTTAAATGTTGCCTTGATGTCTAGGGCAGTCACTCTCACCTCACCTCAGAAGTTCAACTCTTTTCTCCACTGACTGGAGTCATACCCAGCATAAAGGAAGATGGTTGTGGTTGTTGGAGACACAAAGTACTCCACTTTCTTACTAAATAAACACTGTGCCACCCACATAAATGTAAAGAATTCTGTGTTTATACTGTGGTAGTTTTATAGGTTTAATGTAGCTAAAACTTAAAATATTATACATACACACTACTGATTTACATTAACCCACCAAAGCACCTGGGTATTACAATGCAGCATTTTCAATCACAAATTGAAAATCTCTCCTCAATTTTTATTTTCATTGTCTTTATTTTTTACACACTGTGAAAGCAACAACTTCCAAACCCCACTGCCCAAGCTTCCCCATCAGGATGATCAACTGTCCCAAATTCATCCTGTAATCCAGTTGTCCCATGTCCTGGGTTGTTTGAGACCGGGGTGCTGTTTTTTCCGTATTTGTGATGTTGGAGCTTTGCACATAAGTACTACACACCTGTGCAAGCTCACTGAGCTCTCCTCTTCAAGTTTCGCTCTGGTAGCCTGAAAAAGTCCGAAAGCTCCAGCACTCCCACTGGCTCTCACAGCCCTAGACTAGCCACCCCCATTCCTACTCCACCCCCAATCCCACCACCCCCCACCGAGCACCCACTCCACCTACACCCCTCACTCCCAATCCATCCCCCAACCCCATGAACTCCTACTACACCTACCCCCCACTCCCAATCCACGCCATACTCCCACTCCACCCCCAAGCCCCCCAACTCCCACTCCACCCAACAATCTGCCACCCCAACTCCCACTCCAACCACCCACCACGCCCCAACCCTCCCTCCCATTCCACCCACCACCCCCACCGCTCTTATTGGTTTGTGCCAACAGCACAGAATCCCTTAATTTTTTCGCCAGGAGTTGGTCATCCTGATCAACACGTACCAGTTAGAAAGGGTTTGAGTGAGGACAAGATTGGGCTCCGCTGTAATGTTGAATAGTGTTGAATAGTAAAGCCTCTGGGCTTAAATGTTCCGAATAGGCATTTAGGCAATGTTCCAGAGGGTGACCATCTCCTGTTGAACTGATACCACTAACAGTCAAAAGACTTCAGAAGGGGAGAAGTGAAATAAAGATACTGTTTCATTGTCATTGCAGACAGCACCCGATGGCTGGAAGAACTCAGTGCGACACAACCTGTCTTTGAATAAATGTTTTGAGAAAGTGGAGAACAAGTCTGGGGGAACATCCAGAAAAGGCTGTTTGTGGACCCTGAACCCCAGCAAGATCCAGAAGATGCAGGAAGAGCTGCAGAAATGGAGGAGGAAAGATCCTGGGGCTGTGAGAAAGAGCATGGCCAAGCCAGGCAAGTAGGAAAGATTACTAATGGGCAGCAATCTGCTGCCCATTGTAGTAAACTCAGCAGCCTGCTGCAGCCTGCTTTATTTATACGAACATACGAACAAGGAGCAGGAGTAGGCCATTCAGCCCCTCAAGCCTGCTCCGCCATTTGATAAGATCATAGCTGATCTGATGGTAACCTGAAGTCAGCCTCCTACCTACCCCCAATAACCTTCCACCAGCTTGCTTATCAAGAATCTATCCACCTGTGCCTTAAAAATATTCAAAGACTCTGCTTCCACCACCTTTTCAGCAAGAGAGTTCCAAAGACACACGACCCTCTGAGTGAAAGAATTTCGCCTCATCTCTGTTTTAAATGGGCGAGCCCTTATTTTTAAACAGTGACCCCTAGTTCTAGATTCTCCCACAAGAGGAAACATCCTCTCCACATTGACTCTGTTAAGATCTTGTATGTTGTAATCAAGTCGCCTCTTACTCTTCTAAACTCCAGCAGCTACAAGCCTAGTCTGTCCAACCTTTCCTCATAAGACAACCCACCCATTCCAGGTATTAGTCTGCTAAACCTTCTCTGAACCGCTTCCAATGCATTTACATCTTTCCTTAAATAAGGTGGGTTTACTCAGCAGGGCTCCACATCGGCTTGCCTCCATGAATAAACTGACAAAAAAGAACAGAGGCTGCCTAATCTGCTGGACCAATTCAGTATTTCCTGTTTTAATTTCAGATTTTCAGCATCTGCAATATTTTACTTTTTTGAAGAAAGACTTGCATTTCAATAGCACCTTTCATAAATTTAGCATGTCCCAAGAGACAATGATGTATTATATTCACTGTTGTAAATTAGGAAACATAACAGCTAATTAAATAGGTGACTGGTCATTGTGAGAGTGACCAGTGAGTGGATGAGTGTCCTTGCAATTCGCATAACTAGGGAACTAAAGAGGGCTTTAAACTAAACAAGAGGGGTGAGGGATCAAGCATGGGTAGAGGTAGCAATTCAAGGTGTAGAATCAAGACAGGAGAGCAAAACAGTGATATGAGAAATGAGGGTCAGAGAATGGCAGGAAGGGACAGAGAGAAAAAACCTAAGAATACATCAACAGTCAAGACCGATGTTACAAACAGATGTTACAAAGGTAACAAAAAGACAAAAATGAAGGCTCTCTATCTGAATACGCGTAGCATTCATAACAAAGTAAATGAATTGATGGCCCACATTGAAGTAGCTAAATATGAACTGATAGCCATTACGGAGACGTGGCTGCAGGACGAGAAAGATTGGATCGTTAATATTGAAGGGGTAGATGACATTCAAGAAGAATAGGAAGCTAGGTAAAGGTGGAGGGGTAGCACTGTTAATCAAATAGGGCATTGATGCTATAGGTAGAGATGACCTTGGTTCAGGAGATCAGGATGTAGAATCGGTTTGGGTGGAGATGAGGAATAGTAGGGGGGAAAAGTCATTAGTGGGAGTGGTCTACAGGCCCCTTAACAGTAGGCACAGTGTAGGACAAAGTAGTCAAGGGAAAATATTGTGTGCTTGTGATAAAAGGACGGCAATAATCATGGGTGATTTTAATCCATATATAAACAGGAAAAATCAGATTGGCAGGAGTAGCCTGGATGAGGAGTTCTTAGAATGTTTTCAACATAGTTTCTTAGAGCAGCATGTTCTGGAACCAACCAGAGAGCAGGTTATATTAGACATGGTATTGCGTAATGTGACAGGGTTAATTAATGACCTCAGAGTAAAGGCACTCCGAGGTAACAGCGACCACAATATGATTGAATTTTAAATCCAGTTTGAAAGGGAGAAGAGTAGGTCTAAGACTAGTATCTTAAACTTAAACAAGGGCAACTATGTGCGGATGAAAGCTGAGCTAGCTGAAGTGAACTGGGAAACTAGGCTAGAGGATAGAACAACAGAGAAGCAGTGGCAGACATTTAAGGGGATATTTCAGAGTATTCAGAGTAAGTACATTCCTATTATAAAGAAAGAATCCAAGGGCAGGACCCACCATCCATGGTTAACTAAAGAAGTTAAGGAAAGCATCAAACTTAAAGAAAAAGCATACAGCTCCACAAAGATGAGTGGCAGGACAGATGATTGGTCAGAATATAAAGAATGGCAGAGAAAGACTAATAGGTTAACCAGGAGAAAGAGATTAGAGAGGAAGCTAGAAATGTAAAAACGGATAGCAATAGTATTTAAAAAGGAAAAGAGTAAGTAAAGTGAGTGTTGGACCTCTAGAGAGTGACAGGGGTGGGGGGGTTAATAGTAGATAATAAGGAAACGGCAGATGAAATGAACAAATATATTGCTTCTGTGTTCACTGTAGAGGATACAAAAATCATTTGCGTAATAGCTGCAAATTAGGAGGCGAAAGGGAGAGAGGAACTTGGTGAAATTACAATCACTAGGGAAATGGTACTGAGCAAACTGATGGAGCTGTGGCTGACAAGTCTCCGGGTCCCGATGGACTTTATCCTAGGGTCTTAAAAGAGGTGGTTAATGAGGTAGTAGATGCGCTGGTGTTAATTTTCCAAAATTCTCGAGATTCTGGAAATGTTCCATCAGACTGGAAAGTAGCAAATTGAAGGGAGGGAGGCAAAAAGCAGGAAACTATAGGCCAGTTAGCTTGACGTCTTTCATGGGGAAGTTAGAATCAATCATTAAGGAGGATATAGCTGGGCACTTAGAAGAGCTCAAGGAAATCATATTCAATCAATTTATTGGAGATTTTTGAAGCAGTAACATGCGCAGTGGTTAAAGGGAAAGCCTGTAGCATGCACTGTACTTGGATTTCTGGAAGACATTTGATAAGGTGCCACAACAAAAGTTATTACTGAAAATAAAAGCTCATGGTGTAGGGGGTAACATATTAGCATGAATAGAAGATTGACTGGCTGGCAGAAAGCAGAGAGTATGCATAAATGGGTCTTTTTCGGATTTGCAGGATGTGACAGGGGTCTGTGCTGGGGCCTCAACTTTTTACGATTTACATCAATGACTTAGATGAGGGGAGTGAAGACATGGTTGCTAAATTTGCAGATGACACCAAGATAGGTAGGAAAGTATGTTGTGAAGAGGACATGAGGGAGTTGCAGATGGATAGAGATAGGTTGAGTGAATGGGCAAAGATCTGGCAAATGGAGTTTAATGTGGGAAAATGTGAAGTTGTTCACTTTGGCAGGAAGAACAAAAAAGCAGATTATTACTTAAATAGAGAATGGCTGCATAATTCTGAGATCTAGGTGTTCTAGTACATGAGTCACAAAAAGTTAGTATGCAGGTACAGCAAGTAATTAAGGCTAATGGAATGCTATCCTTTATTACGAGAGGGATTGAACATAAAAGTAAGGATGTTATGCTTCAGTTATACAGGGCATTGATGAGACCGCACCTCGAATACTGTGTGCAGTTTTGATCTCCTTATTTAAGGAAGGAGGTAAATGCATTGGAAGCGGTTTAGAGGAGGTTTACTAGATTGATACCTGGAATGAGTGGGTTGTCTTATGAGGAAAGGTTGGACAGACTGGGCTTGTTTCCAAGAGTTTAGAAGAGTGAGGGGTGACTTGATTGAAGTATATAAGATCCTGAATGGTCTTGACAAGCTGGATGTCGAAAGGATGTTTCCTCTTGTGGGTGAGTCCAGAACTAGGGGGCACTGTTTTAAAATTAGGGTTCGCCCTTTTAGGACAGAGATGAGGAGAATTTTTTTCTCTCAGAGGTTGTGTGACTTTGAAACTGTCTGCCTCAGAAGATGATGGAGACAGAGTCATTGAATATTTTTAAGGCAGAGGTAGATGGATTCTTATTAGGCAAGGGAATCAAAGGTTATTGGGGACAGATGGGAATGTGGAAATTGAAACACAAGAAGATCAGCCATGATCTTATTGAATGGCGGAGTAGGCTCAAGGGGCCAAATGGTCTACTCCTGTTCCTATTTCTTTTGTTCTTATGTGAGAATGACCAGTGAGTAACTGGACACTGCAGAGCTGCACTGTGTAATATTAATGAATTAAATTCAAAATTAATTTTTGCAGATGAACTGGAAAAATTGATTGGAGAAAAACCTGATAAAACAAAGTCCTCAATGATGGCATCACCTTCTCTCTATCCACAAACCCCATTATCTCCACTGCATGTTCAGGATCAATCCCACTCCCAGCATCTGGGACACTTTCAACCTCCATGTGTAATTCCCCACCCTCAGCTTCATTCATACCATGAGCCTGGAATGCAGATGAACACTAACCAGGATTGCTCAGATCATGCAATCAGACAACCTCAACTTTGTCAGCCCCATCTCTACAACCAAACCAGAGCACAAACCAACTCCACTCAAGATTCTCCTATCCCAGGACAGACACCACCAATTCACAGAATCCCTGACATCAGCAGCCAGCTGCTAACAGAGAACACCCCGACCAAGGATATACATGACATCCTTGTAGAAGGAGATATCAGCACAGATGTCGATGCGCTCAATCCTAGTCTTGTAGACTTTGAACTTCAAGGTAAGTCTCAGTCTCTGTCCGATTATCCCTGTGCTGTTAATTGATCTCAATGGTGATGACATTAGGAGTTATAGATAATCTATCAATGGCCCAGGTCTGGGACCAGAATTACTGCTCTTGACCACTGTTCAGTGAATAGTCATTGGAATCCAGGATCAAATATCCTCCCAATGCCCAACATCCATGTTCATAGCGGAAAGAATGGACCTTTGGGTGAGATTCTGGCAGTTGGTATCGCCAGCAAGAATTGGAGTAGTCAGGAGAGGAAGTTCATGGAGGACAATTTTTTGGCAATGTAGAAGTTATACTTTGAAGAGATACCCAGAGAACTAAGCAATGTGTAAAGACAAGATTACAATCACACTTCCAGCCAAACTTTTGCATGCCCCTCCTTGGGAACCGGTTTAGGGCAGGTAGGTATGGTTACCAATTAGTGACAACCTGTCTGTCAATGATGTAAAAATTGGTAAACAAAAGATTGAGTGTCCCCCTATAACCAATATCTCGAAGGCACTTTAGATACCAGAGTTTTTTTTTGCAAAAATATACTTTATTCATAAAATATCTCCAACAACATTCCAAACCATTTCAAAATCACCATCACAAAAGTACAATCAGGTTCAACTTTTACAACATGTATCATGAAATGCATCAATACAATAAATGAATATTACAATCATTTGCACACATTCATTTTGAGCTGTACAGCCCGAGGGGTTCTAAACAGTTCCCAGTCCCTCGGTGCACTGTGGCAGAAAGGTCTTAGACAGCGACCTTTCCCCATTGCGCCTTTGCAGCGGCTGCCCCAAGCTTTAGTGCATCCCTCAGCACGTGGTCCTGGAGCTTGGAATGTGCCAGTCTGCAACACTCAGTCAGGGACAACTCTTTACACTGGAAGACCAACAAGTTTCGGGCAGACCAAAGAGCGTCTTTCACCGAGTTGATGATCCTCCAGCTGCAGTTGATGTTTGTCTCGGTGTGTGTCCCTGGGAACAGCCCGTAGAGCACAGAGTCCTGTGTCCAGAGTTCAGAACAAAGTGCTAGCCTCAGGCCCAACTATCATTTCGCACCAGTTTATTCAGTAATGCTTGAGCTTTGGTGCTGTCACATTTTCTGTTGATAGTATCATAATATTTTCTCTTTTTGTCCCTAGGACTTCCTTCCTAAACCTCTTCGTCTCTTTCCACCTTTAAGATGCACCTTACAACCAACTCTTTGACCAAGCTTTTGGTCATCTGTCCTGATATATCCTATGCGCATCTATTAATTTTTGTCCAATAATGTTCCTGTGATGTGCCTTGGGGCATTTTACCATAATAAAGGCGCTCTATAATTGCAAATTATTGCTGTAATGCAGCAACACCACTTATGATTACAAGTTGCAAAGTTTAAAAATCTAAACAGTTCCTATTATAAAGGTGGATGTGGAGTTTTATGACAGAAGTGTATGTAGCTATAATAATTTTTGATGCAATATTAATATTGTGCAGCTTAATTTTCATATTATAGAGTGTAGCTTCACCAAAAAGCAGAAAGGTTAGAACTGCCTCTACCTTCATGTTACTGCTGAGATTCCACTCTATTGCCCTGACCAAGTGTTAAAAGTTAAAATATGCAAAGAGGAATTGTTACAAATGCATTAGTGAACTGGCTGATGAAAATTGCTACTCTATGCTTATTAAATCAAAGAGAATCCAACAGCTGATTAAATCAAGTGACTGGACGCACTAACAGCGCAGTCACATTCTCAGGACTCTTATTGATATACAATGCTGAAACATTAAATCTATGCATTGACGATTGAGTTGGAGATGTTAAATTATGTTTAGATTCCTGTCCCTTCTTCAGGGTTAGCATAGAAACCAGAACAGTTTGATCTTAATCCATTTATCTTTAACTTACAGCACAAAAACAGGCCATTCAGCCTAACTGGTTCATGCTGGCGTTTATGCTCCACATGGGCCTCCTCCCACTTTACTTCATCTCACCCTTTCAGCGTTTCCTTTGACTCCTTTCTCCCTCATGTACCCTTAAATGTCAGTATGTTATTGGTCCATGCTATTGTCCTCAACTAGTTATACAGCGAGTTCCACATTCTCACCATTCTTTCGGTAAAGAACATTCTCCTGAATCCTCTATTAGATTTATTAATAACTATCTTGTATTTACGGCCTCTAGTTCTGGTCTCCCCCAAAAGTGGAAACATTTTCTATATGTCTACTCTATCAAACTCCTTCATAATTTTGAAGACCTCTACCAGGTCACTCATACAAATAAATAATAATTTTAAATAAACATTCTGTGCCTGAGTTAATGTTTTATGCAGTTTACCATCTCCTGTAAATTAAACATTTAACTTATTATTCCAGTAAATGATGAAATCTTGAATCTTTCCTTCAATGTCGCCTCCACTGAAGACATTGATTCTGACTAGACAGTTGGGCAGGTGCAACTGACACCGTTTCTCCTCTCAAGAAGCTGTTCCTCATTGTAAACCTAGAATCTGTGGCCATTTGACCACTAGGTTTTCAAAAAGCATTCAACAAGGTGCCACACCGGAGTTTATTGCACAAAATTAGGATTCATGGGCTTAGAGGTAATACATTAGCGTGGATTGAAGATTGATTAACAAAGACAAAAAACAGAATAGGAATAAATGGGTGGTTTTTGGGTTGGCAGGTTGTAACTAGCAGGATACTACAATGCTAATGTTTGGGCCTCAATCATTTACACTCTCTGTATCTTTGATTTAGGTGAGGAAGCTGAGACTAATGTATCCAAGTTTACTGACAAAAGCTAGGTGGAAAATAAACTGTCAGAAGGACTCAAGGGCCTGGATTTTTGTGTAGGCTCAGGAAAACTGAACCTGTGCAATCTTGCACTTTCTGAAATGCATAGCCTGACCCATGTGTGACTTTGCCTGGGATTTTTGTCTTTTCACAGAGGTCCATTTTGCAGTGCATTTTGCAAGCCACAAAGGAGTACATGAGGGGCGTGGTGTAGAGGCGGGCTGGTTATGCTATCCCATATCCCTTCAGATCACTCTTGCCCCCTCAGTAGTGTGCAGTATGTACAGTCCTTAGGAGCCAGGCAATAGCAATGGAGATTATTTTAAAATCATTTGAAAAAAAATTAAACCTCTAACAATCTAATAATACCCTGAATTCAAACACAATATTATTGATACTGGAAGGAAAAAAACTAGTCCAGTGCAAAAAAAAATTGTAATCCTTTAAGTGCCTATCAGGTTTGTAAGCAAACTAGAAACTACATCAAAGGCATATTGTTATTACAGCCTCTTAAAAGTTTAAATCATTTTTGGATCAGTAGACCACCTGCTGAGCTGAGCCATTTATAGCTTTTTAAATCCAGCCAAGCATTTATAATGATTATAGCTGTCATAACAAAAGCTTCTAGCTACATTGCCTGAAACAGACGGAACAGAATGGTGTCCCATATTTATTTCAAAGTAGAGTGCCTGTCAATCGATGGAGATGAACAGGTGCAGAGACTTTGTTTTCAATTTTCGAAAACAGGATTTTTTTAACAGCAGAGTTCTCAGTCTATTAAATCACAGCACAAAACATGACAGCAAAAGCTAACAGGCCTTTTTTTTCATTTTTTTAATGTGTTATGGCACTTTTGACAATTGGAAAATGCATGACAACAATTATAAAATGCTGGTCAATGTAAGGGTCAACTTACCTTTGAAGGACAGATGGTACGTTAGCCTTTATAGTAAGGGATTCAAACAAAAGGGTAATGGAGTCTTACTGCAATTGAATAGAGCCTTGGTAAGATCACACCTTGAGTACTGTGTACAGTTTTGGTCTCTTTACCTAAGAAGGATATACTTGCCTTACGAGGAGTATAACAAAGGTTTACTAGACTGATTCTTGGGATAAGGGGCTATCCTATGAGAAGAGATTGAGTAGTATTGGCCTATATTTCGTGGAGTTTAGAAGAATGAGAGGTGATCCCATTGAAATGTATAAATATCTTAAGGGGCTTGACACAGTAGATGCTGGGAGGATCATTCCCATGGCTGAAGAGTCTAGAACACGGGTCACAGTCTCAGGATAAGGGTTTGGCTATTTAGGACTGAGATGAGAAGAAATTTCTTCACTCAGAAGGTTATGAATCTTTGTAATTCCCGACCCCAGAGGGCTGTGGATGCTCAATCATTGAGTATGTGCAAGACAGAGATGAACAGATTTTTGGGTACTATGGGAATAAAGGGATATGGAGATAGTGTGGGAAGGTGAAGTTGGTGTAGAAGATCAGTCATGATCTTATTAGTCATGATCTTATTGAATGGCAGGGTCAGTTCAAAGGACTGAATGGCCTACACCTGTTACTATTTCTTATGATCTTGTAAATCTTCACACTCAAGACAACCCTGTGCATGCCTACATGTCAATAGCGACTGTCTGTACCTGTACCATAAGTGGTAGCACACTGGTGGAGATTTTTCCTACTAAGCGGGAATCAGGTTGCTATCAGTTAACTCACTAGAGATTGGGAGTGAGCAATGCAGTCTGGGAGCAGACAGCGCAGTCTGGGAACAGGCTGCGCAGTCTGGAAGTGGGCAGTGCAGACTGGGAGTGGGCAGTGCAGACTGGGAATGGGCAGTGCAGACTGGGAGCGGGCAGTGCAGACTGGGAGTGGGCAGCTCAGTCTGGAGTGGGCAGCACAGTCTGGGAGCGGGCAGTGCAGACTGGGAGTGGGCAGCTCAGTCTGGGATTGGGCAGCGCAGTCTGGGAGCTGACAGTGCAGGCTGGGAGCGGGCAGCGCAATCTGGGAGTGGACAGCGCAGACTGGGAGCGGGCAGTGCAGACTGGGAATGGGCAGCGCAGTCTGGGAGCGGGCAGCGCAGTCTGGGAACGGGCAATGCAATCTGGGAGTGGGCAGTGCAGACTGGAAGCGGGCAGTGCAGACTGGAAGTGGGCAGTGCAGACTGGAAGCGGGCAGTGCAGACTGGGAACAGGTAGCGCAGTCTGGGAATGGGCAGCGCAGTCTGGGAGCAGGCAGCGCAGTCTGGGAACGGGCAATGCAATCTGGGAGTGGGCAGTGCAGACTGGAAGCGGGCAGTGCAGACTGGAAGTGGGCAGTGCAGACTGGAAGCAGGCAGTGCAGACTGGAAGTGGGCAGTGCAGACTGGAAGCGGGCAGTGCAGACTGGGAACAGGTAGCGCAGTCTGGGAATGGGCAGCGCAGTCTGGGAGTGGGCAGCGCAGTCTGGGAGCGGGCAGCGCAGTCTGGGAATGGGCAGCGCAGTCTGGGAGTGGGCAGCGCAGACTGGGAATGGGCAGCGCAGTCTGGGAGCGGGCAGCACAGTCTGGGAACGGGCAATGCAATCTGGGAGTGGGCAGTGCAGACTGGAAGCGAGCAGAGCAGACTGGGAACAGGTAGCACAGTCTGGGAACGGGCAGCGCAGTCTCGGAGCGGGCAGCGCAGTCTGGGAGCGGGCAGCACAGTCTGGGAATGGGCAGCGCAGTCTGGGAGTGGGCAGTGCAGACTGGGAGCGGGCAGCACAGACTGGGAATAGGCAGCGCAGACTGGGAGCGGACAGCGCAGTCTGGGAGCGGGCAGCGCAGTCTGGGAGCGGGCAGCGCAGTCTGGGAATGGGTAGCGCAGTCTGGGAGTGGGCAGCGGAGACTGGGAGCGGGCAGCGCAGACTGGGAGCGGGCAGCGCAGACTAGGAATTGGCAGCGCAGTCTGGGAGCGGGTAGCGCAGTCTGTGAATGGGCAGCGCAGACTGGGAGCGGGCAGCGCAGACTGGGAATGGGCAGTGCAGTCTGGGAATGGGCAGCGCAGACTGGGAATGGGCAGCGCAGTCTGGGAATGGGCAGCACAGTCTGGGAGCGGGCAGTGCAGTCTGGGAATGGGCAGCGCAGTCTGGGAGCGGGCAGCATAGACTGGGAGCGGGCAGCGCAGTCTGTGAATGGGCAGCGCAGTCTGGGAGCGGGCAGCGCAGACTGGGAATGGGCAGCGCAGTCTGGGAGCGGGCAGCGCAGACTGGGAATGGGCAGCGCAGTCTGGGAATGGGCAGCGCAGTCAGGGAATGGGCAGCGCAGACTGGGGATGGGCAGCGCAGTCTGTGAATGGGCAGCGCAGTCAGGGAATGGGCAGCGCAGACTGGGGATGGGCAGCGCAGTCTGTGAATGGGCAGCGCAGTCTGGGGGTGGGCAGCGTAGTCTGGGAATGGGCAGCGCAGACTGGGAGCGGGCACCACAGTCTGGGAATGGGCAGCGCAGTCTGGGAGCGGGCAGAGCAAACTGGGAGCGGGCAGCGCAGTCTGGGAATGGACAGCGCAGATTGGGAGTGGGCAGCGCAGTCTGGGAATGGGCAGCGCAGTCTGGGAGTGGGCAGCGCAGTCTGGGAATGGGCAGTGCAGACTGGGAATGGGCAGCACAGTCTGGGAGTGGGCAGCGCAGACTGGGAATGGGCAGCGCAGTCTGGGAATGGGCAGCGGAGTCTGGGAATGGGCAGCGCATACTGGGAATGGGCAGCGCAGTCTTGAAATGGACAACGCAGACTGGGAATGGGCAGCGCAAACTGGGAGTGGGCAGCGCAGACTGGGAATGGGCAGCACAGACTGGGAGCGGGCAGCTCAGACTGGGAGCGGGCAGTGCAGACTGGGAGTGTGCAGTGCAGTCTGGGAATGAGCAGCGCAGTCTGGGAATGGGCAGCGCAGTGTGGGAGCGGGCAGCGCAGACTGGGAATGGGCAGCGCAGTGTGGGAGCGGGCAGTGCAGACTGGGAATGGGCAGCGCAGACTGGGAATGGGCAGCGCAGACTGGGAGCGGGCAGCGCAGACTGGGAATGGGCAGTGCAGTCTGGGAATGGGCAGCGCAGACTGGGAGCGGGCAGTGCAGACTGGGAGTGGGCAGCGCAGACTGGGAGCGGGCAGTGCAGTCTGGGAATGGGCAGCGCAGTCTGGGAGCGGGCAGCGCAGACTGGGAATGGGCAGCGCAGACTGGGAGCGGGCAGCGCAGACTGGGAATGGGCAGTGCAGTCTGGGAATGGGCAGCGCAGTCTGGGAACAGGCAGCGCAGACTGGGAATGGGCAGTGCAGACTGGGAGTGGGCTGTGCAGTCTGGGAATAGGCAGCGCAGTCTGGGAATGGGCAGCGCAGTCTGGAATGTGCAGCGCAGCCTGGGAGTGGGCAGTGCAGACTGGGAATGGGCAGTGCAGACTGGGAATGGACAGCGCAGTCTGGGAATGGGCAGCGCAGACTGGGAATGGGCAGCGCAGACTTGGAGTGGGCAGCGCAGTCTGGGAATGGGCAGCGCAGTCTGGGTGCGGGCAGCGCAGACTGGGAATGGGCAGTGCAGACTGGGAGTGGGCTGTGCAGTCTGGGAATAGGCAGCGCAGACTGAGAATGGGCAGTGCAGACTGGGAGTGGGCTGTGCAGTCTGGGAATAGGCAGCGCAGTCTGGGAATGGGCAGCGCAGTCTGGAATGTGCAGCGCAGCCTGGGAGTGGGCAGTGCAGACTGGGAATGGGCAGTGCAGACTGGGAATGGACAGCGCAGTCTGGGAATGTGCAGCGCAGCCTGGGAGTGGGCAGTGCAGACTGGGAGTGGGCAGTGCAGTCTGGGAATAGGCAGCGCAGTCTGGGAATGGGCAGCGCTGTCTGGGAATGTGCAGCGCAGCCTGGGAATGTGCAGCGCAGCCTGGGAGTGGGCAGTGCAGTCTGGGGGCTGATTCCTCTTTGTGTAACTCATTTTTCAAATTTTACTAATATTGATTTGTAATGCTTTGCAACTTTGAATTTTGTAGAAAGTCAAAAGTAGTCAGTATCTAAACTTGAACTACATAATTGTTGAAGGCCTGGGCTGTTTTACAGAATTAATCTCTAATTTAATTTGCAGGTAATCTGTGGGAGGTGCTGAAGGATGAGAGTTTAACTCCATATCCACCAGCCTCAGGGGCAGTGTCTCCACAATGCCCATCATTGTTTCCCTTCTGCTGGAGCACCTCCCTGACAGACAGCAATGGAGTCACCAGCCCTGGGAGCAGCATAGACCAAAGCCTAACTGACCTGCAGCTGACTGGCATCTACAACACCCCTATCGGCTTAGACACCAAGCCCAGCTCCACACCAATAGCACTGATATGATTAGGGACTGCACAACTGTGAACAGACAACAGCACTCAAGAGTGTTCCAGCATTACAAAACTGCCAAGAAGCAATCAAAAAAATCCGCAGTAAAATTATTCATTGCTCAGAGCAGTGGTTACCCAAACACCCCCGTATCTACAAACTTACCACAGACCTATCCTGCGGGATAGGTGCATAGGTGCAGGAAAAGCACTAATATACAACCAATCATAAAGTTATTGAATCATTATAGCACAGGAAGCCATTCAGCCCATCGGGTCCATGACAGCCCTCTGTAGAGCAATCCAATCAGCCCCATTTCCCTGCTCCATCCCTGTAGCCCTGCAAATTTATTTCCCTCAACTGCCTATTCAATTTTCTTTTGCAATCATTGATCGTCTCTGCTTTCACCACTCTTGTAGGCAGTGATTTCCAGGTCATTACCACTCGCTGTGTAAAAAAGTTCTTCTTTACAAACCCCCCCTGCATCTCTTGCCCAAAACCTTGTCTTTTGTTGACCAGCTTGGACACGATTGGCCGAATGGCCTCCTTCTGTCATGTAAACATCTATTAAATCAGTGTCCCCTCATCCTCGTACCATCAGCTAGTGGGAACAGTTTTCCTTGTCTCCCTATGCAAACCTGTCATTATCTAGTAGACCTCTGTCAAATCTCCCCTCAATCTCATTGCTCCATGGAGAACAACACCAGCTTCTCCAACCTAACCCTGTAGATAAAATCCCTTAACCGTAGAACAATTCTGATAAATCTCCTTTGCCATTTGTCAATGAACCTCACATCCTTCTTAAAGTATGGTGATCAAAACTGGACACAATACTCTAGTTGTGGCCTAATCAGAGCTAAAGCTTCAGCATACCTTCCCAGCCTTTCTACTCAATGCCTCTATTTATGAAGCCCAAGATCCCATATGCTCTGCTAATTACTCTCTCAATATGCCCTACCTCCTTCAAGCATCTATGCACATAGATCCCCAGGTTCCTCTGCTTGTGCACACTCTTTAGAACTATGGCATGAAGTCTATATTGCCTCTTCCTATCCCCTTTACCAAAATGCATTCTCTCATTTCTCTGTATTAAATTCCATCTGCTATTTGTCTGCCTACTCTGCTAGCTTACCTTGTCCTGTTGCAGTTGATTGGTATCATCCTCACTGTTTGCCACTTCTCCAAGTTTAATGTCATTGGCAAATTTTAAAATTTTACTCTGCATTTCAATATCCAAGACATTTATATATATCAAAAGAAGCAGTGGTCCGAGCACTGACCCGTGGGAAAAA
The DNA here is from genome assembly GCF_964194155.1 of Cetorhinus maximus. Taxonomy (NCBI): domain Eukaryota; kingdom Metazoa; phylum Chordata; class Chondrichthyes; order Lamniformes; family Cetorhinidae; genus Cetorhinus; species Cetorhinus maximus. The sequence goes on along the minus strand of NC_135887.1, from coordinate 25,125,904 downwards.
AAAGTCTACCATTCTCCACTCTGAAAGACAACCATTTACCACAACTCGCTGTTTCCTGCCCTTAAGCCGACTTTTTACCCAAGCTGACACTAAACTTCCCATTCGATAAGCCTCAATTTTGTTAACCAGCATCCATTGCATTCCCTTCATCAACCTTCTCTGTTATTTCATCAAAAAATTCAATTCGATGAGTCAAGAACAATCTATCTTTTAAAAATCTGTGCTGGCTCCCCTTAATTAACTCAAACTTCTCCAAGTGCCTGTTGATATTTTCCTCAATTATTGATTGGGCGGGATTTTCCAGCCCCTTCCACCGGTGGGATCTTCCTGTTCAGCTGAAGCCAACGGAGATTTGAATGGCTTGCCACATCCACCATGGGAAAACCCGCTGCGACAGGGCCAGAAAATCATGGCCATTGTCTCTAAAACCTTACTCTCTACTGATGATAAGCTAACTGGCCTATAGTTGCTTGGACTGTCCTTGCACCTTTTCTTGAATAATTGTCACTCTCCAATCCTCTGGTACTTCCTCCATATCTAGGGAAGGCTGGAAGATTATGGCAAGCCCTTCCGCTATCTCCACTCCCACTCCCCTTTGCAACCTGGGATGCAAGCCATCCGGACCAGGTGACCTATCCCTCTAAGCGTAGCCAATCTTTCCAGTTCATCCTGTCTCTCAATTTTCACCCCATCTGTACAATTTCCACTTCTTCTGATATTTTGTCAGCATCCTCCCCCTCAGTAAACACTGATACAAACTACTCAATTATTCCATCCTGTCTCTTCTTGATGTCTGTTCTCATTGCTTATGAAGGTGACCTCCGCCTGGAATGCACGATCCAGGAAACTCTCATCCTCTCTGATGTTCCGCAGTGACTCCAGCTGCCCCCTCACATTCAGAAACCCTGAGCTTTCAGGCAGCTGAGAAACTTACTTCATACACAGTCCTTAAAGGCACATGAAGTGTCCTTAAGTTCCCACAGGGTGCAGAGGTCAAAATTTATAACAAATCATGGATACAGACTGTTATGACCTTTCAACATCTGTGATATAAAGGACGTTTTATTTAAAATATTCTTTAATGAAACATTTCCTCATGTCTTGACTCAATTCCAAAGGAAGTACAGTCCTGCTTGCTGTGTGCTCCACATTTACAAATATGCGAGAAATATTCAACAAACTTTCTGGACATACTCGAGATTTTGGAGTCGCCATCCTTGAGATAAGACATTAAACAGAGGTCTTGTCTGTCAGTTTGGGTGGATGCAAACAATCTCTGGGCAATCTTAACAAAGCTGGAATTCTCTCAACATTCTTCTCTCAGCCAACATCACCAAGGACAGATTCACTGCTCATTCATCTCAATGCAGTGTGAGATTTTACTGTGGTGTATGGGATCTTACTGTGTGTGAAGTATCTGTTGAGTTTGCCTATGTAACAACAGTCTTTGAATGTGTCTGAAATTCTTCGAGATGTTTCAGAGGGAGCTGACCTGTATAAAAGGCAAGTCTCTCTTATGGGATATACTTTGCACCGATCGATGACTGGAAGTTGTATCCCCTGCTCTGCCTCCTGTGGTGACAAATAGTTTGCTATTTGTTCTCTTCCTGTCTCTAACATTTACTCTGCTCATATGCAAGTTAAAAAGTATGTGCTACAGCTGTGGAAATTATATCAGTCCTTGCATCGTTTGTATATTATCATATTGCTGAAACCTCACAGACATTCTCTCACAGTAAGCTACTTTTTACAAATGCAATAGCTGCTGTTACTTAGACAAAGGCTCTCATTTAAATGGAGGGATGGCACCTGTAGTAAGATCATGCTCTGTCACTATACCCGGATATGATAACCCCAGATCAGGCAACTGTACAATTGTCACATTACAATTGAGAAAAAGTTTCACTGTGCCTTCTGGAAACATAAAGACTAAAATAATTGATACATGTGTGCATCAGTGTTTGCATGACACCACATGGCACATGTGACAGTATGAAAGTATACGTCAGTGTGCATCTGATAGCACAAGTGTCAAGTGTGTGTCTCCACATGTGGCAGCACATGTCAATTTGTGCGTGTGACTGCATGTCTAAAAGTGTATGTGGGACATTGCATGTGCCAGTCTGGGTTTGACTGTGCGCGCGACAGTACATGTGACCAATATTGCATGTGAGACAGTGCATGTGTCTGTATGAATGTGACTGCATGCGTCTGACAGTGCATGATCATGACTGTGTACGCGTCTGTGTGCGACTGCATGTGTCTCAACTTTGCAGACATGGACATTCCTGGGCTGTTGCAGGAAGTACAGTATCAGTACTTCAGCCACTTACCAAGTGCGTATTGAGCAAAATTGTAGAAAGAGAGGAGTGAGAGGTCGGGGGTGGCGAGAGGTCACTGGAAGAGAGATGAGATTGGAAGGGGGTGAGAGCTTAACGAGAGGACGGAGAAATTGGGTGAGGTCGAGTTTGGAGGAGAGAATGGCAAAACACTGGTGGAATATTTTCATTGGGTTCTCCATGTCTCTTGTCATTTGAATGGTTCCACTCTGACACTGCTGGATTTTATGGAAATGACCCTGTTCCCATAATTTGGGATGAAGTTTGGGTCTCGACATTTGCATGAAGTCATGGCCTAATCTGTTACACTCTGTGGTGGGGCAAACTGATGGGAATTGATTCATTCTTTTGGTTAAAGATAAAGCACAGAAATGTTAGGGATCAAATCCTGACCAGAAAGAGAGAGCACATTCTGTTGGAAATGTGTTGTGTTAAGAACAGCAACAGGTTGATAAGAAGCCCTTCACTGAAGCCCTGCTTCAATTATTTAGAACAAAGCGGCTTTTACTGTTAAAACCTGTATATATTTTATATTATGTTTTAAAGTGATATATATCAATCTGCTTTCACATAGGAATCAGGAACATTTATTATTCAAATAGACCAGAGCAATTTGGTTCCCATTTTAAAGTCATACATTGTCCATATTTTTATTTTCTAAGATAAATTTCCATGTCCACATTTATAATGGTAACTGCCTATGTAAATGTCACGATGTAACGACACCTTCATACCACTGTAGTGCTGCATTTCCACTCGCCAGAGTGGGTGCAGGTTACCCTATGATATGCTTTCATCATAAATATGGACTTTGCAATTCAGAATGGAATGGGAACTGTGCAAAGATGTAAAATTACACACACCCAATCATACACACACACACGCACGCAGCTATATCCACAGGTACACCCGTGTGAAACACATTCCTGGATTCATCTATCAAGGTACTCGGACGTGGATCAGAATGTACATATCTGAAACTTCTCTCTGTACTATTTTTGTGCATTAAAGCCTCTGCTTTCAGACACTTGCTAAGCTGCTTGCTCCCATGGTATAATTTCAGTTTCCTTGTAACTTGTTCATCCACAGAGGGTTGAGAATTCAGGAAGATTTACTGGTTAAGTTTATTTCATCACTACAGTAATCTGATGAGCTTTACTACTTGGTTGCTTTTATTGTGCCACAGGAGGAGCACTTCCTGCACACGCCTGTGATGTCACTGACAGCTGCCTGCAGTAAAACCAAAGACAAAGAAGAAAACCCAACACTGTTCTGGTCCCCTCCCCCGTGGCTCTCCTGAAATGTATGGCAGGGTGTGGAAGGGCAAAGCGAAGCAGGCAGCAAGGGTGCCAAAGGTTGAAGCAGGGGGGTGGGGGGGCGCGAGGAGAACCAGTGAAGGGAGCAGTAGCGGAAGCGGCAAAGGGAGCAGACAGGAGGCGAGGTTTTGGGACGCACAATGAGGACATAAGCAGTTGAAGAAACCACACATGCGCCAGTGGTCAGTGTGGGAGCTGACTGCCCAATTTCTGTTTCCTGTTCGGTGGTAGCAGGAGTTAGTGTTTCTGCCCAGCTGGGCATTAGGATTAAAAACAGAAAATGCCAGAGATGCACAAGCTATTCAGGGTCAGCAAACAGAGTTAAGGCCTCACTGGGACCTTCGCTCAGTTTGTTTGAGTTCTGATTGCACCCTGTTAACCTCTCTCTGACCTGCTGTGTATTTCTAATACTTATTTCAGATTTCCAGCATGTAACAGTTTCGCTGCCATTGGAAACTTGTTCCAGTGACAAAAATAGTGATGGTCAGATGGCTGCCTTTAGGACATTTCAGTACATCGAGGGCCGCAAAGGGATGACACACTGGCTTACCTACAGAGTTGGGAACATGAGGTGAATATTAACAAATCTTTGAAAGGTGGTGATATTGACTGAGTGATAAATATTGACTAAAACACCAAGGAGAATTCTTCTGGTCTTTTCCAATAGTGCTGTGGGATCTTTCACCTCCACCCCAGAGGGAAAATGGGGCCGCAGTTTAATGTCTCATTCAAAAGAAATATTTGGCAGGTCAAGCAGCATGTGAGAGAATAGATAGGTCATAATATTTCCAGTGTGCTCACTTCATCAGAGTCCTGAGCAGAAGTGGTAGAGAGGTGATGAAGATGAACAAATGTTGTGATGGAAAAGTAGGGGGTGGGGGGACGCCATATAGCGGCTCTTGAATTAACTTGCCACTGACTGCAAAGTCTCTGTCTGGATTGTGTATCACCTGGTACGATGGGAGCTTTTAGCAGCAAAAGGCGTTGGTAACTGACTTCAGGTGTGAACAGCAGGTCACATTAACACAACCCCCATAAACCAGACAATGGGACTAAGCAGAACTCAAAGCAGAAACAGTATGGGATGAGAATTAACACCTCTGTACATTTCATTGTTAAACTGAAAATACAATACGTACATATGCAAGTATGAATCAAGACAAGCTTCAATCTAATCTCTACATTTCAATAGTCACAACAGCACTGGCTTGTGATGCAGACTGCACTGTCTGTTAAACTCTCCAGATGGTACCCAGTGACACACTGGCTATCAGAAGGCTCTAGCTGATAGGACAGTGAGCATATAAAAACAAAAGCTATTAGTGATTGCAGAACCAAAGGACAGGATATAAACTGGCCCAATGTTCACAAGACATTAGATGAACTTTTATTGTTAGAGCAGTAGAATTGTAATAAAACAACTGAGGAGCAGTCAAAACCACATAAATTAACTCTTTGAAGATACAATGAGGAGCAGTGTGAGGGTAGGACTGGAGGGAGAGATTGCAGCACAGAGGAGCAGCTTCACTCCTTTACTTCACTCGTCTCAGAAACATCTCTTACAATAGTTACTTATGAAGGGAAACTGCATCTTTCAGAGTTCCTGAACTCAGCTAGAGAATTGCCAACTGAATCGCACCCTCTAGTGGCCCAGTTGAAAACAGCTCTGGCAGAATGAAGAGAGGCACCAATGGCAAAGGGGGGAGATGGGTGGAATGGGTTAAGTCTCTCTCACCCAGAAAACCAAAACCTCAGAAACTTGCTAACTCTCCAGGGCTGGGGTGTCTCCCTCCATAGCCCCAAAGGAGAAAGACATTAAAAGCAATACAATCTCAAACTGAGCTCAGAGATCGATTGAAAGATAAGGGCTGAAAGGAGAAATTGATCTAACAGTGAACACTACACTGCTGTTGGAAACAATGGATTCTGCAGAACAAACCTGGTTAGGCTAAATAGATCCACTGCCTAACGTCAGGTTAATTCTGGAGTTCCTTTCTGAGTACTCACCTTCGACACGGAGAGCCTGGATGATGTACTGATCTAGCCATGTCTCTGCTGTCAGACTGCTGGTCTTGGATAAGTTGTAATTTCCTCTGGCTAAACATGGGGAAAACAGAAGCCATTGTCCACAAACTCCACTCCCATGTCACCGATTCTGTTCCATTCCCGAACAGTCTCAGGCTGAATCAGGCTATTTGCAATCTCAAAGTGCTATTTGGCCAAAGGGGCATTTGCAAAGTCAACTGGGCTAATTTAAATCCTCTTTCTACAGTGACTTTTCTATAGGTTGAATGTATACCCACAACCCAAGCATGAGAACCTAGAGATTGTATGGCATCAACATGGAGGCAACCCGTCTCAATCCCATCTGGCTAGGATGAACAGTTGCACAGGGTTTGGCCATTCTCCAGCACTTTACACATACTAACCTCAATTATGAATGCTGGCAGACTGTTTGATCACTGGTTGGCAAAAGTGTTGGGGGGAGGGGGGGAGGTTTGAGACAGACTTGCAGCAACTTTACCATCATCTTATCTAAAATCAGCCAACTAAGCACAGGCCTGTTTGATCCTCAGAGATCATCTCAGGATTGTGTATCTCAATTACCACACCCAGTTGTGCATGAACCCTAGCACAGGACCCATAGGATACACAGACTGTCGGCCATCGACTGATGTATTACTGGAGTGGCCTGGTGGGGGCGGCACAGAGATCCTACCACCACCACCACCTCTATTAAATGGGATACAGACCTGAACAGGGAGACAGGATAAAGACAAAACTACAAAATACCACACTGGGTGCCTCTTTTTCAAAGTTTTTTTTATACATATGTTGAGAAATCTTTTTGATGACACTGCATTCAACACCTTAACATTAGAGAGCGAGAAACTCAATATAATATTACAGATCTCAACAAATCCTCACGGACTGAGAAAAGAAAAACAATCAGCACAAAGGACTGGGAAAACAATTTGACTTCTTTCCTCCTTGTCCAGTTCTACTTAAAAAATAAATATTTAATTCAAGTGTCAAAGGTCAAGCACTAGAAACAGGGGTCACGACAGAGCACTTGGAATACACTAAATGCTCGATCCCGCACTGCTTGTGTGGCTGCTTTGCTGCCGGGTCGAGTCTACCATAAATTAATCAAATAAAACACACACACGCACGCGCACACACACACACACACACACACACACACACACAGAGAACACCAAACAGAGAAACCTGCAGGCTCACTCCCGACAGATTGCTGGAGAACTAAACACCAATCTCAATTTAAATCCCAGTGTTAGACATCTTGATGGAGGACTGATTCCCAAATTAAATAAAGACATGCTCAATATGAATTTGCCTCAAAACTGGGATCAGATGAATGGAAACAGGTGCATCGCTGGGCTAACGTTTACTGGTGTGCAAATTTAATTTATTCCTAACAGTTTCCCTTCTTTACCCCTGTCTCACCGGGAATTAGGACTAAAGGTGTGGGGGGGGAGCCGGTCTCGAGCAGCATTTTCAGCAGACATGTGGAGAGAGGTGAAGAGACTGATGGGTTAAACTCAAAGCCACTGTGAAGCCATCCCCTATCCCCCATGCAGGGAACCAGGCTGCCGTCTCTGGGATGAAGGAGGGGGGTTGGTTGATGCAAGAATGTGAACTCAGACCCTCGATCTTAAAATGCAGGTAACTTAAAAATAATTTTCATGATGAAATGGGAGCAAATGGCGACATTTGAAGAGTTATCCCGATTGGTTTAAGTTAGCACGCAGTTAGAAGCAGGGTTAGTCGAGTTAGGAGTGAGATTTGGTTAACCAGAGGGTCCCGGTATTGGCATTCCCATTGTTGCTCTTGGCGTTCTGCAGACTTGGCCTCCCCGAGGTGGGTGCTATGGAGTCGGAAGTAGCAAAGACCTGACCGCCTTCTCATGGCCCGTTCCCATAGGCATAATCGGCCTTGTTGTGCATCACCAACTTGTTGTCCACGAAGTAGAAACTGTCTGACTGGGTCTGGTAGGGTCGAGTGACCATCTCCCGTACTGTGGGCAAGAAGAAAGAAGAACTTACATTTATATGGAACCCTTCACCACCTCCTCAGAGAATCATAGAATGATACAGCACAGAGGAGGCCATTTGCCCATCGTGCATTTGCCAGCTCAGAGAAAGAACTATACAATTAGTCCCGCTCCCCTGGTTCTTTCCCAGAGCCTTGCATTTTTTTCAAGTAATCTATCCAATTTCCTTTTGAAAGTTACTACTGAATCTGCTTCCACCAGCCTGTCGGGTCATCATAACTCATTGTGTTAAAAATAGGTTTCCTCAAGTCATCTCTGGTTCTTTTGACAATTATCACCTCCTCCACTGAAGGTGGGCAGAGGTTTTTGCCCTGTTAGTCTGTTTACCTGTAAACAACATATCTCAAAAACTAATTAATGCAACTTGATAAACAGATAGGGTATGGCTCAAGGACGAACTGATTAGTATTTGGTGAAGAGACAGATCCGGATCCTGGAATTTTTTAAAGGATCTGTTAACATTGGGAGATAGGATGAATTGACTTTTCTTTTAAAGAATATTGTTGTCTTAGAATGTTGTGAATTGTCTCAGCTGCCAAAAATGTGAGCAGAGTTTTCAGAGCAGGTTCTTGAATGTGAATTGGCCTAAATCCTCCTCAGTGAGATGGAAGCTCTTCATAAAAGGATTTCTTTTAACAGCTTTGTAGTTACAGCGCATCAACCAGACATGGAAAAGTCTCAAGGAAGAGCTGCTCAATTGTAATAATGTTGACTTAACACAGTGTGGTGAAGGTATGTGTTCTACTATGTGCCCTCTTCACTTGTCTTAAATCTGTGACCTCTTGGTTATTGATGCTTCAGCCACTGGAAACGGTTTCTCCTTACTAACTCTGCTAACACTATTCATAATTTCCCAAAGTGCATTACAGCCAAGTAAGTGCTTTTGAAATTTTGTCACTGTTGTAATATAGGAAATGCAGCAGTTAATTTCCACAGAGAAAGATCTCACCAACAACACGGACTGACGAGATATTCTGTTTTAGTGAGGTTGTTTGATGGAGAAATGACATCAAGGTGGTCAGTACAAATAATACAACACCACCCAAAAAAAAAGAGCCTTACAAACTTCTGCATTGCAGACCACCTCTCCTGAGAAAACAGCGCAGCCGACTGGCCCTAATGGAGGCAAGCAGTAAAATTTAGTTCAGCTATGTTTCAAGAACCATCTTCATCAAATGAGCAATACCAAAGCGCCCAGAGGAAGGCCAGAGGCAGCAGAGCTGAAATACCCCAAAGCAACAACAACATGAACTGCCAGTTCTGTGGGTGTCAATGCGGATTCCGCAGTGGACTCTTCAGTGGCGAGAGGAACCACAAAAGATGATGAAATTACTTACAGCTTATACATACTCAAACAATGAAGAGTCTACCATGAATGGCTGATGGGTACCTATTAGTTGGTACACCAGGGAGAACTCCCTCTGTGCTCTTCCTCCAATAGGAATGACCAATCATTCACGTTCACTTGACAGGTAGGCGGGATCTCAGTTTAACATTACACCAGAAAGACGACAACTCTAACAGTGCAGCGCTCCCTCAGTACTGTGCCTCCTACAAAGCAGCACTCCCTCAGTACTGTCCCTCTGACAGTGCAGCGTTCCCTCAATACTGACCCTTAGACATTCCGCGCTCCCTCAGCAGTCACCTTCCAATGCAGTGCAGTGCTCCCTCACTTTCGACCTTCCAACAGTGCAGCACTCCCTCAATATTGATCCTACGACAGTCTGGCACTCCCTCAGTACTGACCTTCCAACAATGCAGCAGTCCTTCAGTACCGACACCCCGACAGTCTGGCTCTCCCTCAGTACTGACCCTCTGACAATGCAGCACTCCCTCAGTACTGATCCTACGACAGTCTGCCAGTCAGCACTCCCTCAATGCTGACCCTCTGGCTGTCCAACACTCCATCAGCACTGATCCCCCTCAGTACTGGCGCTCTGACAGTGCAGCGCTCCCTCAGTACTGATCCTATGACAGTCTGGTTCTCCCTCAGTGCTGACTTTCCCTTGGTACTGCCCCTCAGACAATCTGCCAGTCAGTACTTTTTTAAAAATTCACTTACAGAATGTGGGCTTTGTTGGCTGGTTCAGCATTTATTGCCCATCCCTAATTGCCCTTGAGAAGGTGGTGGTGAGCTGCCTTCTTGAACTGCTGCAGTCCCTGTGGTGTAGGTACATCCACAGTGCTGTTAGGAAGGGAGTACCAGTGACAATGAAGGAACGGTGATATATTTCCAAGTCAGGATGGTGAGTGACTTGAGGGAAACTTCCAGGTGGTGGTGTTATTATGTATCTGCTGCCTTTGTCCTTCTGGATGGTTGCAGTTGTGGGTTTGGAAGGTGCTCCCTAAGGAACCTTGGTGAATTCCTGCAGTGCATCTTGTAAATGGTACACACTGCTGCTACTCTGCGTTGGTGGTGGAGGGAGTGAATGTTTGTGGGTGTGGTGCCAATCAAACAGGCTGCTTTGTCCTGGACGGTGTCAAGCTTCCTGAGTGTTGTGGGAGCTACACTCATCCAGGCAAGTAGAAACTATTCCATCACACTCCTGACTTGTGCCTTGCAGATAGTGGACAGCCTTTGGGGAGTCAGGAGGTGAGTTACTCATCGCAGGATCCCTAGCCCCTGACCTGTGCTTGTAGCCACAGTATTCATATGGCTAGTCCAGTTCAGTTTCTGGCCAATGGTAACCCCCAGGGTGCTGATAGTGGGGGATTCAGTGATGGTAATGCCATTGAATATCAAGGGGCAATGGTTGGATTCTCTCTTGTTGGAAATGGCCATTGCCTGACACTTGTGTGGTGTGGATGTTACTTGCCGCTTGTCAGCCCAAGCCTGGATATTGTCCAGGTCTTGCTGCATTTGGACATGGACTGCTAAAGTATCTGAGGAGTCGCGAATGGTGCCGAACATTGTGCAATCAGCAAACATCCCCATTTCTGACCTTATGATGGAAGGAAGGTCATTGATGAAGCAGCTGAAGATGGTTGGGCCGAGGACACTACCCTTAGGAACTCCTACAGTGATGTCCTGGAGCTGAAATGACTGACCTCCAACAACCAGAACCATAACCATCTTCCTTTGTGCTAGGTATGACTCCAACCAGTGGAGAGTTTCCCCCCCGATTTCCCATTGACTCCAGTTTTGCTCAGGCTCCTTGATGCCACACTTGGTCAAATGCAGCCTCGATTTCAAGGGCAGTCACTGTCACCTCACCTCGGGAGTTCAGTTCTTTTGTCCACGTTTGAACTAAGGTTGTAATGAGGTCAGGAACTGAGTGGCCCTGGTGGAACCCAAATTGGGCATCAGTGAGCAGATTATTGCTAAGCAAGTGCTGCTTGATAGCACTGTTGATGACCCCTTCCATTACTTTACTGATGATGGAGAGTAGACTGATGGGGCGGTAATTGGCCGGATTGGATTTACCCAGTTTTTGTGTACAGGTCATACCCGAGCAATTTTCCACAGAGCCAGGTAGATGCCAGTGTTGTAGATGTACTGGAGAAGTTTGCCTAGGGGCGCGGCTAGTTCTGGAGCACAAGTCTTTAGTACTATTGCTGGAATATTGTCAGGGCCCATAGCCTTTGCAGTATCCACTGCCTTCAGCCATTTCTTGATATCACATGGAGTGAATCGAATTGGCTGAAGACTGGCATCTGTGATGCTGGGGACCTCCGGAGGAGGCTGAGATGGATTATCCACTCGGCACTTCAGGCTGAAAATTGTAGCAAATGCTTCAGCTTTATCTTGTGCGCTGATGTGCTGGGTTCCTCCAACATTGAGGATGGGGATACTTGTGGAGCCTCCTCCTCCAGTGAGTGAGTTAATTGTCCACCACCATTCACGACTGGATGTGGCAGGACTGCAGAGTTTAGATCTGATCCGTTGGTTGTGGGATCGCTTAGCTCTGTCTATCACTTGCTGCTTATGCTGTTTGGCACGCAAGTAGTCCTGTGTTGTAGCTTCACCAGGTTGACACCTCATTTTTAGGTAAGCCTGGTGCTGCTCCTAGCATGCCCTCCTGCACTCTTCATTGAACCCTCCAACAGTGCAGCATTCCCTCAGTACTGGCCCACCGACAGGGTGACACTCCCTCAGTACTGGCCTTCCGACAGCGCAGCACTCCTTCAGTGCAGCATTTCCTCAGCACTGGCCGTCTGACCATCCAGCACCTGCTCAGCGTTGACCCTCCGACAGTGCAGCACTCCCTCAGTGCTGAACCTCCGACAGTGCAGCACTCCCTCAGTACTGACCCTCTGACAGTGCAGCACTCCCTCAATGCTTCCAGCACAGTAATGAGAGTGCTGGACTGTCAGCCTAGATTATGCACTAAATCCTAGAATGGGGCTTAAACCCATGACCTTCTGACTCCCTCAGTACTGACCCTCTGACAGTGCAGCATTCCTTTAGTATTTGGGGTGATGCCTAGATTATGGGGCTGAAGTTTCCATGGTGGTGCAATGCCACAGCCTTCCAGCTCAGAGACGAGAGTCCTACTCACTGAGGCTCGGATGGAGGATGAAGAGTGCGAGAGGTTCTGGAGTTGATAAAGCAAAAGGCTTATTGCTCATTCTCAGGATGAGAACTTCGCTGGCAAGGTGTCATTTGCTCCCATCACTAATTACTCGAGAAATATGGTGAGCCACTTTCTTAAACCACCAGTTTTCATACAACTGAGTGTCTCACTGGCCCATTATGGAAGGCAGTTAAGAATCAACCCCACTGAACTGAGACTGGAGCTACATACCCAGACTGGGTAAGGATGGCAAGTTTCCTTCACTATAGGTCATTGGTGAACTAGTTGGGTTCTTGTGATACTAATAGCTTCACTATCACTTTTACTAAATATATAAAATTTACAAGTATTTTTTAAACTGAATTTGAAGTTCTGAAATGTCCCTGATGGGATTTGAACTCATGTTTTCTGGATTATCAGTCCCATAAGATCACCACTACACCATCATACTAGTTAAGAGCTTCTCTATTTCCCCTTTCAAGAGGCTAAAAGGGTAAAATTATGAGGACTGACACAGAAACACAGAATTGGCGTAGGAGATGACCATTCAGCCCATCGTGTCCGCACCAGCTCTCCAAATGAGCAACTCACCTAGTGTCATTCCCCCACCTTCTCCCTGTAACCCTGCACATTCTTCCCAGTCTAATTCCATCTTGAATGCCTCAATTGAACCTGCCTCCACCACACTCAGACAGTGCATTCCAGACCTTAACCACTCACTGTGTGAAAAAGTTTCTCTTCATATCACTATTGCTTCTTTTACTAATTACTTTAAATTTGTGCCCTCTCGTTCTCGATCCTTTCACGAGTGGGAACAGTTTCTCCCTATCTACTCTGTCCAGACCCCTCATGATTTGGGGCACCTCTATTAAATGCATTGACTAGGTTTGTATTCCCACGACTAAGGAAGCTTTAAGGGGCGATCGAATTGAAGTATTTAGGATGATTAAAGGATTCAGTAAGGTAGATAGAGAGAAACAATTTCCTCTGGTTGGGGAATCTAGAACAAAGGGGCAGAATGTTAAAATTCGAGCCAGGCCGTTCAGGGGTGATGTCAGGAAGCACTTCCTCACACAGAGGGAAGTGGAAATCTGGAACTCTCTCCCCTCAAAATGTTTGGGGCTGGGGTGGAGGAGGTCAATTTAAAATTTCAAAACTGAGAATGATAGAGTTTTGTTGGAGAAGGGTATCAAGGGATACGGAACCAAAGCGGGTAAATAGAGTTCTGACACAATCTAACAAGGAGCTGAATGGCCTCTTCTTTTTGCTATGTTAAGTCTCCACCAGAGTTCCTTAAACAAGTTTGACAGAGATTAAAAAATGGGTCAAAAGATATGCCAAAGGCCTTTGGATGAATCAGTAATTTGCCCCATGTATTTGTTCACTGCCCCAGCGGCAGAAACTTGCCCCAAGTAACCAACATTGAAGACGAGATCATCAATAGAGTAGAAGGCCTCACAAGGCTGTTCCCATACTCACTGAGTTCCTCGGAGAGCTGGGGGAACTCGTAGATGTGCTCACATGTGTTCTTGCTGCTGGGGATGCAGAAACCAAACTCAAAGTCAAAGCTCTTCAGCAGCTGGTCCCGGAAGTAGTGTCTCTCAATCATTCTGAAGCTGTTGATTGGCTTGTCACCCACTGTGAATTCCACCCTGCAGACAGAAGGAAGCTGTGATTGGTATCTGCACCATGACATTGCCCAACGTTGGGCTCATTGGGTAGGACACAGGGACCTCTAAATCTCGCGGTTGTAGGTTTGAGTCCCACTCCAGAGACTACAGCCCATAATCCAGGCCAATAATTCCGGTGTGGGAGGGGCGGCACCGAGGGAGGGGCACACGGTGGGAGGGGCGGCACCGAGGGAGGGGCACACGGTGGGAGGGGCGGCACCGAGGGAGCGGCACACTGTGGGAGGGGCGGCACCGAGGGAGGTGCACACGGTGGGAGGGGCGGCATCGAGGGAGCGGCACACTGTGGGAGGGGCAGCACCGAGGGAGGGGCACACTGTGGGAGGGGCAGCACCGAGGGAGGGGCACACTGTGGGAGGGGCGGCACCGAGGGAGCGGCACACGGTGGGAGGGGCACAGTGTGGGAGGGGCGGCACCGAGGGAGGGGCACACGGTGGGAGGGGCGGCACCGAGGGAGGGGCACACGGTGGGAGGGGCGGCACCGAGGGAGGGGCAAGGGAGGGGCGGCACCAAGGGAGGGGCACACTGTGGGAGGGGCGGCACCGAGGGAGGGGCACACGGTGGGAGGGGCGGCACCGAGGGAGGGGCACACGGTGGGAGGGGCGGCATCGAGGGAGGGGCGAGGGAGGGGCGGCACCGAGGGAGGGGCACACGGTGGGAGGGGCAGCACCGAGGGAGGGGCACACGGTGGGAGGGGCGGCACCGAGGGAGCGTCGCACTGTGGGAGGGGCGGCACCGAGGGAGCGTCGCACTGTGGGAGGGGCGGCACCGAGGGAGGGGCACACGGTGGGAGGGGCGGCACCGAGGGAGGGGCACACGGTGGGAGGGGCGGCACCGAGGGAGGGGCACACGGTGGGAGGGGCACAGTGTGGGAGGGGCGGCACCGAGGGAGCGGCACACGGTGGGAGGGGCGGCACCGAGGGAGGGGCACACGGTGGGAGGGGCAGCACCGAGGGAGCGGCACACTGTGGGAGGGGCGGCACCGAGGGAGGGGCACACGGTGGGAGGGGCGGCACTGAGGGAGCGGCACACTGTGGGAGGGGCGGCACCAAGGGAGCGTCGCACTGTGGGAGGGGCGGCACCGAGGGAGCGGCACACTGTGGGAGGGGCGGCACCGAGGGAGGGGCACACGGTGGGAGGGGCAGCACCGAGGGAGGGGCACACGGTGGGAGGGGCAGCACCGAGGGAGGGGCACACGGTGGGAGGGGCGGCACCGAGGGAGCGTCGCACTGTGGGAGGGGCAGCACCGAGGGAGCGGCACACGGTGGGAGGGGCAGCACCGAGGGAGCGGCACACGGTGGGAGGGGCGGCACCGAGGGAGCGGCACACGGTGGGAGGGGCGGCACCGAGGGAGCGGCACACGGTGGGAGGGGCGGCACCGAGGGAGCGGCACACTGTGGGAGGGGCGGCACCGAGGGAGGGGCACACTGTGGGAGGGGCGGCACCGAGGGAGGGGCACACTGTGGGAGGGGCAGCACCGAGGGAGGGGCACACGGTGGGAGGGGCGGCACCGAGGGAGTGGCACACGGTGGGAGGGGCGGCACCGAGGGAGCGGCACACTGTGGGAGGGGCGGCACCGAGGGAGCGTCGCACTGTGGGAGGGGCGGCACCGAGGGAGGGGCACACGGTGGGAGGGGCGGCACCGAGGGAGGGGCACACTGTGGGAGGGGCAGCACCGAGGGAGCGTCGCACTGTGGGAGGTGCGGCACCGAGGGAGGGGCACACTGTGGGAGGGGCAGCACCGAGGGAGCGGCACACGGTGGGAGGGGCGGCACTGAGGGAGCGGCACACGGTGGGAGGGGCGGCACTGAGGGAGCAGCACACGGTGGGAGGGGCGGCACTGAGGGAGCGGCACACTGTGGGAGGGGCGGCACTGAGGGAGCGGCACACGGTGGGAGGGACAGCACCGAGGGAGCGGCACACTGTGGGAGGGGCGGCACCGAGGGAGCGTCGCACTGTGGGAGGGGCAGCACCGAGGGAGCGTCGCACTGTGGAAGGGGCAGCACCGAGGGAGCGGCACACTGTGGGAGGGGCAGCACCGAGGGAGGGACAGCGCCGAGGGAGGGGCACACGGTGGGAGGGGCAGCACCGAGGGAGCGTCGCACTGTGGGAGGGGCAGCACCGAGGGAGCGGCGCAGTCTGGGAGGGGCACAGTGTGGGAGGGGCACAGTGTGGGAGGGGCAGCGCCGAGGGAGGGGCACAGTGTGGGAGGGGCACAGTGTGGGAGGGGCACAGTGTGGGAGGGGCAGCGCCGAGGGAGGGGCACAGTGTGGGAGGGGCAGTGCCAAGGGAGAGGCACAGTGTGGGAGGGGCAGCGCCGAGGGAGGGGCACAGTGTGGGAGGGGCAGCGCCGAGGGAGGGGCACAGTGTGGGAGGGGCAGCGCCGAGGGAGGGGCACAGCGTGGGAGGGGCAGTGCTGAGGGAGGGGCAGCGCCTAGGGAGGGGCACACTGTGGGAGGGGCAGCGCCGAGGGAGGGGCAGCGCCGAGGGAGGGGCAGCGCCGAGGGAGGGGCGCAGTGTGGGAGGGGCACAGTGTGGGAGTGGCAGCGCCGAGGGTGCAGCAGTGCCGAGGGAGGGGCAGTGCTGAGGGAGGGGCAGTGCCGAGGGAGGGGCAGTGCCGAGGGAGGCGCACAGTGTGGGAGGGGCAGCACCAAGGGGGCGGCAGCGCCGAGGGAGGGGCACAGTGTGGGAGGGGCAGTGCCGAGGGATGGGCAGTGCCGAGGGAGGGGCAGTGCCGAGGGAGGGGCAGTACCGAGGGAGGGGCAGTACCGAGGGAGGGGCAGTACCGAGGGAGGGGCAACGCCGAGGGAGGGGCAACGCCGAGGGAGGGGCACAGTGTGGGATGGGCAGTGCCGAGGGAAGGGCAGCGCCGAGGGAGGGGCAGCGCCGAGGGAGGGGCAGCGCCGAGGGAGGGGCACAGTGTGGGAGGGGCACAGTGTGGGAGGGGCACAGTGTGGGAGGGGCAGCGCCGAGGGTGCAGCAGTGCCGAGGGAGGGGCACAGTGTGGGAGGGGCAGTGCTGAGGGAGGGGCAGTGCCGAGGGAGGGGCAGTGCCGAGGGAGGGGCAGTGCCGAGGGAGGGGCAGTGCCGAGGGAGGGGCACAGTGTGGGAGGGGCAGCGCCGAGGGTGCAGCAGTGCCGAGGGAGGGGCAGCGCCGAGGGAGGGGCAGCGCCAAGGGAGGGGCACAGTGTGGGAGGGGCACAGTGTGGGAGGGGCAGCGCCGAGGGTGCAGCAGTGCCGAGGGAGGGGCACAGTGTGGGAGGGGCAGTGCTGAGGGAGGGGCAGTGCCGAGGGAGGGGCAGTGCCGAGGGAGGGGCAGTGCCGAGGGAGGGGCACAGTGTGGGAGGGGCAGCGCCGAGGGTGCAGCAGTGCCGAGGGAGGGGCACAGTGTGGGAGGGGCAGCACCAAGGGGGCGGCAGCGCCGAGGGAGGGGCACAGTGTGAGAGGGGCAGTGCTGAGGGAGGGGCAGTGCTGAGGGAGGGGCAGTGCCGAGGGAGGGGCAGTGCCGAGGGAGGGGCACAGTGTGGGAGGGGCAGTGCCAAGGGAGGGGCAGTGCCGAGGGAGGGGCAGCGCCGAGGGAGGGGCAGCGCCGAGGGAGGGGCAGCGCCGAGGGAGGGGCACAGTGTGGGAGGGGCAGTGCCGAGGGAGGGGCAGTGCCGAGGGAGGGGCAGTGCCGAGGGAGGGGCAGTACTGAGGGAGGGGCAGTACTGAGGGAGGGGCACTGCCGAGGGAGGGGCAGTACTGAGGGAGGGGCAGTACTGAGGGAGCGGCACAGTGTGGGAGGGGCAGTACTGAGGGAGGGCCAGTACTGAGGGAGGGGCAGTGCCGAGGGAGGGGCACTGCCGAGGGAGGGGCAGTGCCGAGGGAGGGGCAGTGCCAAGGGAGCGGCACAGTGTGGGAGGGGCAGTACTGAGGGAGGGCCAGTACTGAGGGAGGGCCAGTACTGAGGGAGGGCCAGTACTGAGGGAGGGGCAGTACTGAGGGAGGGGCAGTACTGAGGGAGGGGCAGTACTGAGGGAGGGGCAGTACTGAGGGAGCGCTACATTGTCAGAGTACAAGGTTAAGATCAAAACAAGGATTAAGGAAGGATATATGTGCATTGGAGGCAGTTCAGAGAAGGTTCACTCAGCTGATTCCTGTGATGAAGAGGTTATCACATGAGGAAAGATTGAGCATGTTGGGCCTATACTGAGAGTTTAGAAGAATGAAAGGTGATCTTATTGAAACACAGAATCCTGAGGGGGCTTAACAAAGTAGGTGCTGCGAGAGTGTTTCTCCTCATGGGGGAATCAAGAATAAGGGGGCACAGTTTAAAAAGAACGGGTCTCCCATGGGAAGGAATTTCCTCTTTCAGGGGATCATTAGTCTTTAGAATTCATTCCTCAGAGCAGTGGAGACGGGTCATTGAATATATTCAGGGCTGAGTTAGACAGATTTTTAATCTACAAGGTTTTCTAAGGTTATGGGGTTAAGGTCACAATCAGATCAGCCATGATTTTATTGAATGGTGGAGCAGTCCCGAGGGGCTGAATGGCCTCCTCCTCCTCTTTCTTATGTTTTTCAGATGACACTTTACTCCAAGGGGCGATCTGCCCTCTCAGATGGATATAAGCAATCTCACAGCAATATTTCAACAACAGAATATCTGGTCATTACCATACTGTTTTTTGTGGGGTCTTGCTGTGTGCAAATTGTCTGCCACATTTCCTACATTGCAACAGCGACTATACTTCAAAAGTACTTAATTAGCTGCAAATGCTATGGGATGTACTGAGGTCATGAAAGGCGCTATAGAAATGCACGCCTTTCTTCTTACTTTGGAACTATAACCAAATGGATGCTGGCCTGAGACACGCGGAACAGGAAAACATGAGGCTCCGGGTTCAGCTGCAGCTCAGTCCCCCACACTGTCCCCTTCCCAAAGGGGCTCACAGTCAGTGTTCACACACCAGTCAATCAGTGTGCAAACCCTCCGACCTCCACTCCCCCCCACCCATTTAGTGTGAGAGTACCCCCCTCTCCAGGCTCTCGGCACTTACGTGGCTCCGACTTGCCGCAGGCGAAGGAAGGCCGGGGTGAACTGGTAGCGCACAAACCGGCCAGCATTGGCATCCACATCTTTCTTGTCCCCCTGGTCACGCTCTGCAACAGAAGTACCCACATTTCAACTGAAGATTAATTTCACAGAAATGAAGAGGAAGCGGAGAGAGACGGTCAGGGAAATAGAGAAGTGAGTGTGAGAAGACTGGGAGGAGAGAAGAGGGAGTAAACAGGATCTCTGGAAACAGATCTGCAGCTCAAATGGAAAAGTCCTGAGGGAGGCAGAGAACTAGAGGGGGAGAGGGGGATGAAAAGAAGGGGGGAAGGGGAAGAAGAGAGAGAAGGGGAGCGGGAGGAAGAAACATAACATAGAAACTAGGAGGAGTAGGCCATTCGGCCCCTTGAGCCTGCTCCACCTTTCAATAGGATCATGGCTGATCCTCTATCTCAAAGCCATATTCCCTCCATACCCCTAATAACCAAAAATTTATCAATTTCTTTCTCCAATATACTCAGTGACCTGGCCTCCAAACCTTCTATGGTAGAGAATTCCACAAGTTGACCATCCTCTGAGTGAAGAAATTTTTCCTCATCTCAGTCCTAAATGGCCTGCCCTGTGTCCTGAGACTGTGGCCCCTGGTTCTAGACTCCCCAACCAGGGGAAACATATTCCCTGCATCAAGTCTATCTAGCCCTGTAAGAATTTTATATATTTCAATCAGATCCCCTCTCATTCTTCTAAACTCTAGTGAATACAGACCCAGTCGAACCAATCTCTCCTCATACGACAGTCCTGCCATCCCCGGTATCAGCCTAGTGAACCTTCGCTGCACTCCCTGGCAAATATATCCTTTCTTAGGTAGGGAGACCAAAACTGCTGCAATACTCCAGGTGTGGTCTCACCAAGGCCCTGTATAACTGCAGTACGACATCCCTACTTCTGAACTCAAATCCTCTTGCAATGAAGGCATTTGCCTTCCTAATTGTTTGCTGCACCTGCCTATTTACTTTCATTGACTGGTGTACAAGGACACCCAGGTCCCTTTGTACATCTACATTTCCCAACATATCACCATTTAAATAATACTCTGCCTTTCTGTTTTTCACACTGAAGCTTATAACTTCACATTTATCCATGTTATACTACATCTACCATGTGTTTGCCCCACACACACAACTGGTCTAAATCACCCTGAAGGCACCTTGCATCCTCCTCACAACCCTGCCCAGTTTTGTGTTGTCAGCAAACTTGGAAATATTACATTTGGTTCCCTCATCCGTATCATTTATATATATCGTGAATAGCTGGGACCCAAGCACTGATCCCTGCGATACACCACTAGTCACCGCCTGCCACCCGGAAAAATAGCCATTTATTCCCACACTCTGTTTCCAGTCTGTCAACCAATTCTCAATCCATGCCAGTATATTACCCCCAGTCCCATGTACTTCAATTTTCCCACTAGCCTCTTATGTGGGACCTTATCAAAAGCTTTCTTGAAATCCAAATACACCACATCCACTGGTTCTCCCTTATCTATTCTACTAGTTACATCCTCAAAAAACTCCAGTAGATTAGGTAAGCATGATTTCCCTTTCATAAACCCATGCTGACTTTGTCTAATCCTATTAATGCTTTCCAAGTGTTCTGTTACCATGTCTTTCGTAATAGACTCTTAACATTTTCCCCACTACTGGTGTTAGGCCAACTGGTCTGTAATTCTCTGTTTTTTTCTCTCCCTCCTTTTCTAAGTAATGGGGTTACATTTGCTACTCTCCAATCTGTAGGAACTGCTCCAGAGTCTACAGAATTTTGGAAGATAACCACCAATGCATCCAATATTTCCAGGGCCACTTTCTTTAGAACTCTGGGCTGTAGATTTTTCAACCTTTAACCCCATTCATTTCTCTATCATCATTTTTTTATTAATACTGATTTTCTTCAATTCCTCCCTCTCCCTGGACCCTTGGTTCCCTAACATTTCTGGGAAATTATTTGTGTCCTTTTTTGCGAAGACGGAGCCAAAATATGTGTTCAATTCTTCTGCCATTTCTTTATTCCCTATTATAATTTCTGACTGTATGGGACCTGCGTTTGTCTTTGCTAATCTTTTTCTCTTCATATATTTATAGAAGCTTTTACAGTCAGTTTTTATGTTCCTTGCAAGTCTGCCTTCCACTTTTGCTTCTTACTTTTCTCTTTCGTTTCTCTCTGTCTCCCTGCTGAGGCTCCCATCCCCCTGCCATTCTAGTTTAAACCCTCCCCCACAGCACTAGCAACATCACCCCTCACCCTAAGACATTGGTCCCGGTCCTGCCCAGGTGCAACCCATCCTGTTTGTACTGGTCTCTGAACCGGTCCCAATGTCCCAGGTGTCTGAATCCCTTCCCCCTACACCATCTCTTCAGCCACATATTCATCCGATATATACTGTTATTTCTACTCTTGCTAGCACGTGGCACTGGTAGTAATCCTGAGATTACTAGCTTTGAGGTCCTACTTTTTAATTTATGCCCTAACTCCCTATATTCAGCTTGTAGGACCTCATCCCTTTTTTCAGCTATGTCGTTGGTATCAATATGTACCACGACCACTGGCTGTTTACCCTCCCCCTTCAGAATGCCCTGCAGCCTCTCTGAGACAACCTTGACCCTGGCACCAAGAAGGCAACATACCAGCTTGGAGTCTCTTTTGCAACCGCAGAAATGCCTGTCTGTTCCCCTTACTATTGAATCCCTTATCACTATAGCCCTGCCATTCTTCTTCCTCCCCTCTCGTGTAGCAGAGCCACCCATGGTGCCATGGACTTGGCTCCTGCTGCTTTCCCTCAAGAAGTCATATCCCCCAACAGTATCCAAAACGGTATATCTGTTAGAGAGGGGGACGGCCACAGGGAACTCCTGTACTACCTCCTCGCACCACTTTCAGCCCAGAGTCCAGCTCCTGCTCTTTTTAAATCTCTGCTCTGACTCTCAGCTCCTGCTCTTTTTAAGAGAGATGGACAGGAGAGGGAAGGGAGAGGTGGGGTGGAGGGGGAGAGAGAGAGGGGTGGGGAAGGGGGAGAGAGAGAGAGAGGGGGAAGGGGGAGAGAGGGGGAAGGGGGAGAGAGAGAGGGGGAAGGGGGAGAGAGAGAGAGGGGAAGGGGGAGAGAGAGAGAGAGGGGGAAGGGGAGAGAGAGAGAGGGGGAAGGGGAGAGAGAGAGAGGGGGAAGGGGAGAGAGAGAGAGAGGGAAGGGAGAGAGAGAGAGAGGGAAGGGAGAGAGAGAGAGAGGGAAGGGAGAGAGAGAGAGAGAGAGAGAGACAGGGGGTAGGGAGAGAGAGAGAGAGACAGGGGGTAGGGAGAGAGAGAGAGAGACAGGGGGAAGGGAGAGAGAGAGAGACGGGGAAGGGAGAGAGAGAGAGACAGGGGGAAGGGAGAGAGAGAGAGACGGGGGGAAGGGAGAGAGAGAGAGACGGGGGGAAGGGAGAGAGAGAGAGACGGGGGAAGGGAGAGAGAGAGACGGGGAAGGGAGAGAGAGACAGGAGGAAGGGAGAGAGAGAGAGAGACAGGGGGAAGGGAGAGAGAGAGACAGGGGGAAGGGGGAGAGAGAAGGAGACAGGAGAAGGGAGGGAGAGAAGGAGACGGGGAAGGGAGAGAGAGGGAGACAGGGGAAAGGGAGAGAGAGAGGGAGACTGGGAGGAAGGGAGAGAGAGAGACAGGGAGGAAGGGAGATGGGAGGGAGAGAGAGAGGTAATTGGAAGGTGGAGAGAGAGTGAGTTAGGAGATGGGGGGGGAAATGGGGGAGAGAGAGAGAGAGGGGTGGAGACAGGGAAAGGGTATTGCCTTCTACCCATATACTCCCCAGATACATAGAACGATCCCATTCCCACCCCCCCCCCCAACTACCCAACAAGCCCTCACATGGGATTAATGACAACCTGCACAATCTCAACCTGACTCACCAGAGGCAGGTGGCTTGGTAATTTCAAATAAGATGGCCCCAGATTCCATGTCGCGAATCTTGAATCTCGTGAAATCGATATTGTAAACATTGTCCTCAGGAGCACATAAATAATCTGGGTGGAGAAATAAATAGAAATTATTCGGTTGAGTCTGAACCCAAGAGGTAGAAACATGGCAAAACCACAACGTCCCAAATGAAAACATTCCCCTACTCCCGCCCTCGCTCCTGTCACCCCAAGGCCCCTCTCCTCAAGGCCCCATCAACCCAAACACCACCCTCACCTATTGTTTAATCTTCAAGGTCCCTCTGTGGGCAAGTGACATCACTATCGTAACCCCCATAGAGACTTCACCTCTACGTCAGAACTTTTCAAAGCTTCAAGAACAATTCAGCAAGAAATGAAGATCAGAATCGCACCCCACACAGAAATTGGAAACTCAGGCTCAAGGCTCAGCAACTGCACCACACTTTACATCCACGTTTACCTTACAAAATCTGAAACCAGATCATTTACAGAGAGATTAGAACAGGTGACTGAAAGTTTGGTCAAAGAGGTCACTTTTAAGGAGCATTTTAAAGCAGATAGAGAGGCAGAGAGGTTTAGGGAGGGAATTTTAGAGCTTAGGACCCAGGCAGCTGAAGGCACAGACACCAATAAAACAGCAACAAAAATTGGGAAATGCACAAGAGGCCAGAATTGGAGAAGTGCAGAAATCTTGGAGGGTTGTACGACTGGAGCAATTTAGAAATAGGGAAGGGCAAGGAGGTCATGGGGGGAATTTGAACACAAGGATAAGAATTGTAAAAATTCAAATCAGGAGCCAATATATGTCAGGGAGCAAAGAGGTGACATGTGAATGAGATTTGGTGGGAGTTAGAATCACAGGATTGTTACAATACAGAAGGATAGGGGCAGCAGAGTTTTTTCACGTGTTGAAGTTTATGGAGGGTGGAAGATGGGAGATGGGTGAGGAAAATGTTGGAATAAGTAACAGAGAGAGAGAGAGAGCGAGAGCGAGCACACGTGAGCGAGAGCACTCAAATGGCAGCAAGAATCCTCCCTGATAATTAAAGTGATGCAATGATTTTATTCCTAAAGATCGCCCTCCCCACTACCCTATACCTGACCTAAACAGTCCTTCTGCCTCTTTTTCTCTCTGTTCAGAAGCTTGTCTAGACTGCTTCCAGCTCTCTGCCAATGCCAGCCAGTAGAAGGGGCACAGTTTTTCCACCCAGCTGTGTTTGTTAACCCCACAATAACCCAGCTGAGAACAGGTTGCGGCCTGGAAAAGCAGCTGAATCTCACTTGCTTTGCATTTCACGGGCCTAAGCTGAGTTGTCATAATGAATTAGGATTTTAACAAAAAATTCTACAGATTGCAAGAGTGTTTCGGAATAGACTGGACATCTTAACAGTGATGGAGAAATAGTTTCACACAACAAATATATGTATAAACACGGGAACAGGAGGCAACCATTCAGACCCTCAAGCCTGTTCCAACATTGAATTAGATCATGGCTCAACTGTACCTCAATTCCATCTTTCTTCCATATCCTGTGATATACATCTATCCATCTCCGCCTTAAAAGCTCCAACTGATCTGCAATGTCCACAGACATCCTGGGGGAGAGAGTTCCAGATTTCCACTACGCTGTGTGTGAAGAAATGTTTCCTGACATCACCCCTGACTCTGATTTAAAGGTCCTGGACTCCCTCAGCCAGAGGAAATAGTTTCTTTCGAATCCTTTAACATCTTAAACACCTCGATTAGATCATGCCTTAATCTTCTAAGCTTGAGTGAGTACAATTTGCCAGTGCAAGCTGCTAAATTAACCCTTTTAGCCTCCAGCTCAGTCTGGAGAATCTGTGTTTTAATTATTCCAAGATCAATATGTACCCTCCTGAGGGGTGATGCCCAGGTCTGATCACTGTATTCTGGCTTTGTGTCTATGAAGCAACTCAAAGAGTCTTACTACATTACAGGCACTGTATAAATGCATGTTGTTGTTGTAGTGGTGAGGGTGGGGAAGAACAGACAACACAGGGCTGGAAATAGTGGACCACACCCCAAGACAGTGTCAAACTACCTTGACAACCCCACCAGCTCCCAATCCCTGAAACAAAAAGCTGTACAGTCTGTGCCTGAAGACTGGATATTACTGCTCAGGGTTATAGTTATCGAGTGTGGGATGTGCGCAGTGTAAATGCAGACAGGTGCTACTTGGACACTGATCACTTGCCAGGTTGCTGAGCTCCTATTACCTGCAATATTTCAAGGGGTGGATTTCAGGTGCCAAACCACCCCAGGGAAGCAGAAAGAATCACAACCAGTTATATAAATATATACACACATCCCCACAGGAACATCGTACCCCTCCCCCGCACACGTGCAACGCCCCCCCCCCCCCCACCCCACCCCACCACCTACACAAAGGGAACAGCCCAGAATAGTGTGCACATGCTTGGGTATGTTTAATACTGTACTCCAGCACAAGCCGCGTATCCTGAGGTCGCACTGTGAATTTTGTTATTTGGGGGGCCATGTGCATGTCGAAGTGCAGAGAGGAAAGGTCTGATTTCACATCACGTGTCCTGCACTCAGCTTCTGCTTAAATTGAAATGCTGAGCAGATTGTGAGGAGATAATGAGATTGCACAGTGATTTAAGCTTCTGCTGCAGCTAAGAGTGCGATTGTCCCTTAAGGATAAATAACCCCAAACCCCAGCACCCTCCCAAGTCTGGTCTCCTGCAGTTGACAATCAGCCATTTTAACTTCACAAAGCTAGGACTAATCATACCAACAAAACAGGAAAGAAGCAGTCTGCATTCCTATAGCACTTTTCATGACCTCAGGGCATCCCAAAGCACTGTACAGTTTTTATTTTGACGTGTAATCACTTGCAATGTAGGAAATGCAGCAGTTAATTTGTGCACAGCAAGATCCCACAAACCACAATGAGATAGTTAACCTGACCATCTGTTCTACAAATGCTGCTTGAGGGATAAATATTAGCCTGGGCACTGAGGAGAACTCCTCTGTTCTTTTCCCAGTAGTGGCAATGGAATCTTATACATCCACCTGAGAGGTGCTGTTAGAAAAGGGGACAATGTTCTAGTGTGTCCCTCCCTTACAAACAAGCCATAGCTCTCTTCTAATAAGAGGAGGAGGCCATTCAGTCCCTCAAGTCTATTCCTCCATTCAATCAGATTTTGACCGATCTATACTTTAACTCTATTCATGTGTCTTTGCTTCAATACTCTCACTCAACAAAAGTCTATAATTGTTGGTGGGAGGAGAGTTCCAGATTTCTATTATCCTTTGTGTAAAAAAGTGAATAGCCTAGCTCTAACTTTAAGATTACACCCCTTTGTTCTGGATTCTCACATCAGAGATAGGCATCCTGCCAAATTCCTCTATCATTTTAAGGAATCCTTTGCCACTGAGGGAACAGACTCAGACAAGGTTAAAAACAAAAAGCTAAAAGCTACTGCGGATGCTGGAAATCCAAAACAAAAACAGAATTACCTGGAAAAACTCAGCAGGTCTGGCAGCATCGGTGGAGAAGAAATCAGTTAAAGTTTCGAGTCTGCCGAAGGGTCGTGAAGACTCGAAAGGTTAACTGATTTCTTCTCCACCGATGCTGCCAGACCTGCTGAGTTTTTCCAGGTAATTCTGTTTTTGTTTCAGACAAGGTTGTGTATTTGAAAGGGAAGAGTAGATAAATATTTGAAAGAGAGATAGATACAGAGCTAGGAAATGAGCACACAACAGCGTAAAAAGTTCCAGATTGTTTCAATAAGCAGCCAGCACAGAGATGATGGGCTAAATGGCCTCCTCCTGTGTTTTGTGTCTTTGCTTTCATGGTTCAGTAAAGAAGAGACAGGGATGAGCCATGAAATCAGAGCCAAGGGCCCGGAATTGATTAATAACCCACTGGAAGGATGACTTCAAATGCAAATTCAAAATGCAAACCAAATTTACACTATCCTCACACGCTAACAATGCACCGGTTCTTCTCACTGCGCCCCCTCATACTGTAAAATAAGCCCTGTGGGCCTGCCCAGGTTTGGGCATTGGTGGTGGGGGGGGGGGCGGTCAGGGGTCAAGGGCTATGCTGAAAATGCGCAATTGATGGGAGGGACACACTGAGAAGGGTCCTGTAGTTGAATGGCTGAGGGATAGATTCAATGAGTGAAGTCAGTCCTTTTAATGCCAAGGAAAAATATATTATTAATTCATAGGTCTTCAGCCTCACCATTTGATTTGACCCACAAGTTGAATCAAAAGCACTTGGAATGTTCTAGAGAAGCCAGGGAGGGGGTTTGGGAGGAGCAGCAGGATTCCTGAGGTTAGGTTGAGGGTTCCTTGGATTACAGGGGGTTGAACTGAATGATCCGGGCACCTGCTCCTGCTCACAATCCAGTCATCCTTCCTCAACCCACGTGTAAATATCGGCTGGGTGGCCTTTCACAGCTAAATAGCTGGGCAGCACTTGTCAGACGCGTGAAGAGTGGCCACCAGGAATTGTTGAGGAGCAACTTCCGGAGAAGATGGCAAATGTTGACATAAGATGATAAGAAATAGGAGCATTTGGCACCTCAAGCCTGCTCCTCCATGCAATGAAATCATGGCTGATCCGACTGTGGCCTTAACACCACTTTCCTGCCTGCCCCCCATAACCCTGGACACCCTTGTTGATCAAAAATTTGTCTAACTCAGCCTTGAATATATTCAATGACCCACTTGCCATTGCTGTCTGGGAAAGAGAATTCCAAAGGGTAACGACCCTTTGAGAGAAGAAATTCCTCCTCATCTCCAACTTAAATGGAAGACCCCTTATTTTTAAACTGTGCCCCCTAGTTCTGGACTCCCTCAGAAGGGAAACATCCTCTCAGCATCTACTCTGTCAAGGCACCTCAAGATCCTAAGTGTTTCAATAAGGTCACCTCTCATTCTTCTAAACTCCAGTGAGTTTAGATCCAACTTGCTCAATCTTTCTTCTTAAGACAACACCTTCATCCCAGGAATCAGTCGAGTGAACCTTCACTGAACTGCTCCTAATGCAAGTATATGCCACCTTAAATAGGGAGAGCAGAGCTGTGCACAGTACTCCAGATGTGGTCCTACCAATGCCCTGTACAGTTGTAGCAAGACTTCCCTATTCTTCTATTCCATTGACCACTGACACGTGAGCAGATTCAGTCCCGAATGGCAGAATAAAACAAACTCACATTTAGATAGCTGCTTCTGCGGTACAGGGTGACTGACAGTGCGTCCTGAAACATTAACCTGCCGTCGCCAGTTCCAAGACAGCTCGACAATTTTATGTTCCATTCTCTCCATTCACTTTTCCTGTTGTGAATTCCCAAGATAAATTGCTGACCTTCACTCTCCAGGCTCTCAGCAGCTTGGATCTTTCCCCTCCCAAGTTGCCTCCAACCCGCAACTGCACTCGAATTTCTCATCCCAACCCTAGGCTTGAAGTCTCATCCCTCAAGTTTCACCTGAACTACCTTCAGCGTCACTTTGGTGCAACCACTGACAGTGCGGCGCTCCCTCGGCACCGCCCCCCACCCGACAGTGCGGCGCGCGCTCCCTCGGCACTGCCCCCCCCCCCGACAATGCGGCTCTCCCTCGGCACCGCCTCCCCCAACAGTGCGGCGCTCCCTCGGCACCGCCTCCCCCGACAGTGCGGCACTCCCTCGGCACCACCTCCCCCGACAGTGCGGTGCTCCCTCGGCACTGGCCCCCCCAACAGTGTGGCGCTCCCTCGGCACCACCTCCCCCGACAGTGTGGTGCTCCCTCGGCACCACCTCCCCCGACAGTGCGGCGCTCCCTCAGCACCGGCCCCCCCCGACAGTGCGGCGCTCCCTCGGCACCACCTCTCCCGACAGTGCGGCGCACCCTCAGCACCGCCCCACCCCCCGACAGTGCGGCGCTCCCCCGGCACCACCTCTCCCGACAGTGCGGCGCTCCCTCAGCACCGGCCCCCCCCACCCCCCGACAGTGCGGCGCTCCCTCGGCACTGGACCCCCCCGACAGTGCGGCACTCCCTCAATACTCATTAATGGCAGGAATATCTTGTTAACACAGATTTACGGGTCATTGCACGAACTCCAGGTAGAAACCTGGAGACCAAAAGACCTGGGAATCATTTCAGGAATGACTGGATGGAGCAATGGGAACAAGGACTGGGAACGTTTTAGATTGTTCAGTTTCCATTGTTCAACTCTTCTTGATTTGTGGTGGTTTGAGATTTTTTCCAGAGTTCCTGCCTCACCGAGACAGAATGGGAAATGATGCAGGGAGCTTTCCACCTGTTGGATTTGACACAACACCAACCTCGAGGGTTAAAGTTCAGCCAGTATCTCAGCATGGCTTGCTAAGTCTTGCCGATAGGCTACCAGTCTAGGTGCACAGCAGAAACACTGAGTAATCTCTCAGGTAAGCGCTTGTTGTTTATAACCCCCTGCAGATTATGTACAGCTTCATTCAACCTCCTGCCTTTTTTAATAGCAATGGGTCGGCTGGGCTTGAGGTGATTGCACTGCTTCCTTGGGCACAGGAGCCCGAATGTTGCTATTTGAGAGATCTCGCTGTGTACAAATTAGCTGCCATGTTTCGCACAATTCTACAGCAATTGCAGTTCAATAAGTCATAATAATAAGTAATAATAAGTCATTTAGAACATCTAGAGGTTGTGAAACATACTGTAGAAATGCAAGTCTTTTTTTAATGCCCGCCTGAGGGGGAAGAGGCTTCATTTATTGCCTCAAAGACAGCATGGAACCATAGAAAAGTTACGGTGCAGAAAGAGGCCATTCAGCCCATCGTGTCTGCTCCGGCCAAAAGGAGAAAAAAGAAACTACCGCTCATTTTAATCCCACTTTCCAGCACCTGGTCCGTAGCTCCAACAGTGCAGCACTCCCTCAGTACTGACCCTCCGACAGTGCAGCGCTCCCTCAGTACTTCCCCTCCGACAGTGCAGCGCTCCCTCAGTGCTGACTTTCCGACAGTGCAGCACTCCCTCAATACTGACCCTCCGACAGTGCAGCACTCCCTCAGTACTGACCCTCCGACAGTGCAGCACTCCCTCAGTACTGACCCTCCGACAGTGCAGCGCTCATTTAGTACTGACCCTCCGACAGTGCAGCGCTCCCTCAGTGCTGACTCTCCGACAGTGCAGCACTCCCTCAGTACTGACCCTCCGACAGTGCAGCGCTCATTTAGTACTGCCCCTCTGACAGTGCAGCGCTCCCTCAATACTTCCCTCCGACAGTGCAGCGTTCCCTCAATACTGCCCCTCCAACAGTGCAGCGCTCACTCAGTGCTGACTCTCTGACAGTGCAGCACTGGGAGCATCAAACTGGATTATGTGCTGAAGTCTCTGGAGCTGGACTTGAACCAAGAACCTTTAGACTCAGAGCTGAGGTTCCCACTGAGCCACAAGTGACAATAAATATGAGCTACACTATTTAAATTCTGACAAAGGGCCACACCAAGCATGCATGGTTTTTTTTGATGCTACCATTCTGCACATTTCTGGCTTTTTTCCCCCCAGACGTTTGTCACAGAATATGATCGTACTTAAAATTTCTCATTCTTCAAAGGTATATTTGAATTGTTCAGTTCAGACTGGCCTGAATTTTGAGAGTTAGGATGAAAGGGCGATGTGACGATGGGTGTCAAAAGCAAAAGTGTCAAAGTGCCTTTTCCTCCAATAATTATATTTTTCTGTCAAGACGGGGCAGATCAGGGGGTCGGGCGAGGGTTTAATTGTGCGAGACAGGGGCTGTAGAATTGACACACCTGAGTGGTACTGGGCAATGGCCCTGCTTACTCCAAATCCTCAGCATAAATATAGAGCTAGGGAGAAGTCCAGAGCAGAGGTTAATCCCCTGCCTTTCTGTCTATTCTGAGAGCAAGATATATAATCAGTTTATGTTGATGTGCTGGCACTGTGCTTCAACACTTGAAAGCATCATCTTGCCTCTTGCAGGTCTTCCTGAGTGCAAGCAGTCAGTCATTTTCATTGCAAATTGGATCCCTGTGCTCATGCTAATCTTAAATTATGCAGTTTTGGATTTACTCTTGTAAGGAGGGAAAGTGTTTCTGATAACAGGAATGGGGGACTTCTGCTTTAACCCTCACTGCAGTGAAAACCTAGGATTCACCAGCGAGGGACTCCAAGGTGATTAACTGATTCTATTATTGGACTAGTAATCCAGAGAACAAGAATTGAATCTCACCCTGAACAGTTTGAGAATTTGAATACAGGCTTTTTTTTAAATTACAGAATCCCATGGTGTAGGAGGCCACTCAGCCCAACATGCCCTTGCTGACCCTATGAAAGAACTATCCAATTAGTTCCACTCCCTTTTTCTCTCCCCATAACCCAGTAAAATTTTCCCCATCAAGTATTTATCCAATTCCGTTCTGAAAGTTCCTATTGAATCTGCTTCCACCACCCTTTCAGGCAGTGCATTCCAGATCACAACAACTTACTGTGTAAAGAATTTCAGCTCATCTCCCCCTCTGGTTCTTTTGCCAATTATCATGAGTCAGTGTCCGCTGGTTACTGACTATCCTGCCATTGGAAACACATTCTCCCCATCTAGTCCACCAAAACCCTTCCTAATTTGGAATGTCTCTATCAAATCGTCCCTTAACATTCTCTACTCCCCAGCTTCTCCAATCACCTACATAACTGAAACAAAAACAGAAAATGCTGGAAAAATCAGCAGGTCTAACAGCATCTGTGGAGAGAGAAACAGAGTTAATATTTCGAGTCCATATGACTCTTCAGAGAGCTAAAGAGAAGTAAAAATGTGATTAAATTTATACTGTTTAAGTCGGGTGGAGCAGGTAGAGCTGGATAGAAGGCAGTAATAGGTGGGGGCAAAGGAGAGATTGACAAAGGGGTGTTAATGATAGTGGTACTGGCTAAAGGAGGTGCTGATGGTGGCATTAAGGTCAGAAAGCAGAATGTGGTGATAGCAGGACAAGGGTAAGCACTCTGGAAAGAACAACATGAACAAGTGACAGATGGCCCTTGTAGGGGCGGGGTGAGGGGAGGAGACGGTGGTGGGGAAAAAAAGATCAAAAATAGGATGAAAGGTGGGGATAAAACAATGAATAAACGAATAAAAATGAAAATAAATAAAAATAAATGGTCCAACCCACCGACAAGGGTGGTGCTGTTGTTGTCTGGCGTACTGACCTCTACCTCGCAGAGGCTGAGCGCCAAATCTCAGACACTTCCTCCTACCTCCCCCTGGACCATGACCCCACCACCGAACATCAAGCCATTGTTTCCAGGACTGTCACTGACCTCATCTCCTCTGGAGATCTTCCCTCCACAGCTTCCGACCTCAGAGTCTCCCAACCTCGGACGGCCCGCTTCTAACTCCTTCCCAAAATCCACAAACAGGACTGTCCCAGTAGACCAATCGTGTCAGCCTGTTCCTGCCCCACGGAACCAATTTCTTCCTATCTTAACTCCATTCTCTCTCCCCTTGTCCAGTCTCTTCCCACCTACATCCACGATTCCTCTGAAGCCCCACGTCATATTAATAATTTCCAGTTCCCTGGCCCTAGCCGCCGCCTCTTCACCTCCATCCCCCACCAGGATGGTCTGAGGGCTCCGCTTCTTCCTTGAACTGAGGCCCGAACAATCCCCATCCACCACCACTCTCATTTGTCTGGCTGAACTTGTTTTCTCACTGAACAATTTCTCCTTAAACTTGTCTCACTTCCTCCAAATAAAAGGTGTGGCTATGGATACCCACAAGGGCCCCCAGTTATGCCTGTCTCTTTATGGGATATGTAGAACATTCCTTGTTCCAGTCCAACTCAGGCCCCCTCCCACAACTCTCTCTCCGGTACATCGATGACTGTATCGGTCACTTCATGCTCTCGTCTGGACTTGAAAAAATTTATCGATTTTGCTTCCAATTTCCACTCCTCCAGCACCTCACATGGTCCATCTCCAATACTTCCCTTCACTTCCTTGACTTCTCTGTCTCCATTTCTGGTGATAAGACTGTCCACCAATATTTATTACAAGCCCACCGACTCTCACAGCTACCTCGACTACAACTCCTCACACCCCGCTTCCTGTAAGGACTCCATCCCATTCTCTCAGTTCCTTCACCTCCGTCGCATCTGTTCTGATGATGCCACTTTCCAAAACGGCGCTTCTGACATGTCTTCCTTCTTCCTTAACCGAGGTTTCCCACCCACTGTGGTTGACAGGGCCCTCAACCGTGACTGACCCATCTCCCGCGCCTCTGCCCTCACACCTTCCTCTCCCTCCCAGAACCATGATAGGGTCCCCCTTGTCCTCACTTATCACCCCACCAACCTCCGCATTGAAAGGATTACCCTCCGCCATTTCCGCCAACTCCAGCATGATGCCACCACCAAATACATCTCCACCCCTCCCCCCATCCCCCCGTCGGTATTCCATAAGGACCGTTCCCTACGGGACACCCTGGTCCACTCCTCCATCACCCCCAACACCTCAACCCCCTCCTCATGCAATCGCAGAAGGTGCAACTTTTGCCCTTTTACCTCCTCCCTCCTAAACGTCCAAAGGCCCAAACATTCCTTTCAGGTGAAGCAGCGTTTCACTTGCACCTCCTTCAATTTAGTCTACTGCATTCGCTGCTCCCAATGCGATATCCTCTACATTGGAGAGACCAAACGCAGACTGGGTGACTGCTTTGCGGAACACCTTCGGTCTATCCGCAAGCATGACCCAGACCTCCCTGTCGCTTGCCATTTCAACACTCCACCCTGCTCTCATGCCCACATGTCCGTCCTTAGCCTGCTGCATTGTTCCAGTGAAGCTCAACGCAAACTGGAGGAACAGCACCTCATCTTCCGACTAGGCACTTTACAACCTTCCCGACTTAACATTGAGTTCAACAATTTCCAACCATGAACTCTCTCCTCCATCCTCACCCCTTTTTTAAATATTCATTTTTTTTATCCATTTATTTTTATTTATTTTTTCATTTATTCATTGTTTTATCCCCACCTTTTATCCTATTTTCAATCTTTTCTCCCACCTCTGACCTCTCCCCCCACCCCACCTCCACAAGGACCATCTGTCACCTGTTCATGTTGTTCTTTCCAGAGTGCTTACCCTTGTCCTATTATCACCTTCTGCTTTCTGACCTTAATGTCACCTAAGGCACCTCCTTTAGCCAGTGCCACCACCATTAACACCCCCTTTGTCCTTTTGCCCATGACATCTTTGTCAATCTCTCCTTAGCCCCCACCTATTGCTGCCCTTCTATCCAGCTTCACCTGCTCCACCCTCCCTTATACATATAAATTTCATCACATTTTTACTTCTCTTTAGCTCTGAAGAGTCATACGGACTCGAAACATTAACTCTGTTTTTCTCTCCACAGATGCTGTCAGACCGGCTGAGTTTATCCAGCATTTTCTGTTTTTGTTTCAGATTTTGCCTTTATCAACATAACTGATCCCTGGAATCATTCTAGTAAAATCTCTTCTGCACCTTTTTCATGGTCTCGTCTTGACATTCTCCCTAAAAAACATAAAATCACAGTCCCAAAGATAGCATGCGTTTGTGAGAGTGCAGTAATTCTATTGCTGGACTCAAATAATCCAGAGAACGCCCGAAAAAAGAGACATGTCAAAGCTTTTCATCTTGCATTCATCAGGACACCTGCAAGAATACCAACATAATGGGGAAAACATGTGAAGAGAGTGCTGATTGGTTGACAAGTGGCATTGCCATGGAGAATGCACCACTGATGGTGACTGATAGTTAATTGCCAAGCGTTGTTTGAAATTTAAATCAGGAAGCTTGACCCTGATTGGTCAAGGCATTGCCCTGAGGAATGAGTCAGCGAATGGCTGTCACTTATTTTGTTTAGCTGAAGCAGACACAGTGTAAGTACATGTTCTTTCTGTCTGTAAATTATGTATTAATACATAAGGCCTGTTTTTTGCAGACAGAAATAACATGTGCATACATTTTGCTTTTATCCATGTGCATGGATTTTGAAAATTTGAATTCAGTTTTTAAAGATCTCGAAATAAATGTTTGCATTTAGTAAAAGTGATAATTACCAATCTGGTTGTCTCTTAATTGCCACCACCAAACCCATCCCCAGAGTCCGTCAGTTGTACCAAACCAGATCATGGATAATAAATGCTGGCCTTGCCAGCAACACCCACATTCTGAGAGTGAATAAGCACATTTTGTTCTTTAGGAGAGGTTAGTGTGCAGAAAGGGGCAAGCTAATGTTTTGATGCTGCACTCGCTGTGAGTATCAGGATCTGAAGGTGATTCATGATAGGATCCCTCATGCTCCAGATGAGATGGCCATTATCAGCGACCTCGGGGGGTGGGGGGAATGGTGGGCAGAGTCTAAGGGCTTACATTTCCCCATTCAGGGTGGCCTAATAGCCCCGAGTACTTTCTGCAGTTACCAACAGGCTGAGACAGACCCACAGTGGCAGCAAGTGGGGATCAAATCCAACCAATCGACTGGACGTTTATTCTAGCCTGCAATGTAGGACATTATGTAACAATGACCACTCCGTGGCACAGAGGCTAATTCTCATGTGCTCCTGTACCATCTGCCTGCTCGCAGGGCGATAATCACAGCCTCAAGTGGAATGCAAAGGGCAGGAGCTGGCCACTCAACTTAATTGGCCTAAACCGGTGTTAATGTTCCACATGAGCCTCCACTAATCCCATCAACATTTCCTTCTGTTCCTTTCTTCCTCATATGTTTATCCAGCTTCCCCCTTAAATGTATCTATATTATTCACCTCATCTATTCCTTATGGTAGCAAGTTCACATTCTCACCACTCTCTGGGTAAATAAATTTCTCCTGAATTCCCGATTCCATTTATTAGTGACTATCTTATATGGATGGCACTTAGTTTTGAATTCTCCCACAAGTGGAAATTTTTTCTCTATGTCTACCCTATTGAAGACATCTATCAGGTCACCTTTCAGCCAACTCTTTTCGAGAGGAAAGAGCCCCAGCTTTCCCAGAGTCACCCATGTCCTGGGGGCAATTTTGTTTTAACAGAAACTCAGCACAGAATGGGAATCAAACCAGAGGCTGTTCTGACGTCTCTGGTTCAGTTCCAGATTGGAGAGTGCGTTCATTCAGAAGATTACGAGGGGATTTCTAAGTGATTTACACAGGAACGGTTCTGTCTCGTTGCCCTGGCCAAAGTTTCTCCGTCACCCACCCACCCCCTTGTGTAAAGGGGGTATTAGTTTGCTGCTGTTTGTGGGATCTTGCTGAGCCAAAATGACTGCTGCCTTTGCCACATTTTAAGAGTAGCATTTTGTATGCTGAACCATTTTGGGATATGGGATCTGAGAAAGCCAGATAGAAATGCAAGTCTACTTTGCCTTTAACAGCCAGTCAGTCCACGTGCTTTTAGCATTCTGGCTGTGGCTGCAGCGTAGTTTGCATTCTGCTCACATTCTGAAAAACTGCTCAAGCTTCTCAGTTCAATATACAAAGGAGGTTTATTTTTTGCCACTTCAGTGAAAGTCGCTCATCGAGCATTTCAGTCTTCATTTGTACCCTGATACAAATGCAGCCCCTCACATACACAGAGGGCTTTGTTTAACTCGATTTTGCCCTCCTGTTCCTCCAAATTTCCCTCCCTCTCTTTATCTCCATTGCATAGCAGTGATAACAGTAAACAAGCTCAGGGGCAGATAAGGTTTGCAGCTGCCTTTGGGAGATCCTCTCATTGCCTCCCATCAACTGCCCCCCTCCCACCCTCCAACTCCCTCGACAGAACGAGCTGCTGGGTGAACACGGACTGAAGCTTGACTGGACCACATGTCTAATGTAGAATCTGCAGTAGCATTTTTTTTAATTCATTCATGGGATGTGGGCTTCGCTGACTGGACCAGCATTTATTTCCCAACCCTAATTGCCCTTGAGAAGGTGATGATGAGCTGCCTTCTTGAACCACTACAGTTCCTGTGGTGTAGGTACACCCACAGTGCTGTTAGGAAGGGAGTTCCAAGATTTTGTCCCAGCGACAGTGAAGGAACGGCGATACCTTTCCAAGTCAGGATGGTCACTTCCAGGTAGTGGTGTTTCCATGTGTTTGCTGCCCTTTTCCTTCTAGCTGGTAGTGGTCGTGGGTTTGGAAGGTGCTGTCTAAGGGACCTAGACGAGTCCCTGCAGTGCATCTTGTAGATGGTACACACTGCTGCTACTGTGCGTCGGTGGGGGAGGGAGTGAATGTTTGTGGAAGGGGTGCCAATCAAGCGGGCTGCTTTGTCCTGAACGGTGTCAAGTTTCTTGAGTGTTGTTGGAGCTGCACTCACCCAGGCAAGTGGAGAATATTCTTAACTGTCAGGAGCCCCAGGAGTCTCTTTTTAATAGCTCAACAACCTGGTGTCACACCCAGCAGTGTGGAGCAGTAAAGCACCAGGTTTAATTCTGGCCTTTGCTAAATCAGCTGATCTCAGTGTGGTGGAAGAGCAGAGGCAATTGGCCTCAGCACCCAATACGCCTGGGTAGTGAGGATAAAGAACAGTCAGCTGTTAGCAGTCATTGGTGAGGGCAGGATTGAGCGTCTGCCCTGATGCTGCCCCCTGCTAACTCACCACTACCTCACATGACTGTCTGATTTTACTGATCAATGGTCACTTCAGTGAGCTGCCAGAGGGCAGCACAAGCTCATTTTCAGGCAGGAAATAGTTGAATAATAGTCAGGAACAGAAATCCTGAGACCACTCACCTTGGACCTTCCAAGTCTACATGGCTCAGTTACAGATTGAAAATCCATCAGAGGGTGATTACCGATCACTGAACTGCTGAACTTTAGCGAGCGTAGGAATTAGGAGCAGGAGTAAGCCACCCAGCCCTCGAGCCGTGGCTGATCGGATTTTAATACCAACTCCACATTCCCACCTAACCCCTATAACCTATTAGTCTGGTAAACCTGCTCTGAACTGCTTCCAATGCATTTACATCTTTCTTTAAATAAAGTGACCAATACCGTACGCAGTACTCCAAATGTGGTCTCACCAATGCCCTGTATAACTGAAGCATAACATCCTTACTTTTGTATTCAATTCCTCTCGCAATAAACAATAACATTCTATTAGCTTTCCTAATTTCTTGACTGCTGCCCCTCTGCTCCCCTTCAGTTGCATGTTGAGTACTTTTTTTAAGTTCAATTCTCGGGATGTGGCGGTTGCTGGTTGAGGAGGAGCTGCCACAGGGGCCTGAGAAAATAACTGAGTAGCTTGATGGGAGTTAAGAGCCAATCATATTGGAGGCAAGACTAGGCCTAGACCAGATAAGGACACTGTTTTCCTTCCCTAAAAAAGATGTTCGTGAACCAGCTGCGTTTTTACAACAATCCAAAATCTTCAGTCATTGTTACTGGCTTTTTATTTTTCAACTGAATCCAAAGTATCAAAGTGCCATGGTGGAATTTGAATTGATTATCTCTGGATTACCTACGTTACTATACCTTTAAACATGGACATCATCAGGCTGCTGTTCAACACAGCTGCATATCCTCTCTCACTACAGGCAGGAAGTTCCTGTCCGCACAGCTGTTTGCAACACACATAGGCACAGTTTAAAAAATAGTTGTGAAGGACAAGTTTAGGACAAGGATGATTCATTATCCAGAGGGATTCCGAGTTTTATAAATAGAAGCAACGAGTACACAAGCAAGGAAGTTGTGCTAAATCTTTATAAAACATTGGTTAGGCCTCAGCTGGAGCATTGTGCTCAATTTTGGCCACCACTCTTTCGGAAGGATGTCAAGGTCTTCAGGAGGATACAAAGATGACCAGGATGGTATCAGGGATTAGTGACATCAATTACAGACTGTTCTCCATACAGCAGAGAAGGGTAAGAGATTTAACAGGGATGCTCAAACTTATGAAAAGTATTGCTAAAATAAATAAGGAGAAACTTTTCAGTGACAGGAGGGTCAGTAACCAGAGGACACAGATTGAAGATAATTGGCAAAGGAACCAGAGGGGAGGTGAGTTTTTTTTAATGCAGCAAATTGTTGTGATCTGGAATGTGCTACTTGTAAGGACAGTGGAAGCAGATTCAATAATAACTTTCAAAAGGAAATTGGAAAACAAAAGGAAAAATATACAGGGCTATAAGAGCAGGCAAGTGGGGCAATTTGAATAGCACTT
Organism: Cetorhinus maximus; assembly: GCF_964194155.1. Taxonomy (NCBI): domain Eukaryota; kingdom Metazoa; phylum Chordata; class Chondrichthyes; order Lamniformes; family Cetorhinidae; genus Cetorhinus; species Cetorhinus maximus. Next base: position 25,086,787 of record NC_135887.1, on the reverse strand, counting down.
TCAAAGGGTCAGCACAGATATAATGGGCCAAATGGTCTCCTTCTGTTGGCATCGTTGTGTAACAGCTTAACAAACAGCTTCAGACTAGAAGAGGAAGTCAAGAGTGTTATTTGCGAGGATAGGACAAGTGTTGTGCCCAAGGGTCCACATCGTACAAACTGTTCGTAACTCCACCTCTGTCACCAGCCTGAAGTTCTACCACCACAATCTCACTGTGCACAGCTTGGCTGGCAAGATTTCCAGTAATATATCAGTGAATGCAATAGTTGTGAAGTGCCTTTTGGATACCACCAGAAAGCGTTTTCTCTTCTTTCTATTTATCCCTCTCACAACCAGACGGACACCTTGCGCCCAGCGAAGGAAGGTGGTAATAGGAAATGTTCTACATAATCTCTGGGGGGTTGGGGGGGGGGAGATACTCTGCTACTCCAGACAACTGAGGAAAAGGCAAAACTTGTTCTGTGAAAAGAAACTTGACACATACCAGGTGACACAACCAATAGGAGAGTTAATGGGCAGCCAGCATGGTGAGGGGCCTAATAAATCCACTAGGGAATTCAGGAGAAGCTTCTTCAGCCAGAGAGCGGTGTGAATGTGGAACTCACTCCCACAGGGAGTGGTCAAGTTGAATAGTATAAATGCATTTAAGAGGAATCTAGATAAACACTTGAGGGAGGAAGGAAAAGGATACATTGATAGAGGGGCCAGTGAAATAGGGTGGGAGGAGTCTAGGGTACAGCATAAACATCAGCATGGACCAGCTGGGCTGAATGGCCTGCGTTTATGCTGTAAATACTTACTAATACATTGTAAGAAATATGCTCCTGTAGTTAGTGCAAGTGCGTCACAATTCAGATGTTTCAGAAAATAAATTGCTGGCTTCAGAGGTAAACATACAGGTGTACACGCTCGCACACATGGCACAGACTATCTCACTCTCTCAACAAGCACCAGCATGAGTGAGAAATGAATAGAAGGATATGCTGATATTTACATGAAGAGGAAAGGGAGGAGGTGTTTGTGGGGCAGGCACTTAACAGCTTAATATTTCTGCTGTGACTGATGCTGACAGTTGCTCGAACCATAAAAAGGCATTAAATCAGCTGACAGGGGACAGACCTGCCCTGTACTGTACTGTACTCCAGTGTTATACAGTGACAGACCTGTCCCCACCAGTGCTGTACCCCAGTGTTATACAGTGTCAGACCTGTCCCCACCAGTACAGTACCCCAGTGTTATAGTGACAGACCTGTCCCCACCAGTACCGTACTCCAGTGTTATACAGTGACAGACCTGTCCCCACCAGTACTGTACCTCAGTGTTATTCAGTGTCAGACCTGTCCCCACCAGTACTGTACCTCAGTGTTATACAATGACAGACCTGTCCCCAGCAGTACCGTACCCCAGTGTTATAAGGTGACAGACCTGTCCCCACCAGTACTGTACCCCAGTGTTATACAGTGACAGACCTGTCCCCACCAGTACCGTACCCCAGTGTTATACAGTGACAGACCTGTCCCCACCAGTACCGTACCCCAGTGTTATACAGTGACAGACCTGTCCCCACCAGTACCGTACCCCAGTGTTATACAGTGACCGACCTGTCCCCACCAGTACTGTATCCCAGTGTTATATAGTGACAGACCTGTCCTCACCAGTACTGTACCCCGGTGTTATACAATGACCGACCTGTCCCCAACAGTACTGTACCCCAGTGTTATACAGTGACAGACCTGTCCCCACCAGTACCGTACCCCAGTGTTATACAGTGACAGACCTGTCCTCACCAGTACTTTATCCCAGTGTTAGATAGCTCAAAATATTCTCTGCACAAAGAACCTAAATTTGCAGAACAGCATCTAAAATTGTGTTGCTGGCTGTTTTTTCAGCCAAAGCGGAAACAGTTTGGAAGTTTCACACACCCACTTACAACGCAGTGAATTCCCAATGTTATAAATTCAACTCTGCCATAGAAACTTTCTCCGGTTCCGTTTCAACACTTGCCCTGCAAAGTAGTCTTAGTTTTACTGTGCTATTTTTACTTGTAGCAGAATCTGGGCTTATGACTTTATTAACTCCTTGTGCCCTGAACTGGGTGTGCTTTTTTTACGCTCGACTTCTTCAATCTCTCTATATGCAGATGAGGCAAACACTTGTTGTGATGAGATTTGAGCTGGATTGATAAACTGTTTTGTGTCTCAATTAAGTTGAGCATAAGAACAGTAGCTGTGATTGGACTCACTTCGATCAGTCCATCTTATCTTCACATAATGGTAACAAAAATAAAGAATATGTCATACTTCCACAAATCAATGGGTCATCTTACTTGACTTAGGCAAGATAATTTCTCACCCCGCTCCTGCAATTCTAAACTCTTTGTCTCGTTGACAGATCACCAAGCTTTCTCAAAGAGCAATGTGACTGTCACTACAGCCTTAGCTGAACATGGCCATCCTTGCCTTTACTCACAGCTGGTAGCAAAGTCCAGTTGAATGTCCAACATGAGCAAAGCTCCACATCAGCGAGTGTGAGGTGCTAATCAACAACCAACACAAGGTAATAAATTGCTTACCTACACAGTCCTGGGTCCTTATACATCTGCAATTAGCATATTAACCACCTTTTGGCTGGGTGCCTTGTTTTTAAAAAAAAGGAACGTGGAGTGAATACACGTTTCTTTAAAAGGAAGTAACTTTTCTCTAAATCCTAACAGTGGAAAACAATAGTCAAAACATCCCATATTGTGTCACGCAATCTAATGATAATACAAGGGGTGTTGACACCTTTGGCATTGCAGCACCAACAATTTTCTCCTGCTACACCCAATTACCACATAATATCCACCACTCTGTGGGTTATATACACCATACAGAGTATGACAGAAGTAAGGCACTCTACATTCCGCTGCTTTCACCTAGACTGAGACACATTTTTAACTAGGCTCATGGATGGTATTTGTCTGATGGTTTTTAATGCAAGGATAAAACTGTTTAGGTGGGAAGTGGGTTAGACAATGGTATCTCCCGTTTGGGACCTGGGTTTCTGATTTACTGCAGTCTAGTGGGATGCAACTGTTTTCTTGGGAGCAGTGAGTTAGTGAGAGTTTCAGCTTCCAGAAGCCACAGAACAGTCTGTGTAGGAGATGGAAAGCAGGCGGCGTTAGCTAGCGCTGCTCTTCCGAGTATTGAGGGGTGGGGGGGGGGAGAGAGGAGGTGGGTGTATGTGCGCGCGCGCGTCAGGCAAAATTTTGATCCAGCACTAATAGTCCTTGCCTAACCATACAGATAGCAATCAATCACAACTAAATAGGTACTCTCAGTATGAGCACATACAGCATGATAAATAAATTCCCAACTATAGAACTGAACATTCCAATTTTATGTTTAGTTTTTGGGTACTTCTTGTTTGAGGCACATGTGTCTGATGATGGGGCAATAGCAACACTGCAGGGTTAAAGAACTCAGCCAGTTTCTTCAGTTACAACCCATAGCTGGCAATAGAGGAAAAAATGCAGTTACTGCATGGAAATCAACAACTCTTCAAATCACAAGTTTAAGGATTAAAACAACGCTAAGATTCAGCAGGTCCGACCCTGAGTTGACACACGCACAAAGCTCACACCATACAGTTCTGGATATCTACTTTATCAGTGTCTCTGGCACTATGATAGGATGCTGGCTTCTCTCCATCTTTGGTTTCTATCCAACTTCATACAGGCAATGGGCACATATTCCACCCGCCCCATGTTTGTAACATGGATTACATTCCTTCTTTGCCCCAGACTCCAGACTTGCTCCTGATGTTCCCTTTTTAGTAAATTAGTTACAGCTTTATGTATCTCAGGGCGTTGGAATTCTTCCTTAAAATAACTGAAGCCTATGCAGTTCCAAGAAAAGTGTGAATTACATCAAAATTGTCATGTTTTGAAAAATAATATTTGCTAGGTGACATCACAGAACAGACAGTCTGAACCTTCCCTTGCAATATTCTAACTGACAGTTGCAGCAGGAATAAACACACTTCTTAAAATGTCATTCACTGGGAGAGAGATTCACTCAATTTGGGTTTAACAATGTGAACGGTTCTGAAGGCAGTTCCCTCAGCCCAAATGCTGGGGTCCCACTATAATCTCACTCCTTTCACTGTTGGTCCCTGGATACTCTCTGTCAACATGTACATGAGCTGACTGCCCAGAACATTTGAAAGGAGCTAAATCCTGCCTCCCCCCCCCCCCCCACCCCCCCCAACACCTTGTTGCCCCCCTCAGTTTGGAGTGCCTAGATTTGGGGTATCTACAGGCTCCTGTCACTCTGTGGCCCCAGCCCTTCCCCCTTCAAATTGTCCGAAGCTTGTGTGCCCTCTCAAGCCTCGGCAACCGAAACTTTTGGGTTTGGGGTACTCGGAGAATCTCCGAGGCTCTGCGCCTCCATCCCAACCACCACCACACCTGCCCCCAACCTCAGGATCTCCTGAAGGGCTGTACCCACTCTCCCCAGAACTGGTACCTGGTTTTTGGGGCACATGGGCTCCGAAACTGTGAGATCCACCTCTATGAGCGTCTGGTTCTGGGGTACTTGGGCTCTTATCCCCTCTCTTCCAGCCCTGGGGTACCTGGCTTTGGAGCACTGAAGCTCTGTACCCACCCACCCCTGCCCCCCCCCAAAAAAATCTCCTACCCTTCCTTTGCTGTTGCAGTGTAACTTGCCCCTTTAAAGGCGGCTCTACTCACTCTGCGTGATCTTCTGCAGCCCCAACACGTCCTCGGGGGTCACGCTCTCCTTCTTCAGCAGCTCCTCCTCGGTGGTGGCCGGGAGCCCCTCGCTCGGCGGCGCCTTCTTCACCTTCATGCCGACCGTCTCCTGGTTCTTGGCGCTGCTGCTCAGAGCTTTGGTGCCAGAAAAGCTCATGTCTCTCCGGCTCCCACCCCACCCCCTGCCCGGAGCCGAGGCTACTGCTCCCGCTGGCGCCGCCTGCCCCGGATCCGCTCCTGCTCCGGGATCCGCTCTTACCTGGAGCGGAAATCAAACCGTTACAATGTATCCAGTGCAGACTCCACCACTCACACCCGGGGATAGATACACTCACCCATCACTGCACATGGACTCTTCCTCCTTCCCTCCTCCCCCACAAACATCCCATTCATAAAATTCCACACGAACAATAAATAGAGGGGGATTTACCCCTCCCAGCAGCAAAGCCTCACATTTCTAACCCGCTCCTTCCCGTTATTCCCCCCTCCTCTCTCAGGGAATGGTGCAATCCGTTCGCGATACCTGGGCAGCAAATTCATTCAAAAACAAACCAGCTTTAATTCACATTTTATTGCGTTTATATTTTAAGTTAACGATAGTAACTGCTTTTCTGAATCATATTATAAATAAAATGCGACATGTTGCAGGAATAGCAGCTATTTATGCGGAAGACGGTTTCCCAAATGGAAAGTCTGGCATCTCTGTCAGCACAAGCAGCCTAATCTGGGCCCTCTGTTAAATCAGAGCTCCCACTACTGGGCACTACCCTATGCCTGCTGGAAAGTGTCTGAGAATCTCAGGTGAGGACGTGCTCTCTTGGCCGGCCTCCGACCTTGCATTTGTAAACTTCAGCTCAACTAAAACTCAGCTGCTAGTGTCCTAACTCGCAGCGAGACCCGTTCACTCATCATCCCTGTCGTCACTGACCTACTCTGGCTTCTGGTCCAGCAACGCCTCATTTTTAAAATTCTCATCCATGTGTTCAAATCCCTTCTTATTCCTTCATATCTCCTCCAACACTAAACTTACCAGCATCTCTGCCTTGCTCTAATTCTGGCCTCTTGCACATTACCAATTTTAATTGCTCCACCACTGCCAGCCATGCCCTCAGCTGCAGAGGCCCTAAGCTCTGGAATTCCCTCCTTAAATCTCTGTCTCTCTCTCCTCCTTTAAGATGTTTCTTAAAACCTGCCTCTTTGACTGAGCTTTTGGTCCTAATATCACCTTTTGTGTGTGTCAAATTTTGCATGATAATACTTCAGTGTGAAGCATTTTGGGATGTTAAAGGTGCTGTACAAATGGATATTGAAGCTGATGGCAGGATTGGGTCTAGCAGTGATACTCTCTGTGATTCACTAGTACTGCACTAACAGGTCATCAGCCTGAAACATTAAATCAGTTGCTACCTAAATTGCAGAGTATTTCAAGCATTTTCTGTTTTTATGTCAGATTCTCAGCATCTGCAGTATTTTGCTTTGGTATTACTCAGTGTGAAGGCTCAAAACACAGAAGGGACTTATACAAGACGTGTGTTCCTGAAAGTGCACCCCAGTGACAGTTGAGTTATACAGAAATACATGTCCTGGGAGAAAACAATTGAAAAACGTTCACAACACACTATCAGGAGATGCTTTAGTTCAGATGAGACATGAACTCCCAAATACCTTCTCAGGTGGGCACAAAAGATCCCATGGCCACTATTTTGAAGAGTAGGGCAGCTCCCCCTCAGTGACCTGGGACCACTATCTATCCTTCAATGTTGCTTGAAAAAGATTATCTGGTCATTAACTCATTGTTGTTTGTCGGAGCTTTCTGGGCACATTGACAGCCAGGTTTCCTACATTACAAGTGACTACACATCAAAAGTACTTCATTGGCTGTGAAGTGCTTTGGGACATCCTGAGGTTGAATAGTGCTGGAGAAATTATTGGGACTGAAAGCCGATTAATCCCCAGGGCCTGATAATCTACATCCCAGGGTACTAGAGGAGGTGGCCATGGAAATAGTGGATGCATTGGTTGTCATCTTCCAAAATTCTGTAGATTCTGGAACAGTCCCAGCAGTCTGGAGGAAGGCAAATGTAACCCCACTATTTAAAACAGCAAAAGGGCTTAAAACAGCAAATTACAGACCAGTTAGCCTAACATCAGTAGTAGGGAAAATGCTAGTCTATTATAAAGGAAAATATCAATTTAGAAAATATCAACGGGATTAGACAAAGTCAACATAGATTTATGAAAGGGGAATCATGTTTGACAAACCGTCTGGGTGTTTTTTTAGGGACATAACTAATAGAATAGATGAGGGAACCAGTGGATGTAGTGTATTTTGATTTTCAGAAAGCTTTTGATAAAGTCCCGTTAAAGAGGTTAGTGTGTAAAATTAAAGCACATGGGATTGGGGGTAATATATTGGCATGGACTGAGAATTGGTTAGCAGACAGGAAACAGAGTAGGAATAAATGGGTCTTTGTACACTTAAAGCAAGCATGCAGGTGCAGCAAGCAGTTAAAGTGGCAAATCGTATGTTGACCTTCATTGTGAGGACTTGAGTACAGGAGCAACTGCAACAGTCTTACTGCAGCTGTGCAGGGCCTTGGTGAGACCACACCTGGGGTATTGTGTGTAGTTTTGGTCTCCTTACCAAGAAAGGATATACTTACCATAGAGGGAGTGCAGTGAAGGCTCACCAGATTAATTCCTGGGATGGCAGGATTGTGTATGAGGAAAGATTGGGCTGACTAGACCTGTATTCACTGGAGTTTAGAAGAATAAGAGGGGATCTCATTGAAACATATAAAATTCTGACGGCCAGACAGACTGAGTGAAGGGATGATATTTCCTCCGGCTGTGGGGGGAGGTCTAGGACAAGGAGTCACAGTTTCAGGATACGGGGTAGGCCATTTAGGACTGAGATGAGAAACTTCTTCACTCAGAGGGTGGTGATCCTTGGAATTCTCTGCCACAGAAGGCTGTGGAGGCCAAGTCACTGAATACATTTAAGAAAGAAATAAGATAGATTTCTGAACTGAGAGCAGGAGCATGGTGTTGAGATAGAGGATCAGCCATGATCATATTGAATGGCAGAGCAGGCTCGAGGGGCCGAATGACCTACTCCTGCTCCTATTTTCGAAATTTATATATGAAAGGCACTGTAGCAACAACTACTTATATTTATTTATGCAAATGTTTTTGAAAATTGCCATGTAAAGTCACCCCAGCAACCAACACACTAGAGTTTTGATAGCAGAGATAAACTGAGAATTTCTGAGCTGTACCAGTGTGGCTGTAATACTCGCCCATACTGTGAAATTTCTCCCTTATATCTCACATTCATCTACTTATTCTAGGCATGCCCACATGTCAACAAGTAAAGGTCTGAGATGTGAGTTACACCAAGAGTCATGAGGGACCTCAAACTACATCCCAGGGTGAATGATTCCAAAAAATCACATTTACCCATAGAAGCAGAGAATAGAATCGTGGATTGGTTACAGCACAAGAGGAGGCCATTGGGCTCATTCAGGTTCTCTGGATGAGTGCAATTTAACTAGTCCCACTACTCTGTCCTTTCCCCATAACCCTGCAAATTTTACTCTTTCAGGTGCTTATCTATTCCCATTTGAAAGCCATTATTGAATTTTCCTCCAACACCCTTTCAGGCAGTGCATTCCAAATCGTAACCACTCTGCTTAAAAAAGGATTTTCCTCATGTTGCCTTTGGTTTTTTGTCAATTACTTTAAATCAACACTACTACTCATTACAACAGCCAGCAGAACTCATCAGGTTTGTGTGTGCAGGTGGAAGCCAGATATGAGAATGGTTGTGTGCAATGTTCTTCTCTGTAATAGGCACTAAAAAATGTCTAAGACACAAGACTGACATCTGGCTTAATGGCTCAGCCTTTAGAAAAAGGAATAGGCTATTCAGCCCCTCAAACCTGTTCTGCTGATCTGAATTTATACATCTTTGATCCATATCCCTCGATATCCTTAGCCAACAAAAAATTATCAAGATAATAAAAGCAAAATACTGCAGATGCTGGAAATCTGAAACAAAAACTAAAAATCCTGGGAAAACTCAGCAGGTCTGGGAGCATCTGCAGAGACAGAAACACAGTTAACGTTTCAAGTCTGTATGACTCTTCTTCAGAGGTCCTCTGAATTCATATGGATCGAAATGTTAACTGTGTTTCTTTCACCACAAATGCTGCCAGACCTGAGTTTTTCCAGCACTTTCTGTATTTATTATTAAAAATTTATCAATCTCAGTCTTGAAGAGTTGCTTTCACAGGAACTCTGTGTTATATTGCTGTCTGGGTTGTTTGAGTGTCAACTTGTCTCAGTTGGTAGCAGTCTAGGTGAGAGAATCTGGATCAGGAGGTCCTATACCAGGCTATTGGTGTGAAATCTAGTCTGGCACTCCAGTGCAGGTCTGAGGGAGTGCTGCACTGTCAGAAATGCTGCAATTTGGACGAGATGTTAAACTGAAGCTTTGTGTGGCTATTGTGGACGTTAAACATCGCATGGCACTACTCAAAGGTGTCCTAACCCATATCCCTCCCCAAATCAAATCTCACCTGATCTTCACACATTACTGTGTAGCTAAATACCCCTTTCTCTAGACTGAGAAACGGAGGTTAATTTCAGTACCTCTCTCAGTACCACATTGAGCCATTAGGAAATTTGTCATACCCTCTTAATTAATGGCACATTCACCCCATGTCCTTGGAAGCATAGGTCCTAGTCAAAAGCAGAGTGAGGTGCGTACTTCTAAGGCTCCATAGATGTTGCAGTGGAACAGACCGCTGAAAAGTAAATGAGTAGTTTCACACTCCTTCCTCCATACAGGAGGGTCCCACTCTGTGCTTCACCCCACCCATTCCATTAACTCATCCTCCCTATGTGGGAAGTCCACTCACCCCTCTATGTGTAATTGGGATTAGTGTGTCAGAAAAGATAGGGAACATAGGACGATAAGATCATGGCTGATCTGGGTGTTGTCTCAACTCCACTTTCCTGTCTGCCCCCCATAACCATGGACTCCCTTGTCGATCAAAAATCTGTCCAACTCAGCCTTGGATAAATTCAATGGCCCAGCCTCCGCTGCTCTCTGGGGAAGAGAATTTCAGACTAATAACCCTCAGAGAAAAAAAATATCTTATCTCCGTCTTATTCTTAAACTGTGTCCCCGGTCCTAGTCTCCCCCAATCAAGTCGTTTCAGGATCTTATGTTTCAATAAGATCACCACTCATTCTTCTAAACTCCAATGGGTATAGGCCCAATCTGCTCAACCATTCTTCTTGAGATAAGCCCTTCATCCCAGCAATGAGTTGAGTGAACCTTCTCTGAATTGCTTCTAATGCAATTATATCCTTTTTCAAATAAGGAAACTATACAGAGTGCTCCAGGTGTGGCCTCACCAAGGCCCTGTACAACTGGAATAAAACTTCCCAACTGTTATATTCCATTCCCCTTGCAATAAATAAATAAACAAACAGACCAAGGTCACAACACTGTGGGGAGTAGGAAAATAGCATTTCATCTATACACCCACACAAGGCTCCCTGGAAAAAAAATACAATAAACAAGAAGCCGGAACTATGAAACTGATACACCAGCAGGCAATGGAAAGTAACGTGGTCCATTGTAATTCTGTCCTTGGTCTGAGTCTGCCCTTATCCAGAATATACTGCAGAAAAGTGACCAGCTGCTTCCACTGTGGCACGTTTTCAGTGTCCCCTGCTGGTCAGCATGAAGGTTGAGAGGCAAGAATACTGACTTACGGAAAGATGGCTGTTTTAAGGCCAGTTGGATCTGTAGAAAAAGCAGCCTACTTACAGGTGGGGAACTATCCTGGGTGAAACAGCATCTTTAATTTATATACAGGGCAGTAGCTATCCCATATATGTACAGGAGGGGGACTATCCTGGGTAAACACTGTCTTATAATTATATAAGACACTGAATTTATTGCTGGAATATTGCTGTTCTTCATATAAAGAAAATATTTTTATTTCTATAGCAGTATTCACCACCTCAGGACATCCCAAAACAAATTAAATACTTTTGAAATGCAATCACTTTTATGATGCAGCGTCGTGGTAATGTCACTGGACTAGTAATCCAGAGACCCAGGCTAAAGATCTGGGGCATGGAGTCAAATCCCACCATGGCAGCCTGTGGAATTTGAATTCTGTTAATAAACCTGATCCAGATACTCTCACCTAGACTGCTACCAACTGAGTAAAGATGACTCCTGGTCTTCAATAATCTAACCAGTTGAAGTAATTGGTCTACAGAGTCTAGTCCCTTCATTATTTTAAAAACCTCAATCAAACCACCCGAGTCTACTATCTTCGCTACAAAACACAGATCCAGCTCTCTGATTCTATTTGGTTAATTAAGATAAAAGCAAAATACTACCAATGCTGGGAATCCGCAATAAAAACAGAAAATGCTGGAAATACTCAGCAGGTCTGGCATTGCCAGTGGAGAGAGAAATTGAGATAAAGTTTCCAGTCAATGACTTTTCATCAAAACCAAGATTTCCAGCATCCACAGTATTTTGTTTTTATATTAATGGATAAGTAAGATGCTTTAAACATGGAATTAGTCTAGTGACCCTCCTCTGCAGCCTTTCCAAAGCCACAATATCACCCACCATGTGAGGAGACCAAAACTGGACACAGTATTCTATCTGAGGCCTAACCAAGGTCTTGTACAAGATAAAATATTATGCTTTGTTTTATAAATCTTAATTAATACTTCTGTCATTATAATCTAATTACTATGTTCAGATCCTACAATTCTACTCATCATGCAGCAGGAATTCATTAGTAATGAGTTGATTAAACACAGTGATACAAAGCAGTACTTACAAGATAAAACATAACATTTACTATGTAACAGCCCCACTTAATTAAAGACCTCACATCAGGGAGTTGGGGAAAGGTGGTCAGGAAGAAAGAAAGGGGCAAATTGAGAAATTGAAACATTGGGGAAGAGATTGAGAGAGAGGAAGAGAGAGAGAGAGAGAGATCTAGAGATGTACAGCAAGACAGAGGAAGTGACGAGTGACACACATGGTAAGAGGTGACAGCCACAGACACATAGTGAGATAGATGGGGTGGAGAGACAGAGATGGCAGAAAAGGGGGGCAAAGAGACAGACACAGCAAGAAAAGAGAGGAGATGGGGAGAGAGACCACCAGAAGAGGGAATAACCATATGGGAGGAAATGATTTAATCTCCAACTTGGCATCTTCTTTTAATTGTTTATGAACATTTCAGCAGATGATTGAAAAGCTACATAAACAAAGATGCAGGCTTCCCCTAGAAATAATTTTACACAAAAGCCTGTATGAAAAGCAGTACAGATACGCATTCTGGCATTTAACATACCTTCATATCTAGTATCCCCTTGCATTTACTGCATGAAGGTGGGCTGCTATGTCTGGTGTGTGTATAAACAAAGAACCAATACTGCCCCAAAAACAGGACAGGTACGTTGGCAGACACCACAGTAAGCAAAAAAGTTTGGGTCCCTGATGGCCTGTGGCTAAAGAAACGTCCTGTGTAACAAGACATAACAATCAGAAGGAGCTACCTTATTGTGTGTGGAGTTGCTCAATCTCTCCCTTGATTCCAGGTTTGACTGGCATCAACAATTTGAACTCTGGCCAAGGATTTGGGGGACAGGCAATTGTAGACATTATGGGCGTGTTCCATATAGGATCTGATTTGACTGTGATACTTCCTGTAGTTGAGTAGCCCACCTGCATCATATATTAAGAATGTTTGAGGTTACAGGGCTGCAAGCATCTGTAGAACACCATCCCATCATGATTCCATTGCATTCAGGAAAGAGGACAACTCTTCCCAATAAATTAAACATAACAAAATCTAAAACATTTCTAACACGGAGCCCCATTATTCAATATTTTTTCATAATTGAGACGTTCTAAGTCCGTGAGAAGCCATTACTTCCTCAGAAACAATGCAACTCCTCCTCAATCCACCTTCTTTCTCCATCTAAGGTCCTTGCCCGTCTTCAACAGGGACAGCACAATGGGGACACACATCGGCAGAAACAAGGGGATGTAAATGGCAAACTTCTGATCGTCCGGGAAATACAGGAGGTGGAGGAGAGATGGATCAAAGAAAGCTTTCTCAGACGAGGTGATGGCCTCTTTGCTGGCCATGAAAGCTGGCAACAGTCTCCCAGCCTCCAGCTCCTCAAGTGATCGCTGAATGGAAGCTACAGCATTGTACACCTGTAAAGAGTGAGAGAGTCTTGGATAAAAGAATGAAAAGACAAGTAAACTAAAGATCCTGCTAGGGAAGGAAAAAAAGACATTAAAAACTATTCATTATTATTGAGCACAGGAGACCATTCAGTCCAATGTCCCTGTGCCAGCTTTCGAAATGAGCTACCCAATTAATCCCACATCCCTGCACTTTCCCCATAGCCCTACACAACTTTCCTTTTCAAATATTTGTCCAATTCCCTTTTAATTGCTATTCAACTTGCTTCCGCCACCCTTTACAGCAGTGCTTTGCAGATTATAACAACTGGTTGTTGAAAAATAAATCTTCTCCTCTCCCCTCTGATTCTTTTGCAAATTATTAAATCTGTGTCCAGTGGTTGCTGACCCTCCTGCCAGTGGAAACAGCGTCGTCTTATTTACTTTATCAAAATCCTTCATCATTTATTATCTCATTCAGAAAATTCTCATTCGTCCCCAATCCTCCTTGCCATCATACTGATCCTCTGACTGAAAAACAATCAGTAACTCTTGGACATGCAAAATCACCTCCCGCTTCTATCTCTTCTTCTGCTGACTTGAACCAGGACACTGTTCCAAGTAGGTCACGGCCTCTCCACGACAGGATTCTCATCCCATCGGCATTTGACAAGATGCTCAGAATACGAATACAAGTGAGGGCTGCAATGCTCCTCTGCCGTAAGTTACTTACTGCCACAGGAACAGTCAGAACTGGGGCAAGGTACCTGACAGTAATATAGCGAGTAGTTAGGATCTGGAAAACACTTCCTGAGAGAATGGTGGAGGCAGATTCAATGGTGCCTTTCAAAGGGGAATTGGATAATTGTTTAGAGAAAACATTTTCAGGGCTACAGGGAAAAGGCAGGGGAGTGGGAACAGGTGAATTGCTCTTATAGTGAGTCGGCATGGACTAGACGAGCCGAATGGCTTCCATCAGTGTTGTAAGCATCCTATGGTTTTGTGTTAGGCACTGTGGAACTGCAAACCAGCCTGCTAGACAGGAAGGAAGAACATGTGAATTTTTTAAAAAGTTTGTTTGGCTCAAACTCACCTCAGATGCGATGTTGTCATTAATTACAATGTTTCCAATTTCGTCGAGGAGCTGGGCTAAGGAAGTCAGTGTATTTGTTCCGGTGGCGATGTTCTCCACTGTCCTCACCCACAGCAAGCGGTCAGTCTCCCAGTCAGTGACAATCATGTTTCCAGGACTTTGGACAAGGGATTCGGGAGGGGGCTGCACTTTCTGTATGCCCAACAATAACCTGTCAGGAGAGGGAGAGGTGGTGGTGAATGAGAGACAGAGTAAACAAATTAAATGAATTATCTCTGTGCAGCAGGTCCAGAAACCCAGCAGTTCAGACACTTGTGCATCAGGATTAAACACAGACCTCACTGACACTTGCACGACCTCAGCCCCTGCTATTGAGACTAGTGCTGCCATTCTCTGTCAGGTTATCATGGGATGGGGGGGAGAGGCAGTCTGCATTTTAACACTTCATCCCAGCTCAGTGCTTGTGTGTCACTTTATTATATTGGTAGGATATTGAGTAAGTTTTGCTCTTGTGTTTTATAATTTGGGGTAGACAGTGGTGTTGTGGTTGTCACTGGACTAATAACACAGATGCCCAAGCTAAATGCTCAGGGTGCATTGTTTCAAATCTGATCACAGCAGCTGGTGGAATTTAAATTCAATAAATAAATCTGTAACATAAAGCTAGTCTCAGTAATGGTGACCAAGACAACTATCATTGATTGTTGTAAAAACCCTTCTGGTTCACTAATGTTATTTAGGGAAGGAAATCTGCCATCCTTACCTGTCTGGCCTATATATGACTCCAGATCCACAGCAATGCGGTTGACTCTTAACTGCCCTCTGAAATGGCCTAGCAAGCAGTTCAAGGGCAATTAGGGATGGGCAACAAATGCTGGCCTTGCCAGCTATGCCTACATCCCATGAAAGAATAAAGAAAAAAAATTACCCCCTTACATAGAATGTTCAGGATAGAAACAGGCCACTCGGCCCAACTGAACCATGTCAGAGTTTATGCTTCACTTGAACCTCCACTCAACTTAGCTCACCCTATCAGCAGAACCTTATATTCTTTGCTCCCTCTTGTGCTTATGCAGCTATTCGCCTCAACCACTCTCTGTAGTAGAGTTGCATATTCTAACCAGTCTCTGAATAAAGGAAATTTTCCTACATTTCTTATTGGATTTATTAATAATTGTTATAGTTATGACAATTTTGTTCAAGCTAAACCATACAATGCAAAGCTACAACAGCCTATTTATCCAAGAGTTGAGCTTCAAACCCTACATCCACTCTGTTACCAGGAATGCTCAACCTTGTTTATCTGTCTGGCCTCATGCCTGCAGCAATGGGAGCAGGCATACAGGCCACACAGAACTAACCGGCTCTCAGAAGGCAACACTGACATTCCCATTGAGTTTCCTTCAGCTTGCCAGAGACTCGCCACTGACTCCTCCCTGCCTCCATGTTTGACGTGGCCACCCTTTTAACAAGCTGCTGTTGGTTGGAGTTTGGAGCATTCATCAGATATTTAAAATTGAGTTTGTAGCAAAACCGCTAATATAGCAATTCTACAACTGACTGCAGAAGTAAATACTAATCAGGCTGCCATCATTTTTAAAGTGGATGGTGTATGCAGACTGCAGCCTGGTCAAATAGGCAGTCTGCAGGGCAGTGACGAGAGCGACAGACTTACCATTCTATGCCTAGGTTATAGAAGAACAGCAAGACTGCATATTTATGGAAAAATTACATTTCAATCTATATTTTCAGTAAATATAGACTAATGGCTCTCCGTGGCACTATCCTATCTATTCGCATGGCTTTCCCCTGTAATGACACTAGTCCTATTAGCATCAATCTCACTGTCGTAATAGTTTGAGGAGGTTTAGATGTCAGCCATGGTTCAGTTGGTAGCACTCTCGGCTAACAGAGGTTGTGGGGTCAGGTCCAACTCCAGGGATTTGGGCACAAAAA
>NC_135887.1:24369326-24470543 GCF_964194155.1 Cetorhinus maximus | reverse complement strand
GACAGAGCCAGTGACACCTCCACCTCATCTCACTCGCTCTCTCCCCAGGATCTCCACGCAGAGAAGCCCCTCACCTTCCCCAACAACTTGTATTGGCATAGCGCCCTTTCGGGTAGAGGAACAACCCAAGATGTTTCACACATCGCAGAGGGTGCTGTTCCTGCTCTTTGAGCTATCTAATTAATCCCACTCCCCGTGCTCGTTCCCCAGAGACCTGCAAATATTCTTCCTTCAAGGACTTATCCAATTCCATTTTGACGGTTCCTACAGAATCTGCTTCCACCGCCCTTTCTGGCAGCGCCTTCCAGATCACAACAACTCACTGTGTAAAAAGTCCTCTCATCTCCCCCTCTGGCTCTTTTGTTAATTATATTAAATCTGGTTACTAACCCTCCTGCCTTCAGAGACAGTTTCTCCTTATTTACTCTATCTAAATTCTTCATGATTTTGAACACCTCTATCGAATCTTCTCTGCTCCAAGGAGAACATGTCATCTGGAATGATTAGCTGAAGCCCCTGACATTGTGGGCCGCTCACTGAATACCATCCTTGCCACGGTCTATTTTATTCTTTCATAGGATGTGGGCATTGCTGGCTGGGTCAGCATTTACTGTCCATCCCTAATTGCCCGAGAAGCTGGTGGTGAGCTGCCTTCTTGAACTGCTGCAGTCCATGTGGTGTAGGTACACCCACAGTGCTGTTAGGGAGGGGGTTCCAGGATTTTGACCCAGCGACAGTGAAGGAATGGCGATATATTTCCAAGTCAGGATGGTGAGTGACTTGGAGGGAAACTTCCAGGTGGTGGTGTTCCCATCTATCTGCTGCCCTTGTCCTTCTAGATGGTAGTGGTCGTGGGTTTGGAAGGTGCTGTCTAAGGAGCCTTGGTGAATTCCTGCAGTGCATCTTGTAGATGGTACACACTGCTGCTACTGTGTGTCGGTGGTGGAGGGAGTGAATGTTTGTGGATGGGGTGCCAATCAAGTGACTGCTTTGCCCTGGATGGTGTTGAGCTTCTTGAGTGTTGTGGGAGCTGCACTCATCCAGGCAAGTGGGGAGTATTCCATCACACTCCTGACTTGTGCCTTGTAGGTGGTGGACAGGCTTTGGGGAGTCAGGAGGTGAGCTACTCATCGCAGGATTCCTAGCATCTGACCACCCCTTGTAGCCACAATATTTATATAACAAGTCCAGTCAGTTTCTGGTCAATGGTAACCCGCAGGATGTTGATAGTGGGGGATTCAGTGATGATAATGTCATTGAATGTCAAGGAAAGATGGTTAGATTCGCTCTTGTTGGAGCTGGTCATTGCCTGGCACTTGTGTGGCGTGAATGTTACTGGCCACTTGTCAGTCCAAGCCTGGATATTGTCCAGGTCTTGCTGCATTTGGACATGGACTGCTTCAGTGTCTGAGGAGTCGTGAATGGTGCTGAATGTTGGCTGGAGTGTTGCCATGATGATTGCACAGAGTTGACTTGAATCAATCCTGTAAGCATAAATTGTTGTGATTGGTTGAAATTTGGCATTCCAGCATTTGCCCTGATGAGTGTAAGACAAAAAACTTCAGCAACATCTCTCTTTTCAGCAAGGTTCATCACTGTCACCCACATTCCATGACAGAGGGAGATGGGAAGAAAGTGGGTGCAAGGCGTTGGAGTAAAGGGGGGAAGTTTTTATGAAGTTACCTTGAACAGCCCAATCCAGTCCCAGGTGCTGCTGGGATACTCATCCAGCATGCAGTAGGAGATGAGAGCATCACGCCCAGGTTTCCAGTCGCCCTCAGGCTGCAACTCCACCAGGGCCTGAGTGATCCGCTTCTCAAACTGGGGACAAGACAAAGAAAAGTATCAGTAGCAGTACCATCCCCCTACCCCACCCCCACCACCCGCCAAATATCAATCCCACCCCATTCCCTAAAATATCAACCCCACCCCCACCCTCCAAAGTATCAACCCCAGCCCCCATCTCACACGCTGTCTATTACAGGATGGGCTAGAGTAAAGAACAGGAGGGAGGTCAGCGCACAACTGGGCACCTCCACGAAGGTTCAATTTGATGGCCCAGCTAAAAGAGGAGGTAGGAACTGGCCCATCGAATCCATCCCAAAAAGCAAGCCTCAACAGAACTGTGACTGAGGGATGGGGGGAGAAGATGGATGGAGGGATTGGGGGGGGGGAGAAGATGGGGTGACAGTGGGATCGAAATTCTTCTGGTTACCCCGGTAGGATTCCCAAATCCACACTGACACAGATTCCCAAATGAAGCCGGTGCCTCACCACCCCCACCCCGATGCTGATTAACTTCCTGTGTATTTCCGACTCAGAGGTTTCATTTGTGAAGCCAATTTCTCTTCGTAAACCAGCAACATTATTTTCAGCTTGTTGTTGGTCTAGGATTAGGGTTGCCAACCCTCTAGGATTGTCCTGGAGTCTCCAGGGATTGAAGGTTAATCTCCAGGGCACTGCTGCTGGTACAGGGCTTTCCTTCCATGTTCAGCAACATTCACGACTCCTCAGACACTGAAGCAGTCCGTGTCCAAATGCAGCAAGACCTGGACAATATTCAGGCTTGGGCTGACAAGTGGCAAGTAACATTCATGCCACACAAGTGCCAGGCAATGACCATCTCCAACAAGAGAGAATCCAACCATCGCCCCTTGATGTTCAATGGCGTTACCATCATTGAATCCTCCATTATCAACATCCTGGGAGTTACCATTGACCAGAACTGGACTAGCCATATAAATACTGTGGCTACAAGGGCAGGTCAGAGGCTAGGAATCCTGCGACGAGTAACTAACCTCCTGACTCCCCAAAGCCTGTCCACCATCTACAAGGCACAAGCCAGGAGTGCAATGGAATACTTCCCACTTGCCTGGATGAATGCAGCTCCCTCAACACTCCAGAAGCTGGACACCGTCCAGCACAAAGCAGCCCACTCGATTGGCACCACATCCGCAAACATTCACTCCCTCCACCACCGACGCACAGCAGCAGCAGTGTGTACCATCTACAAGATGCACTGCAGGAACTCACCAAGGCTCCTTAGGCAGCACCTTCCAAACCCAAGACCACTACCATCTAGAAGGAAAAGGGCAGCAGACACATGGGAACACCACCACCTGGAAGTTTCCCTCCAAGTCACTCACCATCCTGACTTGGAAATATATCGCTGTTCCCTTACTGTCGCTGGGTCAAAACCCTGGAACTCCCTCTCTAACAGCACTGTGGGTGTACCTACACCACATGGACTGCAGCAGTTCAAGAAGGCAGCTCACCACCACCTTCTCAAGGGCAACTAGGGATGGGCACTAAGTGCTGGCCCAGCCAACGAAGCCCACATCCTGTGAATGAATAAAAAAAGTTTTTAAAAGTTTGAAAACTTTTCTTTATCCGTTGTAAAATTATCAGAATTGAGAAAAAAAGGCCATTTGATCGGATGGCGTGGTTAGAAGCGGGATGTCATGTGATAAAACCTCCAGAAATGTCCAACCAGAGTTGGTTACCCTATCTGGAGGGGGGGGCATACCCTTATGAACTGTCCCCGGTTCAGCACCATTCATGTCCATTCCCCCTTCCCCTCACCTCCAGACAAAAGGTTCCCAACACCGGCTTGTGGTCACTGATTCCATATTCCATTTGGCTGTCATAGGTATTTAAAATCACATTGATGGGCTTCTTTGAGTGCGATGTTTGAGTCTCACTCTCTTCAGCCTGAAAGCACTCTTTAACTTTCCAAAGGATCCGATCTGTCCAGGCCGGTTTCCGTTTCTTCTCACTGGACAGGGAGATGAAGGAGCAACAAGAAGTCAGAAACAAAAAGGGAGTGGGATCTGAGGGGTGAATTTGGTCAGAGAGGCAAATCGAGTCTTTGTTTAACACGGAGCGGAGTGTTGGAAAATGGGGTTTTGACACCAAGGGGGAAACAGTGGCTTAGCTTGGGAGTGAACTGCAAACAATCGCAGCAAAAGATCTCCGGATTCTCAGGGGAGGTCCGAACACGTGTGGGATTCTGATTACCAAAAAGATTTGATAGAGCAGAGAGAAATAAACTATTTAATCACCTGGGGAATCCTGAACAAGGAGTACAGTTCTAAAACTAGAGTCATGTTTTTTGGAAGTGCAATTAGAAAGCAAGTTTTCGCACGGAAGTAGGATAACTGAAATTATTTCACAAGAAGACATGCATTAACGGCTTTAGAATAGGCAAATTTAGTGACAGTTCTTTCTAAGCTTGATGGGAAATATAGTCAACATGTAGGCATGATGGGTAGGTAGCCAATACTGTGGGAACCCAGTGCGGGAACCTAGCTAAATTACAAGTTATAAAACTTAATGACCGTCACCAGTTGGGTAAACAAATGTTAGGGAGATAAGAGTATAGACAGGGAGGCATCCAAGACATTAACAGCCTCCTAGTGAGGTATGTACGAACAATAACAGAAGGTTGTAACTAAAGGCTATGAATGCGTAATACAGCCCTTGTATCAGAGAGAGACACCCTGTAGAGTCAGGCTGTGATATTACAACATATGCTGGGAGAAAAGATCTTGCTTGCTTGAATGTCACAGACTCGAGAGTGGCAATTTTTACCATAACAGCTCAAAGGGGAGTGGAAAATTGGAACTCTCAATCCAATGAGAGGTGGGTCCATTGAAATTTTCAAGACTGAAAATATCATGAAGGTATCAATGGCGATAGGTCCAAGGTAAATGGGGTTGAGGTACAGGTCAGCCTGGATCTAACTGATTGGTGGAACAGGCATGAGAGGCTGAATGATCTCATCCTGTTCATAAGAACATAGGAGTAGGCCATTCAGCCCCTTGAGTTTGCTGCTCCATTTAACTTTATCATGGCTGATCTTCTACCTCGGCGCCATCTCCCCACACTATCCCTGTACCCCTTAATGCCATTGGTATCTAGAAATCTATTGACCTTTGCTTTGAACTTACTCAATGACTGAGGCTCCACAGCCCTCTGGGGTAGAGAATTCCAAAGATGCACCACCCTCTTTCTAAAGAAATTCCTCCACACCTTGGTCCTAAATAGTCTGCCTCTCATTCTGAGACTGTGTCTCCAGGTTCTAGACTGCCCCCCACCCCGCTCCAACAACCAGGGGGAACATCCTTCCTGCATCTACCATCAGGCCCTGTAAAAATTTTGTACACTTCAATGAGATCATCTCTCATTCGTCTAAACTCTAGTGAGATTACAGGCCCAGTCTCCTCAATCTTTCCTTATAGGACAATCCTAGCATCTCCGGGATTAGCGCGATGAGCTTTCATTGCACACCCTCTATGGCCATTATATCCTTCTGTAGGTAAGGAGACCAAAACTGTACACAATACTCCAGGTGCGGTCTCACCAAGGCTCTATATAGTTGCTTCCTTATTCCTTTACTCAAATTCCCTTGCAATAAAGGCTAACATACCATTTGCCTTCTTAATTGCTTGTTGCATCTGCACGTTAGCTTTCAGTGACACATGACTAAGAACACCCAGGTTTCTTTGGACATCAACATTTCCCAATCTTTCCTCGTTTAAGAAATACTCTGCATTTCTGTTTTATCTACCTACCAAAGTGGATAACTTCACATTTTTCCACATTATATTCCATCTGCCATGTTCTTGCCCACTCACTTTGTCTAAATCTCCTTGAAGCCTCTTTGCATCCTCCTCACAACTCACATTCTCACTAAGTTTTTTGTCATCAGCAAACTTGGAAATATTACATTTGGTCCCCAGATCTAAATCATTGATATAGATTGTGAATAGCTGGGGGTCCAAGCACTGATCCTTGTGGTACCACTAGTCACAGCCTGCCATCCTGAGAATAATCCGTTTATCCCTACTCTGTTCTCTGTCCATTAACCAATCCATGCCATTATATTCCCCCAATCCCATGTACTCTAATTTTGCTTACTAACCTGTGCGGGATCTTATCGATAGCCTTCTGAATATCCAAATACACCACATTCACTGGTTCTCCCTTATCTATTCTGCTAGTAACATCCTCAAAAAACTCTCAACAAGTTTGTCAAATGTGATTTCCCTTTCATAAATCTGTGTTGACTCTGCCCAATCCTACCATTATTTTCCAAGTGCTCAGTTATCACATCTTTTAGAATAGATTCTAGCATTTTCCCTACTACTGATGTCAGGCTAACAGGTCTGTAGTTCCCTGTTTTCTCTCTCGCTCCTTTCTTAAAATAGTGGGGTTACATTTGCTACCTACCTGCAGGCATCGTTCCAAAATCTATAGAATAGTGAAAGGTGATCACCAATGCATCCACTATCTCTACAGCCACCTCTTTTAATACTCTGGGATGTAGATCATCACATCCAGGGGATTTATCAACTTTTAGTCCCATTACTTTCTCCAGTACTGCTTTTTTACCAACTAATTTCTTTCAGAACCTCAATCTCACTAGTCCCTTGGCTCCCCAGTATTTCAGAGAGACATTTTTTGCATCTTCCTCCGTGAAGAGAGAGACAAAGTTTGTTAAGTTTCTCTGCCATTTCCTTATTCCCCATTATAACTTCTCCATTTTCTGCCCATAATGAGCCCACATTTGTCTTCACTTTTCCTTTTTACGTACATAGAGAAGCTTTTACAGTGTTTTCATGTTCCTCACTAGTTTACTTTCATATTCTATTTTCGCTTTCCTTATCAATTCCTTGGTTCTCTTTTGCTGAATTTGAAGTTTCTCCCAATCCTCAGGCTTGCTACTTTTTTTTGGCAACTTTAATGCCTCTTCCTTTGATCTGATGCAATCCTTAACTTCTCTCGTTAACCATGGTTGGATCAGTTTTCTTGCTATCTTTTTGTACCTTAAAGAATGTAAACTTGTTGCAAGCCATGTGTTAGTTCTTTAAATGTTAGTCGTTGCCTGTTTACCATCATATCTTTTAACGTGGTTCCCCAATCTACCTCAGCCAACTTGCCCCTCAGCTTTGTAGTTTCCTTTGTTTAGATTTAAGACACTAGTTTTGGAATAAACAACATCACTTTCACACTTCATGTAAAATTCTATCATTTTATGGTCACTCTTCCCTAAGGGCTCCTTTACAACGAGATTATTAATGAGACCTTTCTCATTGCACAATACTAGATCTAAAACAGCTTGTTCTGTAGTTAGTTCCTCGACGTATTGTTCTAGAAAACCATTGCATATACATTCCAGAAATTCACCCTCCCCAGCATTAGTGCTCATTAGGTTTACCCAGTCTATTTGTAGATGACTGTATTACCCTTGTTACATGCATCTCTAATTTCCTGATTTATACCGTGTCCTATATTACCACCACTGTTTGATTGCCTATAAACAATTACAATCAAAGTTTTCTGTCCCTTGCTGTTTCTTAGCTCTACCCTAACTGATGCTACATCTTGATCTTCTGACCCAAGACCCTATCACTAATGTACTGATGCCATCCCTTATTAACAATGCTACCCCACCTCCTCTTCCTTTTTGCCGATCCTTCCGAAGTGCTGAATGCCCTTGAACTTTCAGTTCCCAGCCTTGGTCACCCTGCAGCCACGTGTCTGTATTGGCAATTAGGTCATACCTGATTACTTCTATTCGTGTCGTCAATTCATCTACATTGTTGAAAATGTTGCATGCATTCATGTAGAGAAACAGTAGAACAGGCATGAGGGGCTGAATGGCCTCATGTTCCTGCGCAACAGGCTGGAGTGGCTGAAGCGTTTCCTTGTGTTCCTGTGGAGGGGGCTGAATGGCCTCCTCCTGTTCCTGTCTTCTTTGCCCAGTATGATAGAATATTCTACTCACACCCATGGGCAGGGATTGGAGGCACAAGGAGCCGATGGTAGATTGGGGCTGGGGGGTTGGGGGGGGTGGGTGGGGGGAGTGGAGGTGGGTAGGTACACGGAGTCAGGTTACCTTGTATCATAAAGCATAGAGTTCAGGTTGAATTTGTACGTGGGCTTGAAGAGGAGCTGTCCCTCCAGGAATCCATTCAGGATTGGTTCAGTCTTCTTAGCCCTGTTCAGCTGTTGGGGACAGAAAAGTGTGACAGTGCAGGGATTTCACTGGGTATTACACACACACACACACACACACGCGCACACACAATGTGTATGGGAGCTTTACTCCGTTTCTAACCCCATGCTGTTCCAGACCTGGGAGTGTTTGATGGGGGAGAGTGTAGAGGGAGCTTTACTCTGGATCTAACCCCGTGCTGTACCTGTCCTGGGAGTGTTTGATGGGGACACTGTAGAGGGAGCATTACTCTGTATATAACCCTGTGCTGTACCTGTCCTGGGAGTGTTTGATGGGGGACAGTGTAGAGGGAGCTTTACTCTGTATCTAACCCCGTGCCATGCATGTCCTGGGAGAGTTTGATGGGGGACAGTGTAGAGGGAGCTTTACTCTGTGTCTAACCCCGTGCTGTACCTGTCCTGGGAGTGCTTGATGGGGACAGTTTAGAGGAAGGTTTACTCTGTATCTAACCCCGTGATGTACCTGTCCTGGGAGTGCTTGATGGGAACAGTGTAGAGGAAGGTTTACTCTGTATCTAACCCCGTGATGTACCTGTCCTGGGAGTGCTTGATGGGAACAGTGTAGAGGAAGGTTTACTCTGTATCTAACCATGTTAAGTTTATATAAAGCCAATGGGAACCACAAACTGCCCTTCCACTTTTGGGCCCCATGACCTTTGCCCTCACCTGGTCCTTGTCCCACAACAGGTGGTAACGTCTCTTGGTGATGGACTCCCGGATGAAATGCAGCCCGTGTTCAGCAATGCGGAAGTTGAGATCTCCAAACCAGAAGACCAGACTGTGGGAAATGAGACTCATTAATGGCAGGAAAGGAGCCAATGGCCATAACACCCAAGACAAGATTCAAATCAACCAGCAATTGCAAAAGAAAATTAACTCAAATCCATTTTGTTCAGCATCTATGAAACTGGTCAATGCAATGATAATGGAGTTATTAATCAATCAGATTGACCAGGTGAGACTATAGCGTAGCAGTAATGTCACTGGACTAGTAATCCAGAGGTCCTGGGTTCAAATCCCACCAAGGCAGCTGGTGGAACTTAAATTCAATTATAAATCTGTCAATTAATATGTCTGGAAATGAAAAGCTCGTCTCTGTAATGGTAACCATGAAACCATTGTCAACTGTCATAATGCGGCCTGGCCCATATGACTACAGATCCACAGAAATGTGGTTGACTCTGAAATATGGCGAGCCACTAGGTTCAAGGGCAATTAGGGATGGGCAACAAATGCCCATATCTCATGAAAGGATAAAAACGGGGGAGAGATTTGGAAAATATAGATCCCAACTCACCTGTTCCTCACAAGCATCTTCGGCAGGAGAATAAGGTGGCCAAATACTCCTTAGAAAATAAGAAAGGTGTAGAGGAACTGAGGGATCCAGAGATACAGATATACAAATCACTCAAAGGAGCAATGCAGGTTCATAGGGGCACTAAAATGTAATCAAAACACAGGGATTCATTCCCAAAGGGATAGAATTGAGACGTTATATTAAACGTGTATTGAATCTTGGTCCGACCACACTTAGAACAATGTGAACAGTTCTAGTCTCCATTTTAGAAAAGAATATAGAGGCACTGCAGATGGTGCAAAAAAAGGTTCACAAGGACAACAGCAGAACCGCAAGGGTAAAACTATAGTATGGGATGAAATCAATAGTCACTTAGACAAGTGCCGGATAATTAAGGGAAGCCAGCATAGATTAATTAAGGGAAAATCATGTTCAGCTAACTTGCTGGAGTTTTTTGAGGAAGTAACAGAGAAGGTTGATAAGGGAAATGCTGTTGATGTGGTGTATATGGATTTTTAAAAGGGATTTGATACAGTGCCACACAACAGACTTGTGAGCAAAATTCTAGGTCATGGAATAAAAGGGAAAGTAGGCACTTGGATAAGAAATTGGCTGAGTGACAGGAAACAGAGAGTAGTGATAAATGGCTGTTTTTCAGATTGGAGGAAGGTTTGTAGTGGAATTCCCCAGGGGTCACTGTTGGGACCCTTGCTCTTCCTGATCTACATCAATAGCCTAGATTGTGGTGTTCAGGGCATGATTTCAAAATTTGTAGATGATACGAAGATTGGAAATTTTGTCAACTGTGATGGGGATAGTCTCGAACTTCAAAAGGACATAGACATGTTGGTGGATTGGGCAGACAAGTGGCAGATGAAGTTCAATGCAGAGAAGTGTGAGGTGATTCATTTTGGCAGGAAAGATATGGTGAGACAGTATAAAATAGAGGGAGAGCCTCTAAAGGAGGTGCAGGAACAGAAGGACCTTGGTGTATACATACATAGGTCATTGAAGTTGGAAGGGCATGTTGAGAGAGCAGTTAATAAAGTATATAGTATCTTAGACTTTATTAATAGGGGCATTGAGTACAAGAGTAAAGAGGTCATGTTGAACTTGTATAAGACACAAGTTAGGCCTCATCTGGAGCACTGCATCCAGTTCTGGGCACCATACTTGAGGGAGGATGTGAAGGTATTGGGGAGAGTAAAAGGAGATTCACAAGTATGATTCCCGGGATGAAGAACTGTAGCTATGAGGATAGACTGGGAGAGGTTGGGACTGTTTTCCTTGGAGAAAAGAAGGCTGAGAGGAGACTTGACAGAGGTATTTAAGATCCCGAGGGGCATGGACAGGGTAAATAGTGATAAACTGTTCCCACTCAAGAGAACATCAAGAACTAGAGGGCACAGATGCAAAATAAATGGCAAAAGTAGTAAATGTGATGCGAGGAAAAGATTTTTCACCCAGAAGGAGATTGGAGTCTGGAACAAACTTCCTGAAAGGGCAGTGGAGGCAGGTTTGATCGAGGTATTCAAAAGGGAATTAGATTGCTACCTGAAAGGAGAGAATGTGCAAGGTAATGGGGATAAGGCAGGGGAGTGGGACTAGTTAGAATGCTCTTTCAGACTCAATGGGCCGAATGGCCTCCTTCTGCACTGTAACGATACTGTGATTCTGAGAATGAAGAGTTCATTATAAAAGGTGAAGTTTGGTGACAGACCTGCAGAGGGCGCACCTCCTAGTGCCTGCATTGAAAATGGTGCAGAGCCAATTACGACAACAGGAGTGAAGGAGTTTGCCTAAGTCTTGCATTTTCCCTTCCACATGCAGTCTTTTTGCAATACCTCTGCTGTCACCCTGGCTGAGTCTAACTCAGCACCGACCATTGTACCAAATGTAGATGCTCTGCAGCATAAATATCGTTTAAATATTCGTGAGGAAGGAGCTACGTTGTCAAAGTACAACTGAACACAGCGCAGTTCATAAACCTCCTGATACTCAATCCACAAAAAACATGAATCAACTGTGCACTAAAGCACACTAAAAATCACTGGCCTTTAATACGCAGAGATGTACCTTAATGGTCATTTCTGCCTTCAGGCACTCAAATATTCCCAAATGTAGGAAAACTGGCGTAATCCTAAACTACATAATAGACATGCTTTAGAACTAAAGTATGAATGTTGAAAGTCTGCAAAGCTGAAAGTTGGAGGTACTCATTTCTCAGGCACAAAATGGTGCCTGATCTTGGTCATAGTCAGAGACAAGCCTGGCTGCAAGAAACTGTGTATGCGCTGGTGGGCGCAGTGCGAGCTGAGTGTTCCTAACACCTGGTCAATTGGCAGCAGCACTAGTGTTTATAAAAAGGATATAGAGGCACTGGAGAAGGCTCTCAAAAAGATGCACAAGAATTGATACCAGAACTCAGAGAATAAAGATAATCAGGAAAGATTCAACAGGTGGGTGGAGGGGAGGGTGGTGGGGGGGGGGGGTCTGGCGATGGAGAGAGGAGGGAGACGGCTGGCAAGGAGGGTGAGGAAATTATCTGCAATTGCCCGGGTCACACGGGCTCCCTCTGGTACTCACTCATGATCGAGGATGGCCTGTGCCTCCTTGCCAGTGAACTGCTGCATGTCCAGGATCCGCCCAAATGAGTCCAGCCTCTGGCTTGTGTTCTCCATGTGAGCAGGCAGGTGACAGTTAAGGAAGCAGATGAGGTGTCCATAGAGGGACAAGCGAACAGCTACACCCCCTTTGTTACCCTGACAGGGGGAAGACAGAGTGAGAGAGTGAGAAAGAGACACATGCACACACACAGGCGCACACACACAGGCGCACACACACAGGCGCACACACACAGGCGCACACACTGAGCAAAAACCGATAATGAGATCTCAGTGCACACCGCAGGCCAAGGCCTAGCTGTGGGCTGGAGGAGCTAGAGGGACAGCCAATCAACCGATCCCATCTTCTCCCACTGAATATTGACACTGAGGGGTGTGTGGCAGTCGTCAGGAACCTGTTCATCCCAACAAACATCTCTAACTACAGCATTCTGGAGGTTCAATCACATGACATATGATCACATGTCATGACCACGTGACCTGTGACATATCAACACATGACACGTGTTGCTGTTTCTTATCTCCCATGTGTAACTGCCTTTAATTCTGTTGGAGTTTCTCTGCTGCTTCTGATAAGTTGATCTCCTGTAATATCTACACGAGGGCAGTGAATACTGATCCTCCTCTTCATTTACTGATACTGCCTGACCCTGGTGCCTGCACCTTGTGCATGTTACGCCTACTTTATCTGTCGGGACCTGCTACCCTGAAACACCCCACGAGTTTCTCAGAGTAACAGCAATTAAATGTTTTAGAAAGGTTGGTCACGGTGAATTGATGTCAGTCACTGCTCACAGTCTGACACAGCACAGTATTATAGACCTTATCAATGTTCTTCAAACAGAACGAAGTTAACACTGTGATAACTTGCTGCTGCTGAATCTAAAGGGGCACAGAAAGATTCCGTGATTGGACAGCCCAGTGAATGGAGAGGTGTGAGGTTTGGATTGGAGGGCGAATCAGGATATTTTTTCAATGGTGAGAGAGTGGGAGCAACAGAGGAACAAAGGGATTTGGGGATCCGTGAACACAAATCACTAAAAGTCACTGAAGAGGTATCAAAATTAATCAATAAGGTTAATGGAACGTTGGCTTTTATGTCAATGGGAAGAAGCGATGATTCAATTGTACAGAGTTTCGATCAAACCCCATCTGAAGTTAGGGTGTTCAGTTCCGGGCACCGGGCCTCAGGGTTGGCCTTGGAGGGATTGTGGTGCCCGGGAAAGGGAAATCATTTTTGACCAATTTACTAGAGTTCTTTGAGGATATAACAAGCAGAGCTGATAAAGGGGAACCGGTAGATGCAGTGTATTTGGGTTTCCAGAAGGCATTCGATAAAGTGCCACATAAAAGGCTATTGCACAAGATAGGAGCTCACGGTATTGGGGGTAACGTATTAGCATGGACTGAGGATTGGTTAACACACAGAAGACAGAGTCAGGATTAATAGGTCTTTTTCAGGTTGGAAAGATGTAACTAGTGGAGTGCCACAAGGATCAGTCCTACGGCCTCAATTATTTACTCTCTATATTAATGACTTGGAGGAGGGGGCAGAGTGTAATGTATCCAAATTTGCTGATGATACAAAAATAGGTGGGAGGGCATGTTCTGATGAGGGCATAAGGAACCTGCAAGGGGATATAGATAGGTTCAGTGAGCAAAAACTTGGCAGATGGAGTTTAATGTAGGAAAGTGCGAGGTCATGCACTTTGATAGGAAGAATCAAAAGGCAGACTGTTATTTAAATGGAGAGAGACTCCAAAAAAGTGCAGCACAGAGGGATCTGGGTGGTCTTGTGCATGAAACATAAAAAGTTAGCACGTAGGTGCAGCAAGTAATTAAGGCGGCAAATGGAATTTTGACCTGTATTGCTAGGAGGTTGGAGATTAAAAATAGGGAAGTCTTGTTACAACTGTACAGGGTGTTGGTGAGGCTGCACCTGGAGTACTGTGTACAGTTTTGGTCCCTATATTTAAGAAAGGATATACTGGCATTGGAGGCAGTTCAAAAGAGATTCACTAGGCTGATTCCTGGGATGAAGGGGTTGACTTATCAAGAATGGCTAAACAGGTTAGGTCTTTATTCACTAGAGTTTAGAAGAATGAGGGGTGATCTTATAGAAATGTACAAGATTCTGAGGGGGCTTAACAGGGTAGATGTTGAGAAGATGTTTCCACTGGTGGGGGAATCTCAAACAAGGGGACATAGAGAATAGGGGGGCACTCATTTAAAACTGAGATGCAAAGAAATTTCTTCTCTCAGAGGATAGTGAGTGTCTGGAATTCTCTATCCCAGAGAGTTGTGGAGGCTAGATCACTGAAAGTATTTAAAGAGGAGGTAGATAGATTTTTGAAATATCGGGGAGTTGAGGGTTATGAGGAGCTGGCACGAAAGAGGAGTTGAGGCCTGGGGCAGATCAGCCATGATCTTATTGAATGGCGGGGCAGGCTTGAGGGGCCGAATGGCCTACTCCCGCTCCTATTTCTTATGTTCCTATGTTCTTATGGTGCAGATTCACCTGAATGATACTGGGGCTAAAAGGGTTGCATTATGAGGACAGATTATATAGACTAGGCTTATATTCTCTGGAGTATAGAAGATTGAGGGGTGATCTAATTGAGGGGTTTAAAATGTTTAAAGGATTCAGTAGGGTAGAGAGAAATTATTTCCTCTGGGTGAGGGGGGGGGCATTCCAGAACAGGGGGGCAGAGCCTGAAAATGAGAGACAGGCCATTCGGGGGTGATGTCAGGAGGCATTTCTTCACACAAAGGGGAGGGAATGGATGTTGGGGGTCAATTGGAGCATTTAAGAGTGGGAAGGGTAGATTTTATTGGGTAAGGGGTATTGAGGTATGCGGAATTAAGGAGGTTAAATGGAGTTAAGATACAGATCAGCCATGATCTAACCGAATGGCAGAACAGGCTCAAGGGGCTGAATGGCCTCTTCCTGTTCCAATGCAAGTTCAACCTCACACTGGAAATAGTTTTTAGATCACCGACAACTTACACTTGTACAACATCCTTAACACAATAAGACACCATGATGCTTCACAGGAGTGGTCTAAACACCAAACCACATACAGGAATTTAGGTCAAAAGCTTGGTCAAGGAGGTTAGGAGGAGAGCGGAGGTGAAGAGGTTTAGGGATGGAATTCCAGAGCTTCGGCTCTCAGGGCCGTCAATGGTGGGGCGATTAAAATTGGGGCTGCTCAAGGGCCCAGAATTAAAGGAATGCAGAGATCGCAGAGGGTTTTGAGGCTGCAGGAGGTTACAGAGAGAGAGGGGAGCTAACAGGGTTGAGAACTCTAAATAAAGCAGTTGAATGCAGTTCTGGAATCATGCCAGATTAGTTTGGCTAGTAACACTTAATAAATGTCAGTCCTACAGACAAGGGGCTCGAGGGTTATGGTGTGGGGGGGGGGTGGTGAAAGCTGTGACGGTGACAGAAAAGTGGAATTGAGACCCCAGCCAGATCAGCCACGATCTTATTGAATGGGGGAGCAGGGTTGAAGGGCTGAATGGCCTGTTCCTGCTCCTAGGAGATCTAATCTTCTTCAGCTGATGTTGGAAATCTTTCAAATTAAAGTTGAAAATAAAAGTCAAATTGCAGGAGAGGAAGTCGTCAGCATCTCTGGTCTCCAGTAGCTCACCTCACCGGCAAGGAGAGGGAAACTGCAGTTTTTAAATCTGACTGAAGTTGCAGACTGTTTAAAGGAGTAAAAGCCTCAAAAAGCTCCTGCACATTAATAAACATTGAGGCAGTTAATATAAAAACTCCCATGCAAGAGTGGAATTGATAATCAGTGACAAAACTCTCAACACTCAATGGTGCAATTTCCATGGCTTAACCACTGCAGAATGATTAGACAGGAGCTAATAATTATCTGGTCATTCCCTCGGTGTGGGATCTTGCTGTGTGCAAATCAGTGCTGGTGTTTCCTACGTGACAACGATCACTGCCTGGAAAGAGCATTAGGGTGTCCTGAGTCATAAAAGGTGCTATAGAAATGCAAGTTCGTTCTTTACTTCTCTCTCTCTCTCCACAGATGCTGGATGATCTGGGGAGATGTTCCAGCACCTTTTTGTTTCTCCTGCAACATGTTTATCACCAATCGGCCCTCTCCCCCACCTTTCCTCTCCTGGTCTCAGTGAACAAGTGGTCATTTTTTTTTTTCAGGCGACAGCCATGTTAGAAAGCTATTCATCCTTGAAGGGCATCACCAGCCGAATGCTCACACACATTCCCCACACACCCGGCTCAGCTGCAGTCACCGCGATGTAAACCCTGGATGTTTGACGGTCTTCCTGGCCTACGGGGCTTGAGCCATCAGACAGGGTCAGAGAAATCCCAGCCAGGCCGTGCCTAAACACAAGTGGCTTCACACAACACCAGCGCAGACTTGGAGGGGACAACGAAGGAGCTGAAGGCCGGAGGTGGGGTAATCCCCTTACCCAGTATCCATACAGGCCAGTCCGGGTGTAATTGGTCTCCAGGTCCCGGATATAAGGCAGGTGCAAACACTTGACAAAGATCAGCAGCAGAACACCTTGCATCCGGATTGAGGTTGTCTGGGGAGAGAGAGAGAGAGCAGAGGTTAAAGGTTAGATACCATTCTGTTTGCTTACTTCCTTTCCCACAATTTGGTCCCCTCTATTCAGGGGCCTATTCCACAGGCCCCAGGACAGCCTCCAAACACCTTCCCACACAAGCCTGGGCCATGAGTAACTGACCATGGTGGGTGGATACATGGAAACTCCAGTTCTGGTCTCCCTGCCCCGTTCATTTGACGGATTGAGAGGACCGTGGGTAGGATGAAAGGGAGAACGAAGGCTCCGCATACACCAGCTTCGGAACAATGATGCGTTGTCTCCTTAAATGTCCTTGTTTAACTGTCACACTGCTGCCAAACTGCTCTGGGGCCTCAATGAAGGAACCCATTGTGTGGGCTGATTGAGGTCAGCTCAGTGCGTCAAACACAGAGTCAGGCAGCAACAGGAGCTTGAAAACCAGGCCAGCAAAACACTGCTGACACAGAGCTGACCTCAGAGAGAGAGAGAGGGAGAGGAAGGAAAACAGGTTGACACACACACTGGGGAGTTTGAAGTTTACACAGTACCTCATCTCCCTCAGTAAAAGGCTAAAACTTCACACACAGTGGATCTCTCTCATGGGGGCTGATGACCATTACACATGCAGAAAGATGCAGCAGCCACTTTGTGGACAGCAAGATTCCACACGACTGGGCGCTCGAACATTTAATCTGGTTTATGGGTGTTGACTGACAGAGAAACACTGGTCCCAGGGCACTTATTTTAAAATCTTTTACGGGGAGGTGCGAGTTCCAGGATTTTGACCCGGCGACAGTGATGGAACGACGATATATTTCCAAGTCAGGATAGCATGCGTGGCTTGGAGGGGAGCTTCCAGGTGGTGCTGTTCCTACTGAGGAAGAGGTGCCCTTGAAAGTTTTCAGTCCCTGCTCCAACCTCCGTTGTCTGGTTACCCACTCCGTCTCTCTCCCTGGCAGCAGTCAAAGATTAAGCCAGTTTGCAGCCTCGGCATCGCATCTGAACCCAAGACGAGCTTCTGACCTCCTGTCTGCGCCATCCCAAAGACTGCCTGGCTCCGCCCTGTCACAGCTCATCTGCTGCTGAGGGACTCAAGCGGGTTGACCTCTCCCCCTCTCCTTCCTCCTTTTAAGACACTTCAAAACCTACTTCATTGGCCAAGCTTTGGTCATCTGACCCGCTATCTCCTTATGTAGCTCGGTGTCACACTTTGATTTATAAGCACCTTGGGACATTTCATTACGTTAAAGGCGCTATATAAGTTGTTGTTGCTGCTGCTCACCTTGGCGTACCCCAGTGACCTGGGATCTTGAACAACTAGCTGAACAAGGGGTTGCCAACCCTCCAGGACTGGCCTGGAGTCTTGAGGAATTAAACCTCCTGTTCCTGTCGTCAACAACAAATTTCTTCTTCATTTTCTTTCATCACTTTTTAATGAGTTATTTAATATCAGAGGTAAAAGAAATATTGCTCTACCAGGAGGGGCAGCTGGGAAGTCATGTGATAAACCTCCAGGAATGTGTCTAACCAGAGTTGGCAACACTCAGCTGAACCAGAGCAGATGGGGCTGAGGTTTAATGGTTTGTCTAAGATGTGGTACCTTTGACAATGCAGCACTGCAGCAAAGCTCCTCCTCCTGTTCCTGGGCAATCGTGCTCTGTTTATTAAAGTGTTAGAGTTGTTTCCTGTGGCTCACAGTGCGCACTTTGTAAAACATTACCAGACAGGCAGGGAATATGGAAACAGGAGACCATTCGGCCCCTTAAGCCTGTTCCACCAATTAGGCCACACTGACCTACCTCAAACCCACTTTCCACTTCTGTTTGAGATTCCTCGATCCCCTCAGACAACTAAAACCTATCAACCTCAGCCTTGAGCTTTTCAATTGACCCTCGGGGATCCAGAGCTATTTGTTGGGGAGGGGGGCAGGAGAGTGCTACAGATTCCCCCCCCCCCCACCATGAACAAGTGTTTCCTGACATCAGCCCTGAACAACCTGGCTCCAATTTGAAGGTTCTGCCCCTTGTTCTGGAAATGGTCCCTTTATCAAATCATTTTAAACACCTTGATTAGGTCACCCCTTAATCTTTTAAATTTAAGGAAATGATGACTTGTGACAATGCTGAGGTGTGATGCCTGGAACTGAACACAGTTACTCCAGATGGGGTCTGACTGGAGCTTTATATAAACTGTAACATCAGTTCCTCTCCTTTGTATTCCAGCTCCATCGAGATAAAGACCAATATCCCATTAGCTTTTTAATTGCTGTCTGTACCTGTCTGAAAGTTCAGCTTCAGACTTACCTTAACGTAGCCCAGTGGAGCCAGTGAGGTTGTGAATAAGATTGTCCAGGGGTCATTAAATGCCATGTCAATGAGGAATGAGGACAGCTTCGAATTCAGTTCCTGTAAACTAATCAAATCACCACAATGAGGGGTCAGAGGGTCACATTCACCCACTGGAGGCCAATGATCTCTCAGCTGTGCCGGCAACCATCACTGCCCCCTCACCCCCGGCAACCTTCACCGCCGGCAACCATCACCGTCCCCTCACCGCTGGCAAACCCCCGCCCCCTCACCCCCGGCAACCATCACCGCCAGCAACCATCACCTCCCCCTCGTCGCCGGCAACCATCACCGCTCCCTTGCTGCCGTCAAACCACCCCCCCCTCACCGTCATCAAGGGCAGGCAGTGGCACAGTGGTATTGTCATGGACTAATGTTACAGAAACCCAGGGTAAAGCTAATCCCACCACGGCAGTTGGCGAAATTTGAATTCAATAAAAATCTGGAATTAAAAGTCTGATGATGACCATGAAACCATTGCCGATTGTTGTAAAAACCCATCTGGTTCAGTAATGTCTCTTAGGGAAGGAAATCTGCCGTCCTTACCTGGTTTACATGTGACTCACATCAATATGGTTGACTCTTAAATGCCCTCTGAACAAGGGCAATTAGGGATGGGCAATAAATGCTGGCCTAGCCAGTGACGCCCACATCCCATGAATGAATCAAAACAATCTCCCGCTCCCTCACTGGCGCCAAACCCGACCCCCTCACCACTACCGCACTCCCACCACCAAACCACAGTCTCGCCCCCGTCCCCACCAATGTCACCCATCCTGCCCTAGCAATCCCTTTGGGTCGGTCAGCCTTGATGAGTGGCTGTGCAGTGCTGATCCACACTGGGCAGTGAGGCCTGTGTGTCTAATCCCTGGCCTGGGCTGTGTCAGCCAGGAATGGTGGGTGTGGGGTGAGAGTAGGGAGGGGCAGGATAGGACAAACGAAAAGGAGTGGGGAGTGAGGGGTTCATGGGAGGGAGTTAGTGACCATCGGGCGAGAGGCTGAGGCCTCTGAAGTGTGGGCTCAGATGGAAGTGAAAAGTCAGAGAATGTCTTGGATCTGATTGGCTGGCTTAAATCATTGCAACTATCCCAGCAAAAGCAGCAAAAAAGAGGGAGAGACAAACAGAGGGTCAAGGCACACAATGACATCATCAGTTTCCACCACCCCCCACCACACACAATGACATCATCAGTTTCCACCACCCCCCACCACACACAATGGCATCATCAGTTTCCACCACCCCCCGCCACACACAATGACATCATCAGTTTCCACCCCCCCACCACACACAATGGCATCATCAGTTTCTACCCACCCCCCCGCCACACACAATGACATCATCAGTTTCCACCCCCCCCACCACACACAATGGCATCATCAGTTTCCACCCCCCCCAGCCACAGACAATGGCATCATCAGTTTCCACCCCCCCCTAGCCACAGACAATGGCATCATCAGTTTCCACCCCACCCCGCCACACACAGTGGCATCATCAGCAGCCCTCTTACGCAATGATGTCATCGGCTCCCTTACCCAATGATGTACATGTCCGGCTCTTGCATCTGAACATCCGAATGCAGCAAACTGGTGACGTCATTCGGAGGAGCAGCTGTTCCAACATTCCAGGTCAGAACATGGAGTCTGTGGAGAGATAGAGAGAGAGAGAGAGAGAGAGAGAGAGAGAATGTGAGGGAATGAAACCCTTCACAGATATCTACGCTAGATTCTAAAATATTATCATAGAAAAGGCTCAAGGGGGTTGACAAGATTTCAGTGCTCATGCTCAGAGTGCTCAATCCCAGCTCCTGTTGGGAAGTAAGAATGTGAAAAAGATTGAGAAAAGCACTCACTCATGGAGGGCAGGTGCATGAATGGGGAACCCGTACCCCAGTGAGAGTCAGTGTGTGTGGAACCCGTACCCCAGTGAGAGTCAGTGTGTGTGGAACCCGTACCCCAGTGAGAGTCAGCGTGTGTGGAACCCGTACCCCAGTGAGAGTCAGCGTGTGTGGAACCCGTACCCCAGTGACGGTCAGTGTGTGTGGGACCCGTACCCCAGTGAGAGTCAGCGTGTGTGGAACCCGTACCCCAGTGAGAGTCAGTGTGTGTGGAACCCGTACCCCAGTGAGAGTCAGTGTGTGTGGAACCCGTACCCCGGTGAGATGAGGGGTCTGAGGCAAGAATTATGCCCCTGGGGTGAGCCTGTGTTCTGTCAGATGGTGACTGAGTGAATCAGGAGTGAAAGTGGTTTCCTCCTTGAGCCTAGCGATTTCCAGCACCAGGTGGGGAAGGTGTGTCCAGTGCCCAGGCCACCACCTCCAGCTGCTGTGTGTTTGGATTGCGTCTACGGGAGAGGCCAGCTCTGGACTTGCCAACTCTCCCTCCACCCAGTGATTCCACATGGAGGATCCCCAATGCCCAACGTTGGCTGGTCTTCCTGTTACATTCATCATCTCCTGCTGACCAGTGGGCAGCAGAGACCATAAAACGATATGACGTAGGAGCAGAAATAGGCTATTCGGCCCATCGAGTTTGCTCTGCCATTCAATTACATCATGGCTGATCTGATAACCTTCAACTCCACTTTCCTGCCTTTTCCCCTTAACCCGTGATCCCCTTACTGATTAAAAATCTGTCTATCTCAGCTTTGAATATACTTAATGACCAGCTTCTACAGCCCTCTGTTAAAGAATTCCACAGATTCACTACCCTCTTGAGAGAAGAAATTCCTCCTCATCCCTGTCTTAAATGAGCGACCCCTTACTCTGAGATTATGCCCTCTGGGCCTAGACTCTCCCACAAGGGGAAACAGCCTCTCAGCATCTACCCTGTCAATCCCCCTAAGAATCTTATATGTTTCAATAAGGTTGCCTCTCATTCTTCTAAACTCCAATGAGTACAGGCCCAACCTACTCAACCTTTCCTCATAAGAAAATCCCTCCATACCCAGGATCAACCTAGTGAACCTTCTCTGGATTGCCTCCAATGCTAGTATATCTTTCCTTAGATAAGGGGACCAAAACTGTTCACAGTATTCTCGGTGTGGTCTAACTAGTGCCTTGTATAGTTTTAGCAAGACTTCCTTATTTTTATACTCCATTCCCTTTGAAATAAAGGCCAACATTCCATTTGCCTTCCCTGTTACCTGTTGAACTTGTATGCTAGCTTTTTGGGATTCGTGCACGAGGACCACCAAATCCCTCTGTGCTGCCGCTTTCTGCAGTCTTTCTCCATTTAAATAATATTCAGCTCCTCTAGTCTTCCTGCCAAAGTACATAACCTCACATTTTCCCACATTATATTCCATTTGTCAAGTTTTTGCCCACTCACTTAACCCATCTATATCCCTCTGTAGGCTCTGTGTCATCCTCACCGTTTGCCTTCCCATCTATTTTTGTGTCAACCGCAAACTTGGCGATAGTACATTCGCTTCCCTCATCCAAGTCATTCATATATATTGTAAATAATTGTGGCCCCAGCACTGATCCCTGTGGCACTCCACTGGTTACAGGTTGCCATTCTGAAAGTTCCCCCCTTTTCCCCAACTCTCTGTCTTCTATTCGTTAGCCAATCCTCTATCCATGCTAATATACTACCCTGAACACCATGGGCTCTTATCTCATTAAGTAGCCTTGTGTCTGGTACCTTATTGAACGCCTTTTGGAAATCCAAATATATTACATTTACTGGTTCCCCTTTATCTATCCTGCTTGTTACGTTCTCAAAGAATTCTAATAAATTTGTCAGGCATGATTTCCCCTTCAAGAAGCTATGCTGACTCTGCTTGATGATATTATGTATTTCTAAATGCTCTGCTATTACATCCTTTACAATAGGGCTGCAACATTTTCCAAATGACAGATGTTAAGCTAATTGGCCTATAGTTACCTGTTTTTTTCTCTCCCTCCTTTTTTTTGGAATAAGGGTGTTACACTGGCAGTTTTCCATTCCTCTGGGACTTATCCAAGATCTAAGGATTCTTGCAGATTATTACCATTGCTTCCCCTTGGGGCTGAAGCACAGATTGAGAGGTGCGGCTCTCTCACACTCTCCCCACGACACACGTTTCCAGATCCTGGGCAGGTTTCAGATCCGGAGCCCTGGAGTTTCATATATTTGAAGAGGAACCGAGAGTCGGTTCAGTCATTCAGGAGCTGAACTCCGGAGGCAGAGACTCAGTTCAGAATGGAGTCAAACCTCTGGTTATCCAGCTCCACCTAAACCCAACCTTTGGACTGTGGCATCCATTGAGCAGGATGTTCTCACTGAATGGGGGGTGGGTGGTGGGGGGGGGAGTTGGGGGACGGGAGTGCTGCTTCAAAAGTTAAATAAGACATTTTCAACAGCTTCCCTCTTCCATGTTTATCCGTTTTTCATTCTCCTCACCCGCAGTGTTCTCTCAGTCTAGCTATGTCTCCATCTGCCTCTATATCTCTTTCTCTGTACCTATGTGTGCCTCTCTCTCTCTTTCCCCATGTGATTCCCTCTGTCGGTTCCTCTCTCCCAGTCTTTGTTGCTTTCTCTCCCTCCGTCCCTCATTCACTTTGTCCATCTCTCTGTTTTTCTCTCTCCCTCTCCTTCCCTCTGTCTCCCTCTCAGTCCCAGCCTCAGCTGAGTTCCACGGAGATTACAAGACTAATCCTCTTTTCTCTGTACAATGGACCCGACTCCAATTAGTGAAGCTCTCTACTAACGAGCTAGGACAGAGCGACCCAGTCACCAATACCTTTCAAAAGGCATTTGGTAACAGATTTATTCAGAAAACAGGGTCACATGGTGCTAAAGGAACAGTGATAACTTGGGTATGTAATTGGCTAACAGACAAGAGGCAGACAGTGGTGGTGAACAGAGCGTTTTCTGACTGGGGAGGGGGTTTTCCATGAGCTCCCCAGAGCTCAGTATTTGGGACCATTGCTATTCCTGTTACATAGAAATGGCCTGGATTTGACTCTAGACAATACACTTTTGTCATTTGCAGATAATATCAAACTCGTCAAAATAGGCAAAATCATGAGGAGGATAGTAACAGAATACAGGAGGAGATAGACAGACTGGTGAAATAGGCAGATACATGGTGGATACATTTTAGTGCTGATTAGTGTGAAGGGATACAGAACAACATGCTGAGACAGTGTAATCCAAATGATATATCCAAGACAATACAAGGAGAGGGGCCTGGGGCGCATATTGACTAATCCTTAAAGGTGATAGGCCAGTTATAAAGTGTATGGGATACTTGGCTTTGAATAAGGAGCGAGGAAATCATGTTAAGCCTTTATGAATCGCTGGCTGGGCCACTATTTATTGCCCATCCCTAGCTGCCCTTGAGAAGGTGGTGGTGAGCTGCCTTCTTGAACCGTTGCACTCCACGTGCTGTAGGTACACCCACAGTGCTGTTAGGAAGGGAGTTCCAGGATTTTGACCCAGCGACAGTGAAGGAACAGCGATATATTTCCAAGTCAGGATGGTGAGTGACTTGGAGGGGAAATTCCAGATGGTGGTGTTCCCATCCATCTGCTGCCCTTGTCCTTCTAGACGATAGTGGTCGTGGGTTTGGAAGGTGCTGAATAAGGAGCCTTGGTGAATTCCTGCAGTGCATCTTGTAGATGGTACACACTGCTGCTACTGTGCGGAGGGAGTGAATGTTTGTGCATGTGGTGCCAATCAAGTGAGCTGCTTTGTCCTGGACGGTGTCAAGCTTCTTGAGTATTGTGGGAGCTGCACTCACCCAGGCAAGTGGGGAGTATTCCATCACACTCCTGACTTGTGCCTTGTAGATGATGGACAGGCTTTGGGGAATCGGGAGGTGAGTTACTCGTTGCAGGATTCCTAGCCTCTGACTTGCTCTTGTCACCACAGTATTTATATGGCTAGTCCAGTTCAGTTTCTGGTCAATGGTAACCCCTGGGATGTTGATAATGGGGGATTCAGTGATGGTAATGTCATTGAACGTCAAGGGGTAATGGTTAGATTCTGTCTTGTTGGAGATGGTCATTGCCTGGCACTTGTGTGGCGCAAATGTTACTTGCCACTTGGAAGCCCAAGCCTGGATATTGTCCAGGTCTTGCTGCATTTGGACATGGACTGCTTCAATATCTGAGGAGTCGTGAACGGTGCTGAACATTGTGCAATCATCAGCGAACATCCCCACTTCTGACCTTATGATAGAAGGAAGGTCATTGATGAAGCAGCTGAAGATGGTTGGGCCGAGGACACTACCCTGAGGGACTCCTGCAGTGATGTCCTGGAGCTGAGATGATTGACCTTTAACAACCACAACCATCTTCCTTTGTGCTAGGTATGACTCCAACCAGCGGAGAGTTTTCCCCCTGATTCCCATTGACCCCAGGGGCTCCTTGATGCCACTTCAGAAGGATACCGGGGCCTTGCCGAGGATATGAAGGAGGTTCACCAGGATGGTACCAGGGATGAGGGACCTGAGTTATGCAGAGAGATTGGAGAATGTGGGATTGTTCTCCTTAGAGCAGAGAAGGTTAAGAGTAGACCTAAAATAAAATTCAAGATTATGAGAAGTTTTGATAAAGCAAATAGGGAGAAACTGTTTCTTTTGACAGGTGGATTGGTAACTAGAGGTCATAAAGTTAAAATAAATGACAAAGAGGCTAGAGGGAAAACTTGGAGAGATTTCTTCTTGTTATGATCTGGAGTGCATAGTCTGAAAGCTCGACAGAATCAGATTCCAGAGGAAATTTCAAAAGATTTTTAGACAGGTGCTTGTGTCATAGAATCATTATAGAAACATAGAAAATAGGAGCAGGAGTGGGCCATTCGGCCCTTCAAGCCTGTTCCGCCATTCAATATGATCATGGCTGATCCTCTATCTCAACGTCGTACTCCCACGCTCTCCCCATACCTCTTGACATCTTTGGGGTCCAGGAATCCATCTACTTCCTCCTTAAATATATTCAGTGACTTGGCCTCCATAGCCTCTGTGGTAGAGAATTCCACAGGTTCACCACCCTCTGAGCGAAGAAGTTTCTCCTCATCTCAGTCCTAAATGGCCAACCCGTATCCTGAGATTGTAACCCCTTGTTCTAGACCGCCCCCCCAGCCAGAGGAAACATCATCCCTGCATCCAGTATGTCCATCCCTGTCAGAATTTTATACGTTTCAATGAGATCCCCTCTCATTCTTCTAAACTCCAGTGAATACAGACCTAGTCAGCCCAATCTCTCCTCATTCGACAATCCTGCCATTCCAGGAATCAGTCTGGTAAACTTTCGCTGTACTCCCCCTATGGCAAGTATATCCTTTCTTAGGTAAGGAGACCAAAACTGCACACATTACTCCAGGTGTGGTCTCACCAAAACCCTGCAGTAAGGCATCCTTACTCCTGTACTCAAGTCCTATCGCAATGAAGGCCAACATACCATTTGCCTTCCTAACTGCTTGCTGCACCTGCGTGCTTGCTTTCAGTGACTGGTGTACAAGGACACCCAGGTCCCTTTGTACATCAACATTTCCCAATCTATGGCACAGAAGGAGACCATTTGGCCCACTGAGTCCAAGCCAGCTCTCTCTCTCTAGAGTAATCCAGTCAGTGCCATTGCCCCACTCCACATAGGAAAAGGAGCAGGAGTAGGCCATTCGGCCATTCGAGCATGCTCCACCAATCAATAAGATCATAGCTGATCTGGTTGTGGTTTCAGCTCCACTTTGCTGTCTGCCCCCTTTAACCCTTGACTCCCTTGTCTATCAAAAATCTGTCTAACTCAGCCTTAAAT
Organism: Cetorhinus maximus; assembly: GCF_964194155.1. Classification (NCBI taxonomy): domain Eukaryota; kingdom Metazoa; phylum Chordata; class Chondrichthyes; order Lamniformes; family Cetorhinidae; genus Cetorhinus; species Cetorhinus maximus. The sequence goes on along the minus strand of NC_135887.1, from coordinate 24,443,947 downwards.
ATATTCAATAATCCAGCCCCCACTGCTCGCTGGGAAGAGAATTCCACAGACTAACAACCCTCAGAGAAAAAAAATCTTCTCATCTCGGTCTTAAAAAAGAGAGGTTTCTTAGTCTTATATTGTGTCCCCTTGTTCTAGTCTCCCCCACAAGAGGAAACACCCTCGTGGTATCCACCCTATCAAATCCCCTCAGGATCTTCTATGTTTCAATAAAATCACCTCTCATTCTTCTAAACTCCAACCTGTTCAACCTTTCTTCATAGGATAAGCCCCTCATCCCAGAAATGAGTTGGGTGAATGTTCTCTGACTGCTTCCAATGCATTTATATCATTCCCCCTTGCAATAAATGCAACATTCCATTTGCCTTCCTAATCACCGTACCTGCATACTAACTTTTTGTGATTCATTCACTGGAGTGCAACCTCAACAGAGGGAGTTTGGTGAGCTGAGGGGGTTCAGTGAGGAGGGGAGGTAGGTGCTCCTTTGCTTTTTCTAACTTTTTCACCCAGTTCTTGCTCTACTACAGGGGAAGGAGCTAGTTGTTTGGTGAGCATCTGGTAAGTTGTCATGGTCTGTTCCTAGTGCTTGGTGTTTCAATGAGATTGCCTCTCATTCTTCTAAACTCCAGGGAATGTAAGCACAATTTACTTAACCCCTCATCATAGGAGAGCCCCTCATTACAATCATCATATCCTGTTCCAGGCTGTGTAAAAAAATTATTCCTCACATTCCCCCTGCATCTCTTGCCCAAAACCTTAAATCTGTATTCCCTAGTCCTTGTAACACCAGCTAATGGGAACAGCTTCTCTTTATCTAAACCTGTCATAATCTTGTCCACCTCTATCAAATCTCCCCTCAATCTCCTTTGCTCCAAGAACAACAATCCCAGCTTCTCCAACCTAACCTCGTAGCTAAATCCCCCACCCGTGGAACCGTTCGGAACAGGACATTGTAAGGTCATGGGGAGAAAGCTGGGGAGTGGGACTAATTGGATAGTTCCTTCAAAGAGCCGGCACAGGCACAATGGGCCAAATGGCCTCCTTCTGTGCTGTAATATTAAGATTCTGGTTTTATCAGGACTTACCGAACTGCTGATTTTACTTTCCCACAGTCTGAGTCTCTCATTAAAGGATTATGTGGGAGGCAGACTGTGGGGTTAATACCCCAGTCCAGGAGAAAGACCCCCAGAATAAATGCACCCCCGCCCTACCCAACGCCTCTGCCATTGGGTTTATGCTGTTCCTAGGTTATGAAAACAACAAACTTGTCTGCGATGCCTTTTGTGGCCAAATATCCCAGTGATGCTCAGTGACCAGGTGGGTGAGTAAGCTGATTGGAACTCAGATTGCAGTGGAACTCAAGTGCTCTCAGATGGGGAAGGGGGGATATTCTGATGCCTAGCGACCCTGATAGTGCACGAGGCTCAGGATGGTGTTAACACAGGTGGATAGGGCTCAGTATTGGTATCTCTGAGGTAACGGCATCTCCAAGGTAATGGCGTCTCCGAGGTAATGGTGTCTCCGAGGTCCCTTACCCAAACTTGACGACTTTGTTTGCTCCATGCACGACACTTAGACTCTCAGCGGAAAGGTACCTCTCCATCCTCAGTCCTGGTGGGGGTAGGGGAGTCAGGGGAAGAAATCACAATCATTATAAGAGGGGATTAGGATATAGAGAGGGGTTGGTGGGGGATGACACAGTGAGGGATGAGGGTTTGAGAAAACAAAGTTTAATGTAACTTTATTATCATGATACAATTATGAGGTTTGTAAGATTATTATATTTTAGGATTGTAGCTTTAAATTTATGCTAAATGAAGGGGATCGTGTGTTCTGAGATCTGCCCGACAGTAAACTTGGGAGGTTTAAGAGATCAAAGGATGGCTTTTTACTGAGAAGAAGGTGCAAACTAAGTATTTACACTTGGAGACAATGCATCAGTCTCTGAATTTACAATGAATAGATTCAGAATCTCCAAAATTCCAGAAAGGTGTTGTTGGTATCAGGTTGTAAGCAGCTGTACTGTAAACTGTCCATTTACTTCTAAGATGATTGGGAGTTGTGGTCAAGAATAGCTAATTAGCATTTTTACTTGGATGCAAGGTTCATGTGGTTCACATTGCCGTGGGGAAGAGGCAGAGGAAGCAGGTTCTGAGTTAAGGTACAGGCTCCTCTACAAATCAATGAATATCATGGACAAACAGCAGAGGCTCTGTGTGGTCAGCAGAGAGAAAAGGCTGCTTGTTGTTGGCTACCACAGCCAGACGTTGGAAGGAGATGGTCTCTAGTCGAAGAGACATCCTGCAGCCTTCTATGCATTCTGGGAGATTTGTTCTAGCATGGCTGGGGGAAAGGAGAATCGTCGGCACAGGTTTTACTTCTGGTGGTGGATTTAAGAGACTCTAAAAACTGAGGAAAACGTCTGGAAACAGTCGCTCGAAGTTGCTACTCGGTGAAGCAGGGATACGGGAACCCACTGGAAGCTACTGTGAACTGTTTGCTATCAGGACTAATTCTGTGCAGAGTGCCATTGTGATAAGTATAAAGGGGAATGTTCCTCCCTGTAGTTTAAAGTATAAGTTGTCCACAAAAAGAAAATAGCATTTAATCAATAGTACTTTGAGTAATTTGTGACAGTAAAACTTTTTAAAATGTGAAATTTTGTCATGCCACTCTTTCAACTCGAAGTTTCAATCTCTTTTTAAAAGTTATAGGTCTCTATGCAGATCATAACGAACAGGAGCTTAATGTCACTAGTTGAAGGAGGGATAGAATGAACTTGCATTTCTATGGTATTTTTCACAACCTCAGGATATCCCAAAGCACTTTACAACCAATGAAATACTTTTAACATGTCATCACTGTTGTAATACAGGAAACACGGCAGCCAATTTATGCACATCAAGATCCCACAAACAACAAGTGTGATAACGACCAGGTAATCAGCTTTAGGTGTCAATTGTTATTTACTATCACCCCTGCATTGTCTTCAAAGTATAGGAAGACTCCGTCTTTTCTCAGGTATGCTTTCCGCTGCCGTATCACTACTGCTGGGTGCACCTTTTTCCTGAGCTCTGGTTTGCCTTTCTTTACAGTTGCCATGACCATGTCGCCAACACCAGCAGCTGGTAGTCTGTTCAAACGTCCCTTCATCCCTTTGACAGAGATGATGTACAGGTTCTTGGCACCTGTGTTATCGGCGCAGTTGATCACAGCCCCCACGGGGAGACCGAGGGAGATGCGAAATTTTGCTCCGGACGAACCACCACGTCCTCTCTTAGACATTGTGATTCAGGGAAAGAGCTTTAGGTGTCAATTGAGGGACAAACATTGATCTCATGATAATCAGGGAGAATTCCCCTGCTCTTCTTCCAAGTGGTGACCATAGTGTTGGCCGTGGGTCCGTTGTTAGCACTCTTGACCGAGTCAGGACTGCAGCACAAAACAAGTCCAGGGTGACACTCCAGTGCAGTATTGAGGGCATGCTGCACTGTTGGAGGTGCTGTCTTTCAGATGAGATGTTAAACTGAGGCCCTATCTGCCCTCTTGGGTGGCAGTGGCATAGTGGTATTGTCAATGGACTAGTAATCCAGAGACCCAGGGTAATGGCAGATGGCAGAATTTGAGTTCAATAAAAATCTGAAATTAAAAGTCTAGTGATGACCATGAAATCATTGTCGATTGTTGTAAAAACCCATCTGGTTCACTAATGTCCTTTAGGGAAGGAAATCTGCCATTCTTACCTGGTCTGGCCTACATGTGACTCCAGACCCACAGCAATGTGGTTGACTCTTAAATGCCGTCTGAAATGGCCTAGCAAGCTACTTGGTTGTATCAAACCGCTATAAAGTCTAAAAAGAATGAAACCGGACGGACCACCCGGCATTGACCCAGGCGCCGGAAATGACAACGGTACACTCAGCCCTGTTGACCCTGCAAAATCCTCCTTACTAACATCTGGGGGCTAGTGCCAAAATTAGGAGAGCTGTCTCACAGACTAGTCAAGCAACAGCCTGACATAGTCATCCTCACGGAATGATACCTTACAGACAATGTCCCAGACACCACCACCACCATCCCTGGGTATGTCCTGTCCCACCGGCAGGACAGACCCAGCAGAGGTGGTACACAGCCAGGAAAGAGTTGCCCCGGGAGTCCTCAACATCAACTCCAGACCCCATGAAGTCTCAAGGCAACAGGTCAAATACGGGCAAGAAAACCTCCTGATTACCACGTGATGATTACTATGATAAATCAGTGCTTCTCCATATTTAACACCACTTGGAGGAAGCACAGAGGGTAGCAAGGGTGCAGAATGTACTCTGGGTGGGGGACTTCAATGTCCATCACCAAGAGTGGCTCGATAGCACCATTACTGACCGAGCTGGCCAAGTCCGAAAGGACATAGCTGCCTGACAGGGTCTGTGACAGGTGGTGAGGGAACCAACAAGAGGGAAAAACATACTTGACCTCATCCTCACCAACCTGCCTGCCGCAGATACATCTGTCCATGACAGTATTGGTAGGAGTGACCACCGCATAGTCATTGTGGAGACGAAGTCCCAGCTTCACATTGAGGATACCCTCCATCGAGTTGTGTGGCACTACCACCGTGTTAAATGGGATAGATTTTAAACAGATCTAGTAACTCAAGACTGGGCATCCATGAGGCGCTGTGGGCCATCAGCAGCAGCAGAATTGTACTCAAACACAATCTGTAACCTCACGGCCTGGCATACCCCCCACTCTACCATTACCATCAAGCCAGAGGATCAACCCTGGTTCAATGAAGAGTGCAGGAGGGCATGCCAGGAGCAGCACCAGGTAAACCTAAAAATGAGGTGTCAACCTGGGAAGCTATAACACAGGACTACTTGCATGCCAAACAGCATAAGCAGCAAGTGATAGACAGAGCTAAGCGATCCCACAACCAACGGATCAGATCTAAGCTCTGCAGTCCTGCCACATCCAGTCGTGAATGGTGGTGGGCAATTAAACAACTCACTGGAGGAGGAGGCTCCACAAATATCCCCATCCTCAAATGATGGAGGAGCCCGGCACACCAGTACAAAAGATAAGGCTGAAGCATTTGCTACATTCTTCAGCCAGAAGTGCCGAGTGGATGATCCATCTCAGCCTCCTTCGGAGGTCCCCAGCATCACAGATGCCAGTCTTCAGCCAATTTGATTCACTCCATGTGATATCAAGAAACGGTTGAAGGCACTGGATACATCACAGGCTATGGGCCCTGACAATATTCCCGCAATAGTACTGAAGGTTTGTGCTCCAGAACTTGCTGTGTCCCTAGCCAAGCTGTTCCAGTACAGCTACAACACTGGCATCTACCCAGCTATGTGGAAAATTGCCCAGGTATGTCCTGTACACAAAAAGCAGAACAAATCCAATCCAGCCAATTACTGCCCTATCAGTCTACTCTCCATCATCAGTAAAGTAATGGAAGGGGTCATCGACATTGCTAACAAGTGACACCTGCTTAGCAACAACCTGCTCACTGACGCCCAGTTTGGGTTCCACCAGGATCAAAGCAGATTTGACCGAGTGTGGCATTAAGGAGCCCAAGCAAAATTGGAGTAAATGGGAATCGGGGGGAAACTCTCTACTGGTTGGAGTCATTCCTAGCACAAAGGAAGATGACTGTGGTTGTTAGAGGTCAATCATCTCAGTTCCAGGACATCGCTGCAGGAGTTCCTCAGGGTAGTGTCCTCGGCCCAACCATCTTCAGCTGCTTCATCAATGACCTTCCTTCCAACATAAGGTCAGAAGTGGGGATGTTCGTTGATAATTGCACAATGTTCAGCATCATTCACGACTCCTTAGATGCTGAATTTTAAAGTTTTGCCCCCTTGTTCTGGACCCCTCTCCCCCAAGATGGAATAGTTTCTCTGTATCCTTTTGAATGCCTTTTAATTTTTACGACCTCAATAAGATTGCTCCTTAATCTTCTAATCGTAAAGGAATAAAAGCCTAATCTCTAAAACCTGTCCTCATATTGTATCCCTTTTAGCCCCGGTATCATTCTGGTGAATCTGCACCACACCCCCTCCAGGGGCAATCCTGAGGTGCGGTACCCGGAAATGAAAACTCGAGATGGGGTCGGACTGACTGAAGGGGGAAGTCAATGTGGTTGCAGCTCATTCTGCAGCATCATTTCCTGCCAGTTACCACTTCCAATCTTGTGTTTCCAATAAAAAATACTCAAGTTTCTATATTTTGTGAGAATAAATACATCCAAATGAAACAAATAATCACCCAATTTTGACTTGAAATTATTTGCACAACTCAAGGGAGCTTTACCCTGTATCTAACCCTGTGCTGTACCTGTCCTGGGAGTGTTTGATGGGGACAGTGTAGAGGGAGCTTTACTCTGTATCTAACCCTGTGCTGTACCTGTCTTTTGGAGTGTTTGATGGGGACAGTGTAGAGGGAGCTTTACTCTGTATCTAACCCCGTGCTGTACCTGTCCTGGGAGTGTTTGAAGGGGACAGTGTAGAGGAAGCTTTACTCTGTATCTAATCCCGTGCTGTACCTGCCCTGGGAGTGTTTGAAGGGGACAGTGTAGAGGGAGCTTTACTCTGTATCTAACCCCGTGCTGTACCTGCCCTGGGAGTGTTTGAAGGGGACAGTGTAGAGGGAGCTTTACTCTGTATCTAACCCCGTGCTGTACCTGTCCTGGGAGTGTTTGATGGGGACGGTGTAGAGGGAGCTTTACTCTGTATCTAACCCCGTGCTGTACCTGTCCTGGGAGTGTTTGATGGGGGACAGTGTAGAGGGAGCTTTACTCTGTATCTAACCCCGTGCTGTACCTGTCCTAGGGAGGGTGTTTGGTGTGTAGAGAAAGTTTCCCTATCTCTTTCCCCCTCTCTCGACATGTCGTCATTTTAATGTCGGAAAAACGGCTGCCAATTTGTGCACAAGCTCTTACAAACAGCAATGCGGAAATGACCGGAGAATCTATGGATTCAGGGATAAATGTTGGCCAGGACACAGGGGACAGCTCCCCTGCTCTTCTTCAAGATAACAGCCATGGGATCTTTTACATCGTCTGATAGGGAAGACAAAGCCTCAGTTTCATGTCTCATCAGAAAGACAGCACCTCTGACAGTGCAGCACTCCCCCATGGCTGCAGTGATGTGTCAGTTTGCATTTGTGCCCAAATCTCTGGAGTGCAGCTCGAACCCATGATCCTCTGAATGAGGAGGAAGAGAGCCACCCACTGAAGTACAGCTGGTACCTGTCCGAGCCAGAACAGGTAGAGATGCACATTGAAATGGTGTTCATGCATCATGAAAACTCTACAATATTATTGCATCAATTAACAACTTTAACATGGCATAACATCCCAAACACTTCACAGGACAGTTACTGGATACAAAATAGGCACTGAGCCACATTAAGAGATATTTGCACAGGTGACCAAAAGCTTGGCTAAAGAGGTCGGTTTTAAGGAGAGTTGTGGGGTTGGGGGGTGGAGGGGGGGTGGTGTGTGTGAAGTGATGAGAGATGCACAGGTTCAGGGAGGGAATTTCAGGGCAGCTGAAGGGACAGCCACCAATGGTGGAAGAGGTCAGTACTAGATGAATGCAGAGAATCTTGTGGGAGGGAGCTGTGCGGCTGGAGGGGGCAACGGAGATACAGATAGGGGCAAAAGCATGGAAGAGTATGAAAAGAAGGGTGAATTTGAAATCTGAGGCGTTGCCAGACCAGAAGTAATGTAGGTCAGTGAGCACAGGGGTGATGGGTGAAGGGACTTTAATGTGAGTTAGGGCTCGGGCAGCAATGTGTTGGGTGAGTTGAAGTTTACAAGAGGAGGTCAGGAGAGTGTTGGGAATATTTGACAGTCACAAAGAGCTGGTAACAAATGCAATTAGACATTGCCCTGAGGGTTAATGTACTAGGGAGGAGGTGTTAAGGGTTCAGTGATCCCTGGTTACTCTAATTTCTCTTGGTCCATTTTAACTTGTTCCCACCCACATCACCGAGGCCCAGTCCAGCAGCTCAGCCCCCTTTCTCCGCAGCTCATAATCGTCCAAGTTATTCTGACAGTTGGGGGCAATGGGTGGGGGCTGGGGTAATGGCTGGGGGTTGGGGCAATGGGTGGGGACAATGGGTGAGGGCGGGGGGCAGTGGGTGAGGGCGGGGGGCAGTGGGTGAGGGCGGGGGGCAGTGGGTGAGGGTGGGGGGAAGTGGGTGAGGGCGGGGGGAAGTGGGTGAGGGTGGGGGGAAGTGGGTGAGGGCGGGGGGAAGTGGGTGAGGGTGGGGGGCAGTGGGTGAGGGCGGGGGGAAGTGGGTGAGGGCGGGGGGAAGTGGGTGAGGGCGGGGGGAAGTGGGTGAGGGCGGGGGGAAGTGGGTGAGGGCGGGGGGAAGTGGGTGAGGGCGGGGGGCAGTGGGTGAGGGCGGGGGGCAGTGGGTGAGGGCGGGGGGCAGTGGGTGAGGGCGGGGGGGCAGTGGGTGAGGGCTGGGGGCAGTGGGTGAGGGGCAGTGGGTGAGGGCTGGGGGCAGTGGGTGAGGGCTGGGGGGCAGTGGGTGAGGGCTGGGGGCAGTGGCTGAGGGACAGTGGGTGAGGGCTGGGGGGCAGTGGGTGAGGGCTGGGGGCAGTGGCTGAGGGACAGTGGGTGAGGGCTGGGGGGCAGTGGGTGAGGGCTGGGGGGCAGTGGGTGAGGGCTGGGGGGCAGTGGGTGAGGGCTGGGGGGCAGTGGGTGAGGGCTGGGGGGCAGTGGGTGAGGGCTGGGGGGCAGTGGGTGAGGGCTGGGGGGCAGTGGGTGAGGGCTGGGGGGCAGTGGGTGAGGGCTGGGGGGCAGTGGGTGAGGGCTGGGGGGCAGTGGGTGAGGGCTGGGGGGCAGTGGGTGAGGGCTGGGGGACAGTGGGTGAGGGCTGGGGGACAGTGGGTGAGGGCTGGGGGACAGTGGGTGAGGGCTGGGGGACAGTGGGTGAGGGCTGGGGGACAGTGGGTGAGGGCTGGGGGACAGTGGGTGAGGGCTGGGGGACAGTGGGTGAGGGCTGGGGGACAGTGGGTGAGGGCTGGGGGACAGTGGGTGAGGGCTGGGGGACAGTGGGTGAGGGCTGGGGGACAGTGGGTGAGGGCTGGGGGACAGTGGGTGAGGGCTGGGGGACAGTGGGTGAGGGCTGGGGGACAGTGGGTGAGGGCTGGGGGACAGTGGGTGAGGGCTGGGGGACAGTGGGTGAGGGCTGGGGGACAGTGGGTGAGGGCTGGGGGACAGTGGGTGAGGGCTGGGGGACAGTGGGTGAGGGCTGGGGGACAGTGGGTGAGGGCTGGGGGACAGTGGGTGAGGGCTGGGGGACAGTGGGTGAGGGCTGGGGGACAGTGGGTGAGGGCTGGGGGACAGTGGGTGAGGGCTGGGGGACAGTGGGTGAGGGCTGGGGGACAGTGGGTGAGGGCTGGGGGACAGTGGGTGAGGGCTGGGGGACAGTGGGTGAGGGCTGGGGGACAGTGGGTGAGGGCTGGGGGACAGTGGGTGAGGGCTGGGGGACAGTGGGTGAGGGCTGGGGGACAGTGGGTGAGGGCTGGGGGACAGTGGGTGAGGGCTGGGGGACAGTGGGTGAGGGCTGGGGGACAGTGGGTGAGGGCTGGGGGACAGTGGGTGAGGGCTGGGGGACAGTGGGTGAGGGCTGGGGGACAGTGGGTGAGGGCTGGGGGACAGTGGGTGAGGGCTGGGGGACAGTGGGTGAGGGCTGGGGGACAGTGGGTGAGGGCTGGGGGACAGTGGGTGAGGGCTGGGGGACAGTGGGTGAGGGCTGGGGGACAGTGGGTGAGGGCTGGGGGACAGTGGGTGAGGGCTGGGGGACAGTGGGTGAGGGCTGGGGGACAGTGGGTGAGGGCTGGGGGACAGTGGGTGAGGGCTGGGGGACAGTGGGTGAGGGCTGGGGGACAGTGGGTGAGGGCTGGGGGACAGTGGGTGAGGGCTGGGGGACAGTGGGTGAGGGCTGGGGGACAGTGGGTGAGGGCTGGGGGACAGTGGGTGAGGGCTGGGGGACAGTGGGTGAGGGCTGGGGGACAGTGGGTGAGGGCTGGGGGGCAGTGGGTGAGGGCTGGGGGGCAGTGGGTGAGGGCTGGGGGGCAGTGGGTGAGGGCTGGGGGGCAGTGGGTGAGGGCTGGGGGGCAGTGGGTGAGGGCTGGGGGGCAGTGGGTGAGGGCTGGGGGGCAGTGGGTGAGGGCTGGGGGGCAGTGGGTGAGGGCTGGGGGACAGTGGGTGAGGGCTGGGGGGCAGTGGGTGAGGGCTGGGGGGCAGTGGGTGAGGGCTGGGGGACAGTGGGTGAGGGCTGGGGGACAGTGGGTGAGGGCTGGGGGACAGTGGGTGAGGGCTGGGGGCAGTGGGTGAGGGCTGGGGGGCAGTGGGTGAGGGCTGGGGGGCAGTGGGTGAGGGCTGGGGGCAGTGGGTGAGGGCTGGGGGGCAGTGGGTGAGGGCTGGGGGGCAGTGGGTGAGGGCTGGGGGGCAGTGGGTGAGGGCTGGGGGGCAGTGGGTGAGGGCTGGGGGGCAGTGGGTGAGGGCTGGGGGGCAGTGGGTGAGGGCTGGGGGGCAGTGGGTGAGGGCTGGGGGGCAGTGGGTGAGGGCTGGGGGGCAGTGGGTGAGGGCTGGGGGGCAGTGGGTGAGGGCTGGGGGGCAGTGGGTGAGGGCTGGGGGGCAGTGGGTGAGGGCTGGGGGGCAGTGGGTGAGGGCTGGGGGCAGTGGGTGAGGGCTGGGGGCAGTGGGTGAGGGCTGGGGGCAGTGGGTGAGGGCTGGGGGGCAGTGGGTGAGGGCTGGGGGGCAGTGGGTGAGGGCTGGGGGCAGTGGATGAGGGCTGGGGGCAGTGGGTGAGGGCTGGGGGGCAGTGGGTGAGGGCTGGGGGGCAGTGGGTGAGGGCTGGGGGGCAGTGGGTGAGGGCTGGGGGGCAGTGGGTGAGGGCTGGGGGGCAGTGGGTGAGGGCTGGGGGGCAGTGGATGAGGGCTGGGGGGCAGTGGGTGAGGGCTGGGGGACAGTGGGTGAGGGCTGGGGGCAGTGGGTGAGGGCTGGGGGGCAGTGGGTGAGGGCTGGGGGGCAGTGGGTGAGGGCTGGGGGCAGTGGGTGAGGGCTGGGGGGCAGTGGGTGAGGGCTGGGGGGCAGTGGGTGAGGGCTGGGGGGCAGTGGGTGAGGGCTGGGGGACAGTGGGTGAGGGCTGGGGGGCAGTGGGTGAGGGCTGGGGGCAGTGGGTGAGGGCTGGGGGATGTGAAAGGTAAACAAGTTGAAACTAATTAGCAACAAAGTAGCCGGAAACTGACACAATGTTGCGAGGCCGGAGCCAGGAGGCCGGAGACAGGAGGCCGGCTCCGGGCTTTATTTACCTGTGGGTGGATCCTGACGGGTCTCTATCCGCCCCTCGGCCGGCCCTGCTCTCGATCTCCGTCCGGGGCCCACCTCCACCTCCACCCCCCCGGGCCAAACCTTCTGTCCCCTTCCTCGTTCAGGGCCGCCGTCCCGTTCAAATCCAACCGCAGAGACAGAGCCCGTTCTTAAAGGGATCGGACGCGCCGAGCCTTAAAGGGGTCAGTCAGAAGACGCTGGCCCCGCTGCCGAATTTTATTCCGCTGTTGGTTGTGAAAGCAGGAAAGCTTATGGGGATTGGCTGAATGCGGGTCACCTGACTTCCAGCCTCCTCTAATGAAAACCCTCCGCCTCTCCAATAAAACTAAACCACGTGCGGAGATGTTTTTGAAAATATTTACAGTGATTGTTATGAGCTGTTTACACAGCAATAATTCAGCTGAAATCGTGAGTGGTCTGGGTTCAGTATTCAGCCATTATAAACCTCACCTAGTAGCAGACAGGAGAGAAATGTTACTCGCTGTGCACTTCACACCACCACCACCACTCTGATTCCCCCATTGCGTGTCCAACACCCAGTATTGGATGAGCAGATATTTCCTCCAAATATTGGGAAGACCAAAGCCGTTTTCTCCACAAATTCTATTCCCTAGATACCAACTCCATCCCTCTCCCTAGCAACTGTCTGAAGTCGAACCAGACTGCTAACAGCCTTGGTGGCATATTTGTTGCTGAAATGAGCTACTCACCACATCTGCCCCATCACCAGCTCCCTACTATTTCCATTGCCTGACTCCATTCTTGTCTCAGCTCATCTACTGCTGAAATCCTCATCCATGCCTTTGTTAGCTCCCAGACTTGACTATTCCAATGCTTTCCTGACCAATCTCTCATCTACCACTCTCCATTAACTTGACTCATCCAAAACTTTGTTACCCATATCCTAACTCACCTCAAATCCTACTCACGCATCACCCCTGTGCTCTCTGACCTACATTGGCTCCCAGTCTGGCAACATCTTGATTTTAAAATTTTCATCCTCATTTTCAAATCCCACCACAGCTTCTCCTTATTTCTAGCCTCCTGCCATCTCTTTGAAATCTACCCATCTCTAATTCCAGCCCCTTGAGCATCCCAGATTTCAATCATTCCAATATTGGTGGCCCTGCCTTCAGCTACCTGGGCCCTAAGCTCTGGAAATTCCCTCCCTAAACATCTCCCTATCATCATTCAAGCTGCTGCTAAAACCTACCGCTTTGACCAAGCTTTTCGTCACCTGTCCTAATGTCCCATGTGGCTTGGTGTCACTTGGCAAAGCACCTTGGGAAGTTTTACTACTTTGAAGGTGCTACATAAATGTAAACTGTTGTGATCAGTGCACTGGCACTCTCAAAGTGACAAAGGGGCTGGAGTTTGGAACCGTTGCTGGGCCAGACTCTCGAACCACTGACAAAACCCGAGTTGTCAGAATTAAGAAACACAATGAGCACAGGAATACATTCCTTCCTCTCCCCAAACCCAGATATTACAAATATAGCACAGAGGGTGTTACCTGTGGTACAATAAGCAGCACTCTCACCTCTTTACCAGGAGATTGTGGTTTCAATTCTTACTCCAGAGACTTGAACACAAAATCCTGATAACACACACCTGGTGCAGTTCTGAGGATAAATTGGAGGGCCAGTACTGAGGGAGTGCTGCACTGTCAGAGGTGCTGTCTTTCAGATGAGATATCAAACCCTATCCGTCCTGTCAGGTAGATGCAAAAGATTCAAAGTCAATGTTCCAGAGAAAAGCAAGGGAGTTCTCCCCGGTAACCTGTCCAATATTTATCCCTCAATCAACATCACAAAGAATAAAAATCTGGTTGGTATATCATTGTCGCATGCCACGTGTAAATTGGCTGCTACGTGAGAGTAACACTTGGAAAAAATACTTACTGATTGTGAAACGGTTTCAGGCATCCTGAGGTTCATAAAGGTGCTTTTTTTCTACAATGGGCTCCTTGGGATTGTGGCAGTTACAGGAAATCAACAGGACCCAGCACTTATCAACACAAGCATGTTGTGAGGTGTGGGATGGGGGCGTGTTGCCAAGCCTGGGCTACAAGCAGTTGGTAGACTTTGGAGGAAATCAGGTAAATGTAAAATTGATCAAGAAAACCTCTGCAGGAAATTGCAGACTGACGCAATTTGCCATTTGCCCATTGGCCCGTGCGTGAACGAGAGTAAATGAATTATTTGATCTTGATGCCGGGTCTTAAAAGGGTTAGATTCTGAGGACAGGTAGAGGTGGCAGTAAATGTTTTGCCAGTGATGCCCACATCTGAGGCAAACTTGGCTGACATTCCCTGAATACTGAAGATTAAGGTGTTAACATGTTAAAGCCATTCGTCACGGTAGGTATGGAGAAATGCAGTGGGAAAATCTGGGACTAAGGGGCAGGGGAGTGGTCATGTCACTGGATTCGTAATCCAGAGACCCAGGGTAATGCTCTGGGGACATAGATTCAAATCCCACCTTGGCAGCTGGTGAGTTCAGTTAATATATCTGGAATGGAAAGCTGGACTCCGTAATGATGACCATGAATCTATCGTGAATTGTTGTTAAAAGCCCATCTGGTTCACTAATGCCCTTTAGGGAGGGAAATCTGCCATCCTTACCTGGTCTGGCCTACATGTGGCTCCAGATCCACAGTAATGTGGTTGACTCTTAAATGCCCTCTGAAATGGCCGAGCAAGTCACTCAGCTCAAGGGCAATGAGGGATGGGCAACACATGCCACAGCCTTGCTAGTGACAACCACATCCCATGAAAGAATAAAGGAAAAGAATCCTAAACCGAGCACCTGGTCTTTTAGGAGTGAAATCAGGAGGCACCCACTTCACCCTTACCACCTCCCCCAACCCAGCCACCTCCAGAATCTGGAACTCCCTCCCTTAAAAGTTTTGGAGGGGGTTTCATTTGCACTTTTTCAAGACTGAGACAGATTTTATTGGTAAGGATAGAGGGGTATGGAGCTAAGGTACAGATCAGCCATGTTCTGATTGAATGGCGGAGCAGCCTTCCTCCTGTTCCTCCTGCAGCTCCCCTTTCCCCACATTAAAAACCATTGTACATCTCAATGCTCTGTATACGTTGCTGATTATTCCACAACTGCAGTTCTGTAAATTAGCTCCATGTCACTAACTCCATCAGTAGCCACAGTAAGGGTTGTGCTTTCCTGTTCTAATGTCACATTGTTCAAACGCGTGCTCACACACAGACAGAATGAGAGGCGATTCAGGTGCTATTGGACTTTGTTTTATTATTGCATGAGTGAAACAATTAAAAAAATAAGTGACACTTTCTTCGATAAATGAAAACAACCAAAACCAGGTCACAATATGAGAGAGGAAGGTTTTGATGAAGAGAGAGGTGGAGAATGTGACAGAGATTTCATGAAATAAACACTCAGCACAGGTGAAGTCAACCAGGAAGGTGGTACTGGGGGTGGGGGGACGGGGCGGGGTTGATCGTCGACAGGGGGCAACACATAACTGAATCTCAGCCCTGAGATAAGACCCTGGGACTGGGTAACTGAACACATCCAGATACGAGCAGCACGATTAAAGCCCGTTAATAATAGGCAAACACATCCTGTGACACGCCTGTTTACCATTACAGCGGAGGGGGCTCTGAATGGCATTAAAGCCTTGGTTACAATGACAGCCCAGGGTCACTTTTAAGCTCTCTCCCCAATATTGACATCACCAGACCCGGCCCCACACTGCCCAAAGCTGTTCTGGCCTCTCCCTGCTGAGTGAAGGGGTAGAGCACAGGTTCTGATAGCCTCTCTTTTAACTCCCCCACTCTTGCCCTGCCACTCCATGTTCCCATCCACCACCCCCTACACTTTCTTTCATCATTAATACATCTGTGCATCTGGAGAACACGGGAGTGCAGGCACACTCCAGAGGGGGGAGCACGGGGGCACTTTATTGCACTTGAGATAACCAAATAACTTAATGATACACTAATAAATTAACAAGAGTTAGTAGGTTACCGATACAGGAATGAAAATGAGGAAATAACTGAGAACAGCACATCATGGCCACTCGCTGGGATAGATCAGATTGGTCATCATCTAGAAACCACAACCAGGTTTTGGTCCAGAGACACAGTATTATCATTAACAGCACACAGCAAATCTGAACACGCAATATATTCTGTATGGGTTAAAATTTAGTGCCTTGTCTTTTAAATTTCTTTGTCCGCTCACGATCAATTTCTTCTAGAAACATCTGAAGATTTGTTAGAAATCATCCTATAAATGAGGTGATGGGGATGGTTTATTCGCTGAGCAGAGGCATCTCACTGGCTGGGGTGTTGGAGCCTTGGACGCAGACATCAAGAGACTTTCAAAAAGAGAAAAAAAAGTCAGGTCAAAATCAGCTTCAATTTGTCAATCACTCAGTTTCTCTCTCCTTAACCCCTTCCTCCTACAGGGGGACAGTTCCTGAAGGTGCTGACTCTCACTGGGGGACAGTTCCTGAAGGTGCTGACTCTCACTGGGGGACAGTTCCTGAAGGTGCTGACTCTCACTGGGGGACAGTTCCTGAAGGTGCTGACTCTCAATGGGGGACAGTTCCTGAAGGTGCTGACTCTCACTGGGGGACAGTTCCTGAAGGCGCTGACTCTCACTGGGGGACAGTTCCTGAAGGTGCTGACTCTCACTGGGGGACAGTTCCTGAAGGTGCTGACTCTCACTGGGGGACAGTTCCTGAAGGTGCTGACTCTCACTGGGGGACAGTTCCTGAAGGTGCTGACTCTCACTGGGGGACAGTTCCTGAAGGTGCTGACTCTCACTGGGGGACAGTTCCTGAAGGTGCTGACTCTCAGTGGGAGAAGCTTTTCATCAGCATCGTTCATCCTAGTGTTTTATTTGTGGTTGAAGTTTGACCTCACTGAGATACTGCTTTCCCATCTCATCTCTCCTGATCCCCTCAAGCCCAATGACTCCTGGAGTATGGAACTTGGCCCTTTAGCCAGGGTTTAATCAACATTCACTAGCCCCTTACCAGTGAGAGCGTCAGTAAGCTGTGCAAACCCATACACTGGTGGGAGACAGGGTGGAAAGAGGTTGTGTAGCGTTAGCCATTCATGCCTCACAGGCTTCTGTGACTTGGGATGGCAATACTGCAGGTCACTAGTGTGGTGGGTTGTTCTATTGCCCTGTGCCACACAGTGAAATGCCACATCCTGAATTCTGTTCCCTAGCCATGGACTTCAGCCCTCTCCCTTTGTCACCGTCTCAGGGTGAACCAGAGCCATATCTGGCCTCCTATTTGACTCTCAACTGAGTTTCTGATCCCATCAGTAAGATCGCCTGACTTTTCCTTGCCTCAGTTCATCTGCTGCAGAAACCCTCGGCCACGCCTCAGTTACTTGCAGACTCCAGTATTCCAAAGCTCTCCTGGCCAGACTCTCACCTTCCAGCTTCAGCTCATCCGAAACTCTGCTGCCCAAATCCTAACTCGCACCAAGTCCTGCTCATATACCACTCTCCACGTTCGCTGGCCTACACTGTCCCTTAGTCCAGCAATGCCTCGATTTTAAAATTCTTATCTGTTTTCATATCCCTCTGTGGCTTTGTCCCTCCCCAGCTCAGTAACTTCCTTCAGCCCCACAATTAAAACGCTCCTTAATAATCCGTGCTCTTATTTCCATACGTGGTTCGATGTCAGGTGTTGTTTGATACCAGCCTGGATTATTGTGTTAAGGATTGTGACACTAAGTGGTCACTGTGAATATTCCACTGAAACTGACAGTGATTTCTGGAGTCTGCACATGTGTGGAATAACGTGGAAATCCAGAAATTCCTGTCTAGACACCTCCAGAAGGTGCACTGTAGAGGATCACAGACTGCAAGCCCTAATCAATCATGATTTGCCGAGAACTCCCAGTTTTGCACTGCTAGCCTTGCTGGAAAACCCTTGAATAGAGTTATACCTTGTTTAATGAAGTGTAATTGGGTTTTTAATGGTTTAATACCTTCAGAATTACTGCTAAATACTCTTGGGATATTATATTACATTAAAGATGCTTTACAATTACAAACTTTCTTTTAGGTGCAAAGCAGTCTGAAGGTTAACAGGCTACAAGGTACTTACATCATAAACAGGAAACTGGTGCTAGTCATCAGTAGCTGTCAGTCCCCTCACTGGGCCATTCAATATCATCTGGAGGAAGGACATGGAATAAAGTCATTGTAAGCATCACTATAAACCCCAACACACACCCAACATTGCCCCTAAACCCCAAACCCCCACACACCCAGCCTCTGGTGACCAGTTGCTAAGTACAGAATGAACAAGTGGATGAGAGATGTGGTAAATGGTTCTGCCTTGATGTGGGGGTGGCACAGCAGTGCGATTATAATGACACTAAGTGGCGGATTATGCTATTTCTGATTCCACTATGTCCAGATCACTGGTGGGAAACTCTGGCTGTTACAGAACATTACAGTGAGGGGCTGACAATTCCGGCACTGCACTTGTTTGACTTCGAAAGAAATTGGTTGAGCTTCAGGGAAATGGGGCAACTATCTTAATAACTCGAGCCCACCTCACTCACTAATCATCGTGCCTGTACACACTCGGAGGTGGGGAATGTTCCAGAAGTAGTATTCCATAATGACTCTTTAAACTGGAATCTCTGTTAAACAAATTCCAAGTGACCAGTGTATTGGGTCAGTGACTGGTTTTCTGAACAATTTTATTTTGGACACAAAGTTAGATTGTGCAATTTACCCCATGGGATCTCCTGTCTTTTGGTGGCCTTCATATCATGCATATACACCACAGGAGCTGCATTCTCCCTCACAAGCCCCCCCACATAGCCCTAAACTCTCACCACGGCAAGATTCCCGACAATGCCATTTCAAATATAAGTGGGAATTTTTAAAAATCAGATTGCTACAGCACAGGAGAGGCCATTTGTCCCATCATACTGTAGCTGTATCAGCAATAATGGGCATTTTATTGGGACTGGCAGTTTCCTGAGCTTTTTTGGAAAAGACACAGATAAAGGAGGCCATAAAACAGATGTGGGCGTCTAAGTGGGGAAGGAAAGGAAGAGAGAGACCTTTGTGCAGGGAAGGTGCTGACCCTGCTGCCCCACAACATGGGTGGGGAGTTGTGGGATTGTAGAACAGGACAGGTGGCCCAGGGCATTCAACCCCTGCGCCTGTTTATTCTCTGGTTGCTGATATTAACAGATCGCAATGTTCCGATTTTGGAAGCAACAGCAACAAAAGCAGCCCCATTCCAACCTTCCAGGCCCAGGAAAGTCAGACATCTGACCTTGGTCGCTGTTCTCAGGCTGCGAGCTAGGGCTGTCCCCTCTCGCCAGGGCCTTGATGATGGTGGGTCCAGTGGGTGGGAGAATGATGCCAAATGCAGTCAAATTCCACCAACTCAACATGGCTCAGGTCAGCGGGTCCCTGAATATCTGGTGCTCTCTGCTTTAATAGGTTATGCTGGGGGAACGGTGGCTCCCAGGGATCCACCATGGATCTAAGCTCAGGCTCAACGCACCTCATCCAGCTCCTTCTTGGTCTCCTCCTCCATACGTCGAATGTCGTCCATAGTAAGTTCGATCCACTTGTCCATCCAACAGAACAACTGCCGGTGGAAGACTGTGAATAGGCGTTTTTCTTGCTGCACTCAAACAGACACAAAAAGACTCAACAACCAGAAACGCCAACTGGACAAGTTTATGTCTTAATCTCAAGTCGACACATTGCCTCCAAGTCAGACATTAACCCCAGCAGAAGCACACGGCCACGACAGAGCTCAGTCCACATGTTGCATATTGCTGCAGCGGTGCTAACAGTTCCAGAGTCTGGGCACTTTCACTGATCCGGTGGGAATAGCTGCTTCATTTTAACTCCAATTTCCTTCCTTCCACCAATAAGACTGGAACCTAATGGCATCTTCTAACCATAAAATCATACAAGCACAGGAGGAGACCATTCAACTTATAGTCTCTGCTGGCTCTTTGTGACGAGCTATTCAATTAGTGCCACAACAACACTTGTATTTATATCACGCCTTTTCCATAGTAAAGTGTCCAAAGGTGCTTCACAGGAACATTAAACAGAATTTGACACCAAGCCACATAAGGAGATATTAGGGAAGTTGGGCAAAAAGCTTGGTGAAAGAGGTAGATTTTAAGGAGAGTCTTAAAGGAGGAAAGTGAGATGGAAAGACAGAGAGGTGTAGAGAGGGAATTCAGGGCTTGGGGCCCAGGCAGCTGAAGGCACGGCCACCAACAGGGCAGCAATTAAAATCAGGGATGCTCAAGAGGCCAGAATTGGAGGAGTGCAGAGATCTCGGAGGGTTGTAAGGCTGGAGGAGATTAGAGATGGGGAGAGGCAAGGACATGGAGGGATTTAAAAAGGCTAAGAACTTCAAAATCAAGGCATTGCTTGGCCAGGAGCCAATGTGGGTCAGTGAGCGTAGGATAATGAATTGAACTGGACCTGGTGAGAGTTAGGACTCAGGCGGACTTTTGGATGAACTCATTGTAGTCTGCCTCATTGGCAGTCTACCTCCCATCCCCCCTTTACCTGGCCGCTCAGGTGGTGTCACACTCAGTCAGAAGATTGTGGGTGCAGCAACCCCCCCCACTCCCCCCTGCTAATACAGGACTGGAGCACAACATCTAGGTTAATACTTTGCTGCACTACTGAAGGGGTGCTGCACTGTCAGAGGTGTGTAATACTGCATTCACCTGGGCCTGAATTTTACCTTTGGCAGGCGCACCCGATCAGCGGGCCCAGGAGCAGTCAGGAAACGGACTGCTGACCGCGATCGGCCCCTAACCACAATTTCACGCTGGTTGGCCAATTACCGGCCAGCCAGCGTGAAACGTGCGCTGAAAAGCTCAGTGCTGCCGGGGGTGGGGGCAGGAAGAGGCTGGGCAAGACCTTTCCACAGGCAAGCGCTGCGACAAAGCTCCCTGAAGGCAGACAGCTGCCTCAGGGAGCTGGCAACCTGAAAAAGCTGAAATAAAAGGTTTTAAAAGCTGAAAAAAGTGTCCATGCATCACAATCAATCACCTGAAAGTACAGCTGATAAAAATGCGGCCGGCAGAAATTTATTTTTACTTTATTTCATCCTGCCCATGGATGAGGTTTGGTGAAAAATGCAAAGGCCGCCTGGCCGATTCTCCCGTCCGCCAACCGTAAGGTTGGACAAGCAACGAAAAATCGGACACAGTTGCACTGTTAATGGGCTTAATTGCCCTCTTAATTGTCGGTGGGCGTGCTTCTGACTTTTGTGTGCGCCCACTGAGCGCAATATTGCGCCAGTGCGCGATGACATCTGGACGTTCACCGGATTGTTACACTGTGAAATCAGTCACCATCGACGAAACACTCGAATTGCCTGGAGATACGGTGTAACTTCACCTCTTTGCTCTGCTTCTCCCCCTCCAGCTGGTATCAGATCTCCACAGAGCAGGAAGGCAGAGCAAATCTCAGTGCTCTGCCTTCCTGCTCACCCACTCACCTTCTGGATGAAGCTCTCCACTTTATTCTGAAGGCCCCACCATTTAAACTTCACGGTCACGAGTTTGTAAGCACACATGTGTGGCCAGTCTCTTCTCTTTGCCAGTTCTTTCTGCAACAGAATGGAGAGAGGTGAGCTGCGCAGTGGGACCAGTTACACGGCAGCTTTTAAAGATTTCAGTCTCTGGATTGGGTTCCACTCGCAAGATGGGGATTTAGCGCCCAACACTAGCAGCTCTGAGAGAGGGTGAGCCTTCTTGATCCATAGGGCTTCGATATCACTGACTGCCTTCTTATGGCCACTTGAGAGGGCAGATTTGAAGTGTGGGGAAGCTTTTTGTATTTAACCTGCCCTGGGAGTGTTTGATGGGAACAGCGTAGAAGAAGTTTTACTCTGTATCTAACCCCGTGCTGTACCTGTCCTGGGAGTGTTTGATGCGGACAGTGTAGAGGGAGCTTTACTCTGTATCTAACCCCGTGCTGTACCCGTCCTGGGAGTGTTTGATGGGGACAGTATAGAGGGAGCTTTACTCTGTATCTAACCCCGTGCTGTACCTGTCCTGGGAGTGTTTGATGGGGACAGTGTAGAAGGAGCTTTACTCTGTATCCAACCCCTTGCTGTACCTGCCCTGGGAGTGTTTGATGGGGATAGCATAGAGGGAGCTTTACTCAGTATCTAACTCTCCTTTATAAATGTTTGAACATTTATAAACTTAGCAAGCAAAAAATAATGCTAGTACAAGTTTGAGCCAATCACGGACATTTAATAATATGTTGTGATCACATGATATGTACCTTCCAATTAGGGCCAAGCTTTCCACGACCTGTCTTGATGGATTTGTATACTGCGGGATCTTCCTCTACCTTGTAATCCTGGAGTGATGAAAGGGAGATGGTTAGACTGGACCCTGGCTGCATTATTCTAGACTCTCACACACCACCTCCAGAATCAAAGAATGATTTGTGCCATGCTCAGTACAAGCATGAGGATATTGGATATTACAGAGTGTAATCTCATTCTTTGCGAAAGTGGCCACAGAACCTGTTAAGGTGGCTGCAACTTAACATGTGACCGTGGACAGTATTCAACTCTGTGACCAACATTTAGTTAAACATAGATCTGAATAAGGGAACTTGACAGTCGCCTGTGAAGTTTAAACATCTCATCATTCAATATGGCACCCGGAGACCAACAGTCTAAAGATCCCATATCCCTCAAACGCTGGTTCATCCTTAAACAATGAAAAATAATTGGGCTCAAGTTGAGGCAGGGATAAGACTGAATGATACAGTGTCAGTTGACAGTAGCCAATGTGGCCTGGGCCCCCATGCAGTCATGTGATTGAAACTAACTTTCAGACACCGCTGTTTAAAATACCCTGAACAGAGCAAATCCAGGGCAGAAACAGCTGAACCATCGTAGCTGAAACTTTACTAATGCAGCCCAAAGTATTGTACTTGTTCCAGCTTCCACTCCATCTCAGAACCAATCTCCTGGCTATTTGTGTACAAGAGGCTTCACAGCTTCATGAGAATCCTTTGTTTCTAAAAAACCTTCACTCCAACTACAGTATCAATTTAACCAAGATGATATCAGGCCTGCGTCAATGTAGAGACAGTTATAAATTCCATTTTTATAATTACGGTTTTAACTGCATTTCTATCTAATTTTTGTGTGCATGACAGTGTGAGTGAGACAAGTGATTGAGGCGGCGAGTTTTCAATACTCGGGGCAACTGAGAGATAATAAATAACCTTTATTTTTAAAATCACTAAAAAAACCTGCTGCAGGAATGTATTTTAAATTAGGAAAATTCACTAAGGGTAAGGAAATACACACACCTTACACACAAACATCCCGAATGGAAGGGAAGCCCCACAAATCCTGTCCGGAACATATGACATCGACGGAGGTCAAGAGCTGCCCGTCATGCATATACTACCTGCTTGGTAGATCTATCTGCTTTCCTCTTCTTTACCCACAGCCCTGTATTTATTACCTTCAAATATTTATCTAATTCCCTTTTCGAAAGTTCCTATTGAACCTGCTTTCAGGCCGCATGTTCCAGATCACAACAACTCGCTGAGTAAAAAAAAAATCTCATTTTCCGTCTGGTTCTTTTGTGAATTACCTTAAATTTGTGTCCTCTGATTACCCAGCCAGCTATTACAAGAAAATATTTACTCTATCAAAGTCATTCATGATCAAATCTCTTAACCTTCCCAGCTCTGAGAACAGTTCCAGCTACTCCAGTCTCAGCATTCAACTGAAGTGGGACTAACTAGGCAGCTCTTTCAGAGAGGCAGCTCGAATGGAGCAGGCTCGGGGGGCTGGAGGGCCAGCTACTGCTCCTATTTCTTACGTTCTTCTGTAAGTTTCTATGATTGTTTCATGTCTGCCTGAGGGGGGGGCGGGAGTCTGCAACCCACCTCAGCGACTTGGAGGTTGGGCAGGAGGAAGAGTACCTGCTTCTAACTGTTCTTGCATGCTGCCCATTGCCAGTCTGTGGACTGTGGGTGTCATGCAATTCTCATTCTACTGTTGTTGCAAACCCTTGGAGAGTTCCCTAAGTTGTGCAGCTGACTGGAGTCACTGCGGTATTCCACAGTTCTGTGCAAACCACAGCCAGCTACTACTGTCTAGCCAGCATAGGAACCTCATGCAACACAGTGCAAACAATAAGGGTTATCAGGTAATATCACACTGCTACCCATAGAGAGCGCCAGTGCACAACATGGGCCACTTGGCTCTCATTTGGCAACCACTGACAATCAGAGGGACGAGTCTATCAGTGCCAACACGTGGCAGGAAATATACAACAGAGGGTTAGGTCTTAAAAAGCAAAATATTGCAGATACTGGAAATCTGAAAGTGAAACAGAAAATGCTGGAAATGCTGAGCAGGTCAGGCAGCTTCAGAAGAGAAAGAACAGACTTAATATTTCAGGTCTAACAGGCTGATATCAGAATAACTTCACAAAATACATAGTATAGTCCACACTCACCCACAAGAATCTCTTCCTCCATGGTGCCAGGTGTCCTTCAGTAAGTAGGACTCTCCCTTACCTCTGAGTCACAAGGCAGTGGATTCAAGCCACACCTGAAAGACTCAAACCAATAATCCAGGATGATGTATGCACTGCGGTGCCGAGGGAGCGCCACGCTGTCCGAGGGGCAGGTACTGAGGGAGTGCCGCACTGTCCGAGGGGCAGGTACTGAGGGAGTGCCGCACTGTCCGAGGGGCAGGTACTGAGGGAGTGCCGCACTGTCCGAGGGGCAGGTACTGAGGGAGTGCCGCACTGTCCGAGGGTCAGTGCTGAGGGAGTGCCGCACTGTCCGAGGGTCAGTGCTGAGGGAGTGCCGCACTGTCCGAGGGTCAGTGCTGAGGGAGTGCCGCACTGTCCGAGGGTCAGTGCTGAGGGAGTGCCGCACTGTCCGAGGGTCAGTGCTGAGGGAGTGCCGCACTGTCCGAGGGTCAGTGCTGAGGGAGTGCCGCACTGTCCGAGGGTCAGTGCTGAGGGAGTGCCGCACTGTCCGAGGGTCAGTGCTGAGGGAGTGCCGCACTGTCCGAGGGTCAGTGCTGAGGGAGTGCCGCACTGTCCGAGGGTCAGTGCTGAGGGAGTGCCGCACTGTCCGAGGGTCAGTACTGAGGGAGTGCCGCACTGTCCGAGGGTCAGTACTGAGGGAGTGCTGCACTGTCCGAGGGTCAGTATCAAGTGAGTGGTGCACTGTTGGAGAGCACTCACTTAGAGAGTACGGCATTGTCAGTACCGAGGGAGTGCCGCACTGTCCGAGGGTCAGTGCTGAGGGAGTGCCGCACTGTCCGAGGGTCAGTGCTGAGGGCGTGCCGCACTGTCCGAGGGTCAGTACTGAGGGAGTGCCGCACTGTCCGAGGGTCAGTACTGAGGGAGTGCCGCACTGTCCGAGGGTCAGTACTGAGGGAGTGCCGCACTGTCCGAGGGTCAGTACTGAGGGAGTGCCGCACTGTCCGAGGGTCAGTACTGAGGGAGTGCCGCACTGTCCGAGGGTCAGTACTGAGTGAGTGCCGCACTGTCCGAGGGTCAGTACTGAGTGAGTGCCGCACTGTCCGAGGGTCAGTACTGAGGGAGTGCCGCACTGTCCGAGGGTCAGTATCAAGTGAGTGGTGCACTGTTGGACAGCACTCACTTAGAGAGTACGGCATTGTCAGTGATGCCTTCTTTCTGTTGAGACGTTAAGTGGAGGCTACATCTGATGTAACAGGTGGGCATTGAAAGATCCCACAGTCACTATTTCAAAGATGAGCAAGGGAGCGCTCCAGGCTATCCTGGCCAATACTTATCCATTAATCAGCATCTCTAATTATATGGTCTTTTATCTCATTGCTGTTTGTGGTAGCTTTCCATGTTTGGGTTGCACAATAAAACGTCTCTGCATTGCTGTCAAACAGACGTCTCAGCGCGGCACCGAGGGAGAGACACAAATCTGGAGAGGTTGCATCCAGAACTGAGAGTTGATGGATGGGTGTAATATGCTGGGCCCTCATCCACTGCGGAATAAATACCGTAGTGAAATTCACTTCACCTGGAATCGCTCAGTGTAGAGAAGAAAAAAACCAGGAAACTGAAGCAAAACTCCTGAAATCCTGGGATTTCAGCCCAGGAACCAAAGCTATAAGGGAAACCCCACAATCCTACAACTTTCCACTGTTTAGTAAATGTCTCCCTAATTAAGTGAATCAGGATGGTTTAAGCATAAAAGAAAATTGCAACAATTTCAGCCAAAGACTTGTTAATTTCCTTTATCGGTGCTAAGAACACAAACAAAATTTTCCCTGGTGTCTCCTTGTTACTTTACATTGACAGCTTGCTCCACACTTCAGTTATAACCAACTCACCCGTGAGTGGATCTGGCTCCGGTCAGCAATGTCTATGTGAACAACTTCAACATTTTTCCACGTGTTGGGTTCCAGACTGTGTACCTGCCCGAGGGGAAACACATTTAAACAGGCAAAGTCAAACCGGGGAACAGTACTGGTGGGGACAGGTCTGTTACTGTATAACACTGGGGTACAGTACTGGTGGGGACAGGTCTGTCACTGTATAACACTGGGGTACAGTACTGGTGGGGACAGGTCTGTCACTGTATAACACTGGGGTACAGCACTGGTGGGGACGGGTCTATTACTCACATTCTCTACGTTCCCCATGTCAGGCTTGTGCCAAGTTTCGATTTTGATCAGGAAGTCATCCTTCATATACTCGTTCTGGTAGACGAAGAGTAAAAGGGTTTAGGTTCGGAGTACTGTTAACAAATTGTAATTAAAAATATCACACCACACAGAAAAAATCTGCTTTTCTGAATTTCAGGAGGATGCTGCATCCTGAGGTCCAGTATCACCCCATCCCCCGTCACTGAAATACAATTTCCTCCTGTGTGTCCAGTTTCAGTCACTAATATCCCAAACAGCCATTTCTTGTGCAAGATGAGACTGTGAAAAGCATTGGGGTATTCAACTGTAGGAGGGTGGGACATAGCCAGGCTGTCACCCTGCCACCCACTCTTGCTGTTTGGGTGCTGGTGAGGTTGGGGAGAGATGCAGTGAGGGGCAGGAAGGTGTGAGGCTGGATCAGCAACTTCCTCCCAGATCAGGACTCTTCGCTCCTTGTCCACTTCCCTAGCAATGTTTTGGGCACTTTTTAGGCCCAAGGAGGAACTCGGGTCAGATCTCAGTTTCCTTACCGGAGACAATACAAGTGCCTGGGCATTGCACGGTTTTAATCCGCCAAAGGACTCAACTGGCACCATAAGCAGTAGGGTTTACGGTATGACTATTTTGATACTCATGATGCAGGTATGTTAGGAGGTGTGGTATATAACAAAACATTGAAACAGCAGGCAGTGCAGGAATCCTCTGGGAGTGTGGCATTCTCAAACAGATCCCCCTAGCCTGCTGCAGCTGACACCCTCCAGTGGGTCTATGTCCCCAGGAATAATCTCCTCTTTCCCATGCAGTCTGCAAACGTCTAGGTACTTATGATGAAAATGTAATTTTGACTTTTCACTGTCACAGAGAATGGGTGAAGTGAATAGTATAAGGGGAAGCTAGATAAACACAGGGGGAAAATGGAGGGTTATACTAATAAGTTTAGATGAAGAAAGATGGGAGGAGGCTCGAGTGGAGCTTAAAATGCTAGCATGGACTGGATGGGCTGAAAGGCTTATTTCTGCAGCATATATCCGATGTAGTCCTATGAAAGTCTAAGTGTAAATTATATTTGGAAAGTTACACTCTTCACCCCTTGACCACTGTAATCAGCTCCTCTCCACCT
Organism: Cetorhinus maximus; assembly: GCF_964194155.1. Taxonomy (NCBI): domain Eukaryota; kingdom Metazoa; phylum Chordata; class Chondrichthyes; order Lamniformes; family Cetorhinidae; genus Cetorhinus; species Cetorhinus maximus. The sequence goes on along the minus strand of NC_135887.1, from coordinate 24,416,767 downwards.
CCAGCCCCCTCCACTGCCATTCCCCCAAACTCTGTCTCCACTCAAAATGATGTTCCAGAGGGCAAGAAGTCCCACCAATAAAACCAAACCCCTCTCCCCGCCCCAGCCTGCGGGTCTAGTTACTGTCAGGGACTAATCCTTCCATAGATACTCACCGTAATGACTGGAGTCCGCAGCAAGGAGCGACATAGGAGAGAGAAGAAAAATGCGTAAAGACATTGGCAAGAATGATACATCAAAGAGTGGCTCATGAACTAGGCAACGTTGACAACCCAGTCACCAGCAGGAAGAACTGGAATCACTTCACAATACCATCAGGTATGCAGGGTTGCACTTTTCCGAATGAAACCCACCCAATTAGAATTAATATCTTTAGAGAGTGCTGGAAAAGCTCAGCAGGTCTGGCAACATCTGTGGAGAGAGAAACAGAGTTAACGTTTCAAGTTCAACATGACTCTTCTTTGGGTTCTGAAGCATCATATTGGACTTGAAATGTTAACTCTTGTTCCTCTCTCCACTGATGTTGCCAGACCTGCAGAGTTTTTCCAGCACTTTTTGATTTCAGGTTTCCAGCATCTGGAGTATTTTACTTTCATTTTATAATTAATATATTCTTTGGTGTATTTTAAAAAAAAATTTTCAGGATATGGGTGACCTTGGCATGGCTGCACCATTTGCCTATCCCACATTGTGCCAAGGGCCAGGAGTCTGGGTGGGCTGGAGCCATGGCGGGGCAAGGAACAGAGTGACATGCAAGGGTGGCAGGCTCCCTGCCCTTGTAGGGCATTGGAGAACCGGAGATTTTGTTTTTATTTTGAATGACAATTCAGCAACTTTCAAAGGTCATTTTATCCAATGCAAATCCAGGAATTACCAAAGTTACTAAATTCAATTTCACAGCTTCCCACGATAGGATTTGAACTCTCAATTGCTGCGTTAGTAGAGAATTAAGCTTTTGGTCAATGTACTTCATTGAAGAGGTGAGGGTGCTGCATATAACAGCCTTTAATGCCTTTGAAGTCCACCTCCCTCTCATCCGAGACCCACAGCAGGTTTGATGTTCGGGGCCTTGGCTCACATTCCAACCGAGTGATGGAACGTGGACAAGCTGGAATTTAAACTTTCTCCCTCTCCAACAAAGGTGGAGAGGGGTTGCCACCAAGAGGCAGGGTTAGCCCAGCTTCCACACACAGGCGCACACACACACCAACAGCAAGGGCCCGTTGCAAGTACAGCAAGGGCCCATTGCAAGTACAGCAAGGGCCCATTGCAAGTACAGCAAGGGCCCATTGCAAGTACAGCAAGGGCCCATTGCAAGTACAGCAAGGGCCCATTGCAAGTACAGCAAGGGCCCATTGCAAGTACAATCAGACAACTCAGTACCTTAAAACCACCATGTGCTTGTTCCCCCAGTTGTTTCTTGGGACTGGGGGTTGATACTCTGATAGGCAATGCTATATGAAGGGGTCACGAATCCCCCAGGTGACTGCAGATGGAAGGTGAGCGATCAGAATCCTCACACGGAGGAGGAAACAATTTTGGGTGCAGCTGACTGGCTTGCCCTCTGCCTCACTCAGCCAGGAACAGTGTGCAAAGAAACAAACGGGCATTCCTTCTCCCCCCAGCAATACACAAGAGGGTGATGAGCAGCTTGGGCTGGCTGAGCAGTGAGGCCAGGGAAACAAGGCTTTGAGCAACAGCAGATAACTGCAATTTGAGGCGGGGGTTGGAAGGCTGAGGAGACATAAACCCAAATCTCCACTCCATCAATCAATGTCGCTGAAGCACTGCCTGCCATCATTAGGCAAGGGCTTCCATTCAGCAGAACATGTTCTTACTGCACCTTGCATCTCATTACAGGGAGGCGAGATCATAATCTAGGCTGCCACACCAATGCAGTCCCAAGAAAATGCTGCATTGTCAGAGATGCTGTTCTTGGGGATGAGGTGTTAAACCGAGGCCCCACGTCTTCAGGTTCAGGTGGATGATAAAAGATCCCATGGCAGCACGTGATGAACAGCAGGTTACATGTCCCGGTGCTGCTCGTGATACCAGGCTGTGCACAAAAGGTCAGCAGCACTGTAAAGTAATTCAGTGTGCAGAATTATAAGAAGCTGAGAGAAGGTCTCTTTACATTTTAAAAAAGGTCGTCTTCTCACAAGTTATATTCTAGTTTGCTCTTATCTGCCAGTAAACTTAATGAAATATTTACATGGTTCTGAAGTAACACTGTATTATCCCATACAACAGGGATCCAGTATCATTTCACTGTCATGGCAATGTCACATTCCACCAGCACTGGACCAAGGTTGATAAATTAAAGAGGAGCGAGGAAACCTGCAGGTCTGGGAGCTTTGTTACCTTTGCTGTATCTGTGGTGGATTATACTTCAGAAAACAAACAGTGAGGGGAGATTAATCTCCAGCGCTTGTCTAGTCACTTAAACAAATATCTCTTATTTAAAATGAACAGCAGCTCAGGTTGTTTACAGCTGCTTTTTTAAGCTTTCTTAAAGGGGCTGTTCTCTCCAGGAAGGTGAATGGGAGGGGGATGAGATGCCAGAGCCAGGGCTGAGCTACTACCTATAGCCAGCAGAATTAAAGCTAATAATCAATTTTTAAAAAGTAAAATTTGTTGAGTATGCTGCTATTCAGATGTCAAACCCCATCAGGGCTCTCCCATCCCCCCACTCCACTCTGTCAGGACTCTCCCATCCCCCCCACCAGGACTCCCCTATTCCCCACCCCCTCCCCACTCCGCCATGACTCTCCCACCACCCCCCACCACCCACACCTCTGTCAGGACTCTCCCATCCCCTCCCACTCCGTCAGGACTCTGCCAACCAGCCACCCGCACCCAATGCATTTCACACATGAAGAATGACATTGTGCAGTTTTGATCATAACAGATATTACCCAACAGTACTGGTGGAGGAAGAGAACACTGACATTTACCCAGGAGTGGGATTATTTCAGCCACCATGTGCTAATATCTCATTAGCCAGGCAGTATGTGATTGGATAGCTGAAACCCTCACCCTGGCCTTTCCAACACACTCCTGCCTGTTCTCTGACCCTCCATAAACTTGCTCATTCAATTCTCTGCAGCCCATATGTCAACTCGCATCAAGTCCTGTTCACCCATCACCCTCTCTGCTCGTTAATCTACATTGGCTCCTAGTCCAGCAATGCCTCAATTTTAAAATTCTCATCCTTGTTTTTCAAATCTCTCCTTGGCCTCACCCCTCCCTAGCTCTGCAACCTCCTCCCCAGCCCCATGATCCTTTTGCACATCCTCAACTTTCATCGCCCCACCATTGGCAGCTGTGCCTTTAGCTGCCTGGGCCTTAAGCTCAGGAATTCACTCCCCACACCTCTCTACCGTCCTCTCTTCCTTTAAGCTGCTCCTTAAAAACCTATTTTTTTGACCAAGCTTTTGGTCACCTGTCCTAATATCTCTGAGGCTCCTTGTCACGTTTTATTTGGTAACACTCCTGTGAAGCACCTTGGGACTTTTTTACCCTGTTAAAGGTGATATATAAATGTAAGCTGTTGCTGTAACTCACTCTTATTCAATTGGCTGTGCTTATATCTGGAATGACCAAGAGGTCCACAGCTGTGAAACTGCAGAGGTGAGAGTCAGAACCACACCTTGTGGGGAATAAAAAACGTCTTGCTCTTTCGGGAAAACTGAAAACAACATTATCAGCTTCAAATTCAGATAATCAACAGCAGTGATACCAAGTTAGTTATTTTAAGAGGTTGCCTCTTGGATTATGGGTGTCGCTGGCAATGCCAGCATTTATTTTCCATCCATTGTTGCTCTTGAGGGGGTGATGGTGATCCACCTTCTTGACCCTCTGGTATTGAGTAGTCCGCTAGTGCACTTGAGGGGAGTCAAGTCAAATTCTGCTGGTGCATTAGTTTAGTTTGGCTGTTAAATCAAAATAAGTTTCATACAAAAGGGTAATGAAGGATTTTCTAGATTTTTTTTTACATTGGTTATTATTCTTGCTGATTTGAGATTCAGGTCTTAGTAGGAAAAACAGGAGAGGAGGAACTTTGAATGGATTGAAATTGACTGGGAGGGAAAACAGAAAACCTGTTGAGAAAGATGATAGGACAGGAGCAGTGTTTACGCAGCCACACCTTCCTATTGGAATCCTATCAGCTTGACAGTACACCAACTGTACACTCAACCGAATCAAAATAAATTAAAAGTCACTAGTAACAGGATTGGTTTATATCAAACCTACTCAATTTGGTTTCCATTTGTAACAATAAGATTTGGAAATCAGTGTTATATTCTATTGCCCTCCCCTCACCACCCACGCCTGGCCCAGCCCAATGCACAGAACCTGACAGCTTTCCACTTACCAGTTCTGCAGTATGGGTATGCATTCCAAGCCTTCTCATGCACGTTCAGAGCTCCCTCAGGAGCCAACATCTGCACAAACCTGGGCACCTTGCTGAAAGAACAACATGGTTACTTGTTTCTCGAGTCTCATCTTAAAGACAAGTTTAGGAATGATGTCAGCAATCTTCCTGTTCAATGCAATGAGCATATGGAAAAGGCTTCCAGTTAAAGCACCAGAGGTGAAGACTGTGGGGTCACTTCAGAAACAGTTGCAAATGGGGGATGGGGTGGTGGGGGAGAAACTGGCGGGTCTTTTTGGTTGGACGGGTCAAGGTGAGCTGTGCTTTCTGTAGTGTCTTTTCTTACGATTGTCACCCAACAGTATTTGCAGAATCCACATGAACATACGAATTCGGAGGAGTAGGCCATTCAGCCCCTCGAACCTGCTCTGCCATTCACTAAGATCATGGCTGATCTGATTGTAGCCTCAACACCACATTCCCGCCTACCCCCGATAACCTTAGACTCTTGACCAACAAGGGAGTCAATCTACCTCTGCCTTAAAAATACTCATTGACCCTGCCTCCACCACTCTCTGGGGAGTTCCAAAGATTCACAGCCCTCAGAAAAAAAAAATTCTCATCTCATTCTTAAATATTTTAGTTCTAGTACCTCCCACAAGAGGATATCCTTTCAAAATTCACACTGTCCAGTCCTCTCAGGGTCTTGTATGTTTCGATAAGATCACCTCTCATTCTTCTAAACTCCAATGGGTACAGGCTCAGACTGTCTGGCCTTCCCTCAAAAGATAACTCTGCCACCCCCAATTCCAGGTATCAGTCAATTGAACCTTCTCTGAACTGCTTCTAACACGTTTATATCCTTTCTTAAATAAGGAGACCAAAGCTGTACACAGTACTCCATATGTGGTCTTACCAATGCCCTGTACAACTGTAGCAAAACATCCCTATTTTTATATTCCATTCTTCTTGCAATAAATAACAATATTCCATTTACCTTCCTAATCATTTGCTGTGCCTGCATACTAACTTTTCCTGATTCATGTACCAGGACACCCAGATCCCTCTGTACTGCAAAGTTCTGTAATCTCTCTCCATTCTGTTCTTCCTGCCAAAGTGAGCAAGTTCACATTTTCCCACATTATTCTCCATCTGCCAAATTTTTGCCCACTCACTCAACCAAGTCCCTTTGCAGACTCCTTATGTCCTCTTCACTATTTACTTTCCTACCTTTGCGTCATCAGCAAATTTAGCAACCAAACATTCGATCATGCACAACTTTTAAAAAGTACATTGTGTTCCTGCTCAATGTCTCTGAGCGTTGGGCTGAATGCATCATAAACACAGAGCTGAAACCACATCAGTATTGTGCAGGGTCAGAACTTAATCTCACCCGATTTTCACTCTGGGCCTCATCTGCATCTGAAGTGCTGGAACCTGCAAGGGGCTGGAAAGTGGGATTAAAACGAGCAGCTAGTTTCATTTTTCTCTTTTTTGGCCGGCGCAGACATGATGGGCTGAACGGCCTATTTCTGCACCGTAACTTTTCTATGGTCCTATGGTCACCCTTATCCTCTTCCCAACAAAGCACAACACAGACTGCAGGACCAAAGAAACGAAAAACCTGCATTTATATAGTGGTTTTCATGACCGCTGGACATCTCAAAGTGCTTTACATCCAATGAAGTACCTTCGACATGTAATCACTGCTGTAATGCAGGAAATGCAACAGCCAACAAATGCACAGCAAGATCCCAAATGACCAGATAAGCTGTTATGAATGATTTCAATAGAGGGATAAATATTGGCCAGGACACTGAGATAACTCCCCTTTATTGACACAGTGCCATGGGATCTTTAACATCCACCCGAGCAAGCAGATGGGGGCCTCAGTTTCAAGTCTCATCCCTAAAGACGGTACCCTCAAAAGGTTGCAATTGCATGATCTGTGACTGGAAATTAATATCTCTAATTCGTGCCCCACTTTCTATGCAGGAGCATATCACTTTCCCAGTGTGACAAGATTGAGTGGGGGTCAAAATGATGCTTTCAGCCCACTGCTCTGGTGTCTTAGGACATTGTCATGAATTTAATTGATATATTTTTCCTTTTGTAACAGAACACTTAGCAACTCGGATTCTAAAGGCTGCTTATGCGATAACAGGATGTGGTTCGTCAGCTTTAGAGGGAACAAACACATTTAAGGGGGAGCTTGAAGGTATGATGGGAGAAACGAATAGCAGGAAAGTCTGTGGGGGCAGGGTTTTTAAAAAAAAATCATTCACGGGATGTGGGCTTCGCTAGCTGGGCCAGCATTTATTGCCAAACCCTAGGTGCCCTTGAGAAGGTGCTGATGAGCTGCCTTCTTGAACCGCTGCAGTCCATGTGGTGTAGGTACACCCACAGTGCTGTTAGGGATGGAGTTCCAGGATTTTGACCCAGTGACAGTGAAGGAACGGTGATATATTTCCAAGTCAGGATGGTGAGTGACTTGGAGGGGAACTTCCAGGTGGCAGTGTTCCCATCTATCTGCTGCCCTTGTCCTTCTAGATGGTAGTGGCTGTGGGTTTGGAAGGTGCTGCCGAAGGAGCCTTGGTGAATTTCTCCAGTGCATCATGTAGATGGTACACACTGCTGCTACTGTGCATCAGTAGTGGAGGGAGTGAATGTTTGTGGATGTGGTGCCAATCAAGTGGGCTGTTTTGCCCTGGGTGGTGTCAACCTTCTTGAGTGTTGTGGGAGCTGCACTCGTCCAAGCAAGTGGGGAGTATTCCATCACACTCCTAATTTGTGCCTTGTAGATGGTGGACAGGCTTTGGGGAGTCAGGAGGTGAGTTACTCAGTGCAGGATTCCTAGCCTCTGACCTGCTCTTGTAGCCATAGTATTTATACAGCTAGTCCAGTTCAGTTTCTGGTCAAAGGTAACCCCAGGATGTTGATAGTGGGGGATTCAGTGGTGGGAATGCCATTGAACATCAATGGGAGATGGTTAGATTCTCTCTTGTTGGAGATGGTCATTGCCTAACACTTGTGTGGCACGAATGTTATTTGCCACTTGTCAGCCCAAGCCCGGATATGGTCCGGGTCTTACTGCATTAGGAAATGGACTGCTTCAGTATCTGAGGAGTAACAAATGGTGCTGAACCTTGTACAATCATCAGCGAACATCTCCACTTCTGATCTTATGATGGAAGGAAAGTCATTGATGAAGCAGCCGAAGATGGTTGGGCCTAGGACACTATCCTGAGGAACTCCTGGAGCTGAGACGACTGACCTTCAACAACCAAGCCATCTTACTTTGTGCTAGGAATGACTCCAACCAGTGGAAAGCTTTCCCCTGATCCCCATTGACTCAAGTTTTGCGAGGGCTCCTTGATGCCACACTCTGTCAAATGCAGCCTTGATGTCAAGGGCAGTCATGCTCACCTCACTTCAAGAGTTCAACTCTTTTGTCCATGTTTGAACCAAGGTTGAAATGAGGTCAGGAGCTGAGTGGCCCTGCGGAACCTAAACTGGGCGTCTGGGCGCAGGTTATTGCTAAGCAAGTGACTGACATCCGTGATGCTGGAGATCTCTGGAGGAGGCCGAGATGGATCATCCACTCGGCACTTCTGGCTGAAGATTGTAACAAGTGCTTCAGCCTTATCTTTTGCACTGATATGGTGGGGGTGGGAAGTTGAAACAGGCTGGGAGGAGGCTCGTGTGGTGGGGGTGGGGAGATGAAACAGGCTGGGAGGAGGCTCGTGTGGTGGGGGTGGGGAGATGAAACAGGCTGGGAGAAGGCTCCTGTGTTGGGGGTGGGGAGATGAAACAGGCTGGGAGAAGGCTCGTGTGGTGGGGGTGGGGAGATGAAACAGGCTGGGAGGAGGCTCGTGTGGTGGGGGTGGGGAGATGAAACAGGCTGGGTGGAGGCTTGTGTGATGGGGGTGGGGAGATGAAACAGGCTGGGTGGAGGCTGGGGTGGTGGGGGTGGGGAGATGAAGCAAGCTGGGAGGAGGCTGGGGTGGTGGGGGTGGGGAGATGAAACAGGCTGGGAGGAGGCTGGGGTGGTGGGGGTGGGGAGATGAAACAGGCTGGGTGGAGGCTGGGGTGGTGGGGGTGGGGAGATGAAGCAAGCTGGGAGGAGGCTCGTGTGGAGCATAAAATGGGGTTTATGGTTCGTTGGGATGGCTAGTTCTACAAAACTAAGTCCAGAATTTCAACTGTGCTAACATTGTACAGCTCGGTGGGGTGTGAATGGAGCTCTGGATTGCTCCCTGCAGCAAGACTGCCTGAGGCTACTGAAGGCTGGATAACAAATCATCTGGATGAACTGATAACTATTTCGCACTCTCAGTGTAAAACACAGAGGATTGTGGTTTTCATTTGAAGGTAATGGGTTCCTCACATCACTGAGTAATCTTGATGACTGAGCTGTGAGGAACTGTAGCTTCCCAAAGGGAGGCTTTGATATTATAAGACCATAAGATGTAGAAGTAGGCCATTTGGCCCATTGAGTCTGCTCCCCCATTTACGGAGATCATGGTTGATCTGATAATCCTCAACTCCACTTTCCTGCCTTTTCCCCATAACCCTTGATCCCCTTACTGATTAAAAATCAGTCTATCTCAGCCTTGAATATACTAAGCAACCCAGCCTCTACAGCCCTCTGCGGTAAAGAATTCTACAGATTGACTACCCTCAGAGAGGAGAAATTCCTCCTCATCTGTTTTAAATGGGCGACCCCTTACTCTGAGATTATGCCCTCTGGTCCTAGACTCTCCAACAGGGGAAATAACCTCTCAAAATCTACCTTGTCATGCCCCCTAAGAATCTTATATATTTCAATAAGGTCGTCTCTCATTCTTCTAAACTCCAATGAGTACAGGCCCAACCTACTCAACCTCTCCTCATAAGAAAATCCCTCCATACCCGGGATCAACCTAGTGAACCTTCTCTTGACTGCCTCCAATGCATCTTTTCTTAGGTAAGGGGACCAAAACTTTTCACAGTATTCTAGGTGTGGTCTAACTAGTGCCTTGTATAGTTTTAGCAAGACTTCCCTATTTTTATACTCCATTTCCTTTGAAATAAACATTCCATTTGCCTTTCCTATTACCTGCTGAACTTGTATGTTAGCTTTTTGCACGCGAACCCCCATCATCAGCTGCAGCTTTCTGCCGCCTTTCTCTATTTAAATAATATTCAGCTCCTCTATTCTTCCTGCCAAAGTGCATAGCCTCACATTTTCCCACATTATATTCCATCTGCCGAGTTTTTGCCCAATCACTTAACCTATATCTCTCCGTAGACTCTGTCATCCTTTTTTAAAATTATTCGTTCATGCGATGTGGGTGTCGCTGCCCAAGCCAGCATTTATTACTCATTCCTAGTTGCCCTAGCTCAGAGAGCATATAAGAGTTCTTGTAGGCCAGACCAGGTAAGGACTGCAGATTTTTACTGAATTCAAATTCCACATCTGCCGTGGCGGGATTCGAACCTCGGTCTCTGGATTACTAGTCCAGTGACAATACCACTACGCCATCACCTCCTCACCACTTGGCTTCCCACTTGTGTCATCTGCAAACTTGATGATAATACATTCACTTCCCTCATCCAAGTCATTAATATATATTGTAAATAATTGTGGCCCCAGCACTGATTCCCTGTGGCAAGCCACTGGTTACAGGTTGCCATCCTGAAAATGCCCCCCTTATCCCAACTTTCTGTCTTCTATTAGTTAACCAATCCTCCATACATGTATATACTACCCCTAACAACATGGGCTCTTATCTCATTAAGTAACCTTATGTCTATATCTTATCGAATTCCTTTTGGAAATCCAAATATGTTACATCTACTGGGTCCCCTTTATCTATCCTGCTTGTTACCTCCTCAAACAATAAATTTGTCAGGCATGATTTCCCCTTCATGAAGCTATGCTGACTCTGTTTGATTATATTATGTATTTCTGAATGCTCTGCTATTACATCCTTTATAATAGACTCTAAAAGCTGTGGATACTGCAGCAGCAGGGGAGTCAGTTAGAATTTTAAAGACTGAGATTAGATAGATAGATCAGATAGATTTTTGTTGGCTAAGGGTATCAAGGGATATGTAGTGAAGGATTGGAGCTGAGGTATGGGTCAGCCATGGTCTAACTGAATGTTGGAACTGGCTGAAGGGGCTGAATGGCCTCCTCCTGTTCCTGTGTTCTTTTTGAGTTTCACAAACTGTTGCTAGCCAATGTTGGACTTTTGAAAGAGGTTAGTCGCACCTGGGCTTTCTGACTATAGAGCTGCTCACCTTCCCTTCCTCTTACAACAATAAAAACATAAGAACTAGAAGCTGGAGTCAGCTATTTGGCTCCTCGAGCCTGCTCCGCTATTCAATATGATCATGGCTGATCTGGTTGTGGTCTTAAATCCACTTTTCTGCCTGTCTCCCCATAACCCTTAACTCCCTTGTGTATCAAAAATCTGCAAGTTTTTAAAACCTAGAGCTTGGTGTGATTTAAATCATTACTTCACATCATCTCTCCAACTTCTCCCCCTTGGCACTGTTCTGTGTTATAGTTTCACCTCCATCGAAGTTGCTGACAAGGTTTAGTATATTTGGCGCTTTAGCAGCTAACCGCAGAGGTTGCTCAGAGAGATCAACTGTAAGTCTGCTCTAACCACTGCCTCAGTGATTGGGCCATTTTGCTTTATTCATAGGCTACGGGCATCGCGGCTAAACTGAGCATTTGCTGCCCATGCCTAAGTGCTAAGCCACTTGCTTAACTACAACTGAGTGTCTTCTTGGCCATTAAGGCATTGCTCTGGGTCTGGAGTCACATGTAGGCCAGACCAAGTAAGGGTGGCAGATTTCCTTCGCTAAAGGACAGTAGTGAACCAGATGGGTTTTTATGACAATTGACAATAGTTGTCATGGTCACCATTACTGAGATAAGCTTTATATTCCATATTTTAAAACCTCCAGTTTCTAGGTTGGATTTAAACATGGCCGAGGCCTCTGGGTGACTGGCCCAGTAACATAATCACTATGCTACTGTTGCAGTTCCAGGTTGGTGCTCAGTAGATTCCATCCCCACTTACCGCTGGAGGTGGTAGATCTTGTGTGTGTACTGTCCCTTCTCACCATCTTTCTCGTACGGTTCATTCTTTAACACTTCAACACCTTCTCCCCCACCAGTCTCATTCTTACTTGCCTCTGCCACAGAGTACAATTGTCCCACCTGGTACTGTAGGGGGAAGGGGGATAAGAAAAGTAAGAGTTTAATTACTTTTTGCAGCCTCTACTGTAACTTAAAGGTTGCTGGGCTCCCAGCACACATCTCTGCCTTACACAGAAATATTCCCAGGCTAATAGAATATGCAACAAGACTGACATTTTGCATTAGGCTAAACAAAAAAAAAATCTATAATGTCTTTCACTATCTCAGGATGTCTCAATTATTGTAATGTCAGAAACACAGCAGCCTATTTGCACACTGCAAACAGCAATGTGAGAATGACCAGTGAATCTGTTTGAGATTTAGTTTAAGGAATAAGTATTGGCCAGGACACTGGGGAGAACTCCTCTATTCTAACGCCACGGATTTTTTTTTTTTTACATCCAGCTGAGGGGGAAGACATTAAATTAAATTAATTAATTAACATTAAATCGGTTTAAAATGTCATCCAAAGATGGCACTTCTGATAGTGCAGCACTCCCGTGCCAGCCTGGGCTGTGTGTCCAAGAGATAAGAGCTTCTGACTGATAGAGACTCTCAAAACAACGGCTGACATTAGTTAGCCAGCAGGAGTTGCTTATTAGCTGAAGGATATCAATATTATACAGTCAGCTTCTCCAGAGGCATGGTGAGTAAATACATCTCCACACCAGCTACAACACATCAGGAAGTTCAGCCTCTGAGAAAGCAATGAGTTGGCTTGTATTGAAGGAATAATGTTTTTGGGTGGGGAGGTGAGGTTAATGGCTGGCTGGAATTCGAGTTCTCACATACACTTGTGCATGATAGTGCTCATCGAGTACTGTCCTTCAAATCCATTTTTCTGATTAGCGTAGCTCCAGTTGCAAGCCTGGCTTTATCTTCTAATAACATTAACGTGATCCCTAAACCCCTCCGACTTACTGCAGCTCAGTTTCTAAATAGACCCACTGTCAGAAGTTGCAACTGATTGTATAATTTATATCTCATTGCACAACAGACCAAATTTCACTTGCATTTAAAATTAAGTGTATAGTTAGTCTGCTGGCTGTCCAGTTCTGACCTGCAGTGAGCTGGGACCGTCATTCACAATGGGAATCTGCACACTGCATTGCCCTCGAATTGAGTATTGAATCGGCAAAATTGTTCAGGAAAGTTTCATGATGGGCTGTGAAAATGTGGCCCTGGAGAAACTGAACTGGACTAGCCATATAAATACTGTGGCTACAAGAGCAGGTCAGAGGCTAGGAATCCTGCGACGAGTAACTCACCTCCTCACTCCCCAAAGCCTGTCCACCATCTACAAGGCACAAGTCAGGAGTGTGATGGAATACTCCCCACTTGCCTGGATGAGTGCAGCTCTAACAATACTCAAGAAGCTTGACACCGTCCAGGACAAAGCAGCCCACTTGATTGGCACCACATCCACAAACATTCACTGCCTCCACCACCAATGCACAGTAGCAGCAGTGTGTACCATCTACAAGGTGCACTGCAGCAAACTCACCAAAGCTCCTTAGGCAGCACCTACCAAACCCATGACCACTACCATCTAGAAGGACAAGAGCAGCAGATAGATGGGAACACCACCACCTGCAAGTTCTCCTCCAAGCCACTCACCATCCTGACTTGGAAATATATCACCGTTCCTTCACTGTCGCTAGGTCAAAATCCTGGAACTCCCTCCCTAACAGCACTGTGGGTGTATCTACACCACATGGACTGCAGCGGTTCAAGAAGGCAGCTCACTACCACCTTCTCAAGGGCAATTAGGGATGGGCAATAAATGCTGGCCCAGCCAGCGAAGCCCACATCCCGTAAAATGAAAAATAAAGTAACAGTGCTTTTTGAGGTTAGGGCTGAGCCACATCAAGATAAAGTTCTCCTAACTCCATCTAAACCTGTGCTGTACCTGCACTGGGAGTGTTCTTTATTCTTTCACGGGATGTGGGCATTGCTGGTTCGGCCATCATTTATTGCCCATCCCTAATTGCCCTTGTTCAGAAAATATTTAAGAGTCAACCACGTTGCTGTGGGTCTGGAGTCATACGTAGGCCAGACCAAGTAAGGATGGCAGATTTCCTTTCCTAAAGGACATTAGTGAACCAGATCGGTTTTTACAACAATCAACAATGGTTTCATGGTCATCATCAGACTTTTAATTCCTGATTTTTATACAATTCAAATTTCACCATCTGCCGTGGTGGAGCTCGAAATCGGATCTCTGAAGCATTACTATGGGTCTCTGAAGTGTTTGATGGGGACAGTGTAGAGGGAGATTTACTCTGTATTTAACCCTGTGCTGTACCTGTCTTGGGAGTGTTTGATGGGGAAGGTGTAGAGGGAGTTTTACTTTGTTTCTAACTGGAGATGTATCTGTTCCAGGGAGCAGGAATTAATATTGTCATTGGGTGTAATACATATTGCCATGTATATCCCACAATCCTCAAGCCCTATTTCCTTGAAAAGACTGGAACTATCAGGAAGGTCAGACAGTTTTCAGCAGCAGATTGCTGGGAGTAGCTTCTCTGTTTAAACAACAGGCAGCTGATCTCAAGCTGGGATTTGACGTGATCAGAGAGAGAAAATGCAGATTGTGTACAATATTTCTAAATCAGAGGTCCCTAAAGCTATCAGAGGACAGCAGGGTTATTCCTGTCTGGTTCCCTGAATTGGCCTGTTTAATTGCAATCAGTCTGCCTTCTGAAGGGTGACAGGTACAATGGGACTGACATTAGGATGCTGCAATGTGGACTGATGCTATCCTTGGAGTAAATCCATCATGCTCAGTAAACATGAACTGTTGGCCTGATGTCGTTAGTCTTTTCTTCTCCCTGGTTAGCCCCTTCCTGCCCTCACTGAAAGTGCAGTCTTCAGGAGATATGGAGGCACTGCGGGGAGAGTGTAAAGCCCCACGGGCACAGACTGACCCCATTTCACACCTCAGCAGAGTCTGTGTGAAAATCTCAACAGTGGGGCCAGCAGGCTATTCAACAACAGACGGTATCACAGTTTTGACTGATCCTTTCTCACCCAGTGATACTGCAGCTATTAGAGAGAAGGTCCAGCCCCACCAACTCCCCTTGGAACCCGAGGGAAACTGTCAGAGCGCTATTTCTACCCAAACGGAGAGCAGAGCCTGCCTTCTCAGTCTATGTGGCGGGGTACAACACCAGGCAGTACATTTGAATGCCGAGTGCTTCTTACATTCCACTTTTAAAGGCACACATATTGAAAAAAATCAATCACACATGCATGTATAGATATTTCACTTTCATGGCCTCAGGAGATTCCTACATGCTTCACAGCCAATGAAATAGTTTTACTGTAGTCACTGGTGAACAGATAAACATTGCAGTTAATTGGCACTGAGCTCCACAAACACCAGGGACCAGATAAGTAGTTTTGGCGATGTTGGTTGATGGGTGTGTGTGGACTAGGACTCTGGGGAGAACTCCAATGCCCATCTTCAAAAAAGCACCATGTGATTCTTTTATAATATAAAATAAAAACAGAAAATGCTGGAAATACTCAGATCAGGCAGCAACTGTGGAGAGAGAAACAGAGTTAACGTATTGAGTTGATGACCAGCTCAGTATTTCCATCATTCACAGTTTTCATATGGGATTTCTTTATGCTCTCCTGAACATGCAGGTGGCACAAGGGTTTAACACACCACCTGAAGGATGGCATCTCTGACAGTGCAGCACTCCCTCAGTACCGACCCCCGACAGTGCAACACTCCCTCAGTACTGACCCTCCGACACTGCAGCGCTCCCTCAGTACTGGTCCTCCAACAGTGCAGCACTCCCTCAGTACCGACCCTCCGACCGTGCAGTGCTCTCTCTCAGTACTGACCCTCCCAACAGCATGGCACTGCCTCAGTACTGACTCTCCAACAGCATGGCACTGCTTCAGCACTGACCCTCCAACAGTGTGGCACTGCCTCAGCACTGATCCCCCGACAGTGCAGCACTCTCTCTGTATTGCCACCATCTGTTTTATAAATAACCCATGCTGTACCCTGTACCTGGTTCTGTTGGCTCACCTTGATAAGCATAAGACCTCTGCTTGCTTAGCACATATAACTGGCACCTCACATAATCTGTGAGCGAATCACAATGCCTCCCTAAACTAGACAAACAAGAATCTTTCTCACGGCCCTGCAGCCACTATCTCCACTCTCCATTTCGGCGGCAGAGGGAGTTTGATCCAATAACTCACAAGGAATGCAGGCTGCTCTCTCTGTTTGACAGAGCTGGGACTGGTCTGTTTGGTTGTACACACACACAGCTCATAAAGAACTGGTATTACCACAACTGGAAAGAAGTGTATCGAACCTGGTGTCATGATATATGCAGGAGCTATTTCGGTCCCAGGAATGAAAGGCTTAACATATGAGGAACGTTTGAGGACTCTGGGTCTATACTCGATGGAGTTTAGAAGGATGAGGGGGGATCTGATTGAAACTTACAGAATACTGAAAGGCCTGGATAGAGTGGACGTGGAGAAGGTGTTTCCATTAGTAGGAGAGACTAGGACCCGAGGGCACAGCCTCAGAGTAAAGGGAAGACCTTTTAGAACAGAGATGAGGAGAAACTTCTTTAGCCAGACAGCGGTGAATCTATGGAATTCATTGCCACAGAAGGCTGTGGAGGCCAGGTCATTGAGTGTATTTAAGACTGAGATAGATAGGTTCTTGATTGGTAAGGGCATCAAAGGTTATGGGGAGAAGGCGGGAGAATGGGGTTGAGAAACTTATCAGCCATGATTGAATGGCGGAGCAGACTCGACGGGCCGAATGGCCTAATTTCTGCTTCTATGTCTTATGGTCTTATTTCTTTAACAGCAACCACTCTGTAATACTGTGGTAAATCCTTAGGAGGTAAAAGGAGTGCTATAATTGACAGTGCAAGACCAGGAAAAAGTACAGGTTCCCTCTCCTGAACCCCATCTAATGCCCCAAACTGGAAAGTGTGCAGATTGAGTGAGTGCAGAATGCAGTATAGATACGACACCACCCTCACATGACTGGCCTGTTGCCTTTGACTGTTTAGGCAAATACACAGAGTGACTCAAGTGCTCACATTCATCCAGTGTTTCAAATGGAAAGCATTTTCAGGGCAGGAAGAAAAACAATTTGGCCTTTCAGGAGGTGCTAAATATCATCCATTTCACATCCATGCTGGGGCTAAGCTCGACACCACAGGATGGATGTAGAGGCTTTGGAGAGGGCATGGGACAGATTGCATTTCTTCATATCCAGCTGCTTTCCAGTCAAATATGAAGAGACTTGAAAGATTGAGTCTTTTTGTTAGAAGAATGTGGATCATGCTGCAATATGACAGAAGTGTTTGGAATTATGGTTGGGGCAGGGTAGATAGAAGCATTCTGTGTCCACTAGTTGAGGGGTGAAGATCAAGGGGGCATACATAAGATTAAACATCAAGGTAAGTGATCATGAGCTTGATGAACCAGGAAGGTTTTCAAAAATGACTTACAGGAGGAGAAAGGTTTAAGGAGAGTATCCCAGAGTTTAGAACCTAGGTAGCTGAAAGCATGGCCATCAATGGTGGAGAGATTAAAACCAGGGAGGTGCTCAAAGGAAACTTGGACTGTGTCTCCGACACGAAACATGGACTGTGTCTGTGAATATAGTAAACTCCTCGATGCACTGTGTTTGGTGACTGGCAGTACTTTATACAGAGGGATGGATTTACCTTGCCCCCACTGCCTCCATCCCCTTCGCTATGAGGTTTTGGGCACCACATTCGGGTTTAAGTTCTGGGGTTTCACGGGTTAGGCACAGACACATCCTCCTGTATCCGAGGAACAGGTCTCTGAGTCTCAGGCCCTGAGAGGCCGAGGAAACTCGACACAGGAGCGCAACTAAAACTGTCCTATTCTAGATCAACAATTATCAAAATACAAGAACTGCCATTTCTACAGGGTCATTTCACAATCACAGGGTATCTCAAAGCATTTTACAATCAAGGAAGTATTTTGTGATGAGTAATATATTATATAAACGACATAGATGACTATGTAGGGGGTAAGATTAGTAAGTTTGCGGATGACACAAAGATTGACCGGGTGGTTAACAGTGAGGTTGAGTGTCTTGGGCTACAGGAAGATATAGACGGGATGGTCAAATGGGCAGATAAGTGGCAGATGGAATTTAACCCTGAAAAGTGTGAGGTGATACACTTTAGAAGGAGTAATTTGACAAGGAAGTATTCAATGAACGGCATGACACTAGGAAGTTCTGAGGAACAAAGGAACTTTGGCGTGTGTGTCCACAGATCTCTGAAGGCGGAGGGACATTGCCTTATCAATCGAGGCATAGATTACAAAAGTAGGGAGGTCATGTTGGAGTTGTATAGAACCTTGGTGAGGCCACAGCTGGAGTACTGTGTGCAGTTCTGGTCGCCATATTATAGGAAGGATGTGATTACACTGGAGGGGGTGCAGAGGAGGTTCACCAGGATGTTGCCTGGGATGAAACATTTAAGTTATGAAGAGAGATTGGATAGACTTGGGGTTGTTTTCGCTGGAGCAGAGAAGACTGAGGGGCGACCTGATCGCAGTGTACAAGATTATGAGGGGCATGGACAGGGTGGATAGGGAGCAGCTGTTCCCCTTAGTTGAAGGGTCAGTCACAAGGAGACATAAGTTCAAGGTGAGGGGCAGAAGGTTTAGGAGGAATGTGAGGAAAAACTTTTTTACCCAGAGGGTGGTGACGGTCTGGAATGCACTGCCTGGGAGGGTGGTGGAGGTGGGTTGCCTCACATCCTTTAAAAAGTACCTGGATGAGCACTTGGCACGTCATAACATTCAAGGCTATGGGCCAAGTGCTGGTAAATGGGGTTAGGTAGGTAGGTCAGGTGTTTCTCACGTGTCGGTGCAGATTCGATGGGCCGAAGGGCCTCTTCTGCGCTGTGTGGTTCTGTGATAATCACTATTACAATATAGAGAAGTGTGTTATACACCAGTCCAGACAGGATTGGACACTGCTGGAGTGAGAGTGAACTCGCTCATTATATCTGCTCGATGAAGTCGACAGTTTTAGTACAGGTGCAATGTCTCAAAACCGATAATGTCAGGACGGAGTCCGTGCTGGATTTCCGACCTTGCCGGTTTTCAGGACAGGAGGTTTGTGCCAGATTGGCTGGATTGGGCCGGGACAGCTCAGGCGGGGTCAAGGTCTTGCTCAAACCACAGGAAAAGACAGGACCATTTAACCAATAACTAGTCAGGGCCCCACCATGCCAATCAGCAACTAGCCGAACAGGCTGCTAAGTTATTTTACTCATCCAATAATAATTAAAATTCATCCATGGCAGCTTTTAAAAATGTCTGGTTTTTGGACATTGCTGGTTTTGGTTAGCTGGATTTGAGACACTGTACCTGTAGTGAGTTTCTGTTCATTTCAGAAGTCCTTCCTGATTACAATGTAATGAGTACCTGGCTGTGGAAAGATACTGCCCTAACTGTATGTAATAGTTCTGGTATCATCATGTTTCCTGGTCAATATCCACCCCTCAATACCACGATCAGCCCTTTGTGGGATCTTGTACAAATTGGCCAGTACTTAATGATACCTGGGCCTGGATGATTATTCAATGAATATCAAACTAATTGGGATGTCCGAAGCATAACATAAGATGTGGTATAGAAGCTAGCACCTCTCACTATTTGAGTGGCTCCAAGCTAACTAACTACCAAAAATTCACAGGGCAATCAGGCTAATTGGATAGCTTTTCCAAAGAGCCAGAACAGCCACGACAGGTCAAATAGCTTCAGTCCGTGCTGTAAGATTCTACGATTCAGTTCCACACCTACCCTCAACCTCAGGAAACACTTCCATGGTTTAAATAAAATCTGTGACATTAAATTTCTGTCTTGTGTCTGTCATACTTCTACTTGACTGGCTCAAATATTTCATGAAAAACACACAATGCCAATAACCTCGATATTATTGTACAGGTAGGAAAGAGGGTTGAAATCTCCCACTGCAGAATGACTGAACAGGTGGCAGGTTGAAGAATTATACATGCTCAGAATGGCTGGGATTTGAGTGGAGCAATACGAGCTACTAACTGAGCAAAGCTGTCACAGGCTGCTCTCAAAATGCGTTAGTGAGGCCGGTGCTGTATTCACTTTTACAATTTTACTGCAATGCAAAGTTTTGACATAGTATACAGCGGACTCTCGGTAATTTCAGGCTCGTGACACACAGTGAGGGAAAGATAATCAGAGCTCTAATACGAAATACCATGCATGGAAGCTCAAAGGGACGGACTTAATAATATTATACAACTCAGAGACTGGAGCATTACTTGAGTTATATCAAGGTAAAAGGTTACCAACAGGGAAAATAACCGTCTCCAGCAGCCCCTGGATTAAACATATCAAGTTTTTGTTCAAAAAAGTGTTTTTTATTTCAATAATACACACCTCAAGATTCCCTTCCAGGTAAATATATTTATCCTAACGATAATGGATTTGGAGGTTCAGTACAGAAAGTGAATGGGGAACCAGAGATGCTTCAGTTGTACCAATCTCTGGATAGGCCCCATCTGGAGTAACTGAGAGAATGGACTGGAGTTCTTACAGCAAGTGTGGTGGGAGGAAGTGTACTCAAGTTGGCTGAGTGTGTCTGTGGCTTTATAGTCAATATCGGTCAATAGCCTAACCCCAGAAACGGAGACTGATAGGGCAGATAAAGAGAAGTCAAGGAAGGAAAGGGAACATGGGAATGGGCTATTCGGCCCATCAAGCCTGCTCCCCCATTCAAACAGATCATGGCTGATCACCATCCCATATCCCTTGGTGTCATGAGTATCCAGAAATCTATTGATTCCTGTCTTGAACGTGCTCAATGATTTTGCTTCCACAGCCCTCTGGAGTGGAGAATTCCAAAGATTCACCACCCTCTGAGTGAAGAAATTCCTCATCTCGGTCTTAAATGGCCTGCCCCTAATTCTAGTTCTAGATCTGCCAGCCAGAGGAAACATCCAATCCATATCTACCCTGTCACACCCTGTAAGAATTTTGTAAGTTTCATTGAGATCACCTCTCATTCTTTGAAATTCTAGAGAATACAGGCCCAATTTCCTCAATCTCTCATAAGACAATCCCACTATCCCAAGAATTAGTTTAGTGAACCATCATTGCACTCCCTCTACACAAGTGTAATCTTCCTTTGATAAGGGGATCAAAACTACATACAATACTCCAGGTGAGGTCTCACCAAGACTCTATACAAGTGAAACAAGACTCCTTTACTCCTGTACTCAAATCCCCTCACGATGAAGATCAATGCACCATCTGCCTTCCCAATTGCTTGCTGTACCTGCATGTTAGCTTTTAGTGACTCATGAACAAGGGCACCCAGGTCCCTTTGGATATCAACATTTCCCAACCTCTCGCCATTTAGGAAGTAGTCTGCAATTCCGTTTTTTCTACCAAAGTGGATAACTTCACACTTATTCACATTATATTCCAGAGAGTTGAAGGTGGACCATGTGAAGATGAGAGAAGGGTGGAAATTGGAAGCAAAAAATTAAACTTTCCAGTTCTGGGCAAGAGCAGGAAACGGCACCGATCCAGTCTTCAATGCACTGGGGAAAAAAAATGAGGGAGGGGGCCTGACTAGGACTAGAAAAAAGATTGTTCCACATATCCCACGAAAAGGCAGGCATAGCCAGAATCCAAAGTGGTTTCCATTGCAACACCTTTTATTTGGAGGAAGTGAGTGAAATTAGAGAGGTTGTTCTGATGAAATTTGACCAAAGGTCACAGGCTGAAATGTTAACTGTTTCTCTCTCCACAGATACTGCCAGACCTGCTGGGTATTTCCAGCATTTTCTGTTTTTATTTAAGGCTTCTGGCATCCGCAGAATTTTGCTTTTATGGAGTAAGTACGCTCAGTTCTAGGCACTAGCTCTTAGGAAGGATATATTAGACTTGGAGGACATGTAGCGCAGATTTACCAGAATGATACCAGGGCTAAAAGGGCTCAATTATGAAGACAGGTTGTTTAGGCTAAGCTCGCATTTCTTTGAATATAGAAGACTAAAGGGTGATCTAATCAAAATATTTAAAATGTTCTAAAAGATTTGACAGAGTAGATAAAAAGAAGCTGTTTCCTCTGGTAAGGGACTCCATAGAGCTTGGCTGTTCAGGAGATTTTCACACAAGGTTGTAGTGGAAATCAGGAACTCTCTACTGCAAGAGGTTGGAGGTTAGTGGAGACCCATGGAGTTTTCAAGATTGTCAAGGAGTACGGAACAAAGGGAGGTAAATGGAGTTGAGATACAGATCAGTGCACTGATCGAATGCCAGGCTCAAAGGGCTAAGTGGTTCCCTCTCAAACAGTGACGGAGACATAGTGCATCCCACCAACCCTGCACCCCCTCCTCACTGTTCCACATACTCCTAAAGTGGGGGGAAGATGGAATGAAGGGGTTAGAAGTTCTACCTCAGTTGGGAATGAATAATTGTGCTGCTTATAACAGGTTGGTTGGGTTGCTTTGGCAGAGATCAACTCAGAGTGGGAGTGAATGGTATGCAGGATGACAGGAGAAACCAAAGCTAAATGTTTCTATTTTTAAAGTGGTTAGGCATTCATTCACGTGCCCGATTAACAATGGGTGTGAGTATAAGGTGATGTACTTAAGAGGAGGAATGAAAACTGGCAATATAAACTAAATCGTAAACTTTAAAGCGGGTGCAGAAACTGAAACACTTTAGGTTCACACACATTAACCTTTGAAAGTGGTTGCTGAAATGACAAGTTGAGCAGGCTGTTAGAAAGCACACTGGATCCTGGGCTTTATACAAAGAAGCGGAGCACAAAACCAAGGAAGTCATGCAAAACATTCTTAAAACACTCGTTAGACTTCAGCAAGACCGTGTTCAATTCCGGGAAGGATGTCAAATTCTTGGAGAGGGTACAGAATGGTACCGGGGAAGAGGGACTTCAGTTACGTAGAGAGAATGCAGAAGCTGGGTCTGTTTTTCCTTCGAATGGAAAATGTTAAGGGGATACTTAATAGAGCTTCAAAATCATGAGCGATTTTGATAAGATAGCGAGAAACTGCTTCCAGTGGCAGAAAGGTCAGTAACCAGCAGGCACAGTTTTAAAATAATTGGCAAAAGAAGCAGAGGGAATTACCGTGATCTGAAAGGGTTATACATGAGGATTCAATAGCAGCTTTCAAAAGGAAATCGGGTATTTGTTGAAAAGAAAACATTTGCACCACTACGGGGAAAAGAGCAGGGAAGTGGCACTAATTGGATAGCTCTTTCACGGAGCCTACCCACACGCGACAGGCTGAACAGCTTCCTTCCACACCGCAAACTTCCCCAAATGCAAACTTCTTAGCCAAATTCCAAATAAGCATCGAAGATGTGTCTGCAGGCAGCAGTGATGAGCAAGTGGTGGCGAGTAAATGGATCTTAAATATAGTGTTTGTGGTGAGGCAGATTAGCTTCACTAATAGTGAGAAGCCTTACACAGGCAGGATGTGGAAGGGGGTGATTAGTAATGGTTCCAGAACTAAAATTATTGTATTGGCTGCACTCCTCTTTCATATTGAGATGGAATAAGATGTCCGGTTAGGCAGTGGCGACAAAAGCATTTAGGAAACAAATGGATGTGGTAGGGAAATAGTCCACTGGATGAAATTTCAATGGGCTGAATGGGCTGCCTTCAGCTATAGCTATCCAGTGATGTTAGAAAGCTGGCAGTGGGGTAGGAAGATAAGCCACCTACTCCCAATACAAGTTTTACCATTAGCAGTCCCTAGCGAGAGATGCCAACACCTGGTGCAGTCGAATGCTGATAAATTCAGGCTCAAACACAGTTCCACCCAATTCCTGCTCTGAAACATGTCAAACTAAGGTAGGAAATATCACTGAAGAAAGATATATGTTGCTGAAGCTTTTCATCTTGCACTTATCAGGACAAACACAAGAATGCAAAATTGCAAACAATCACGACAATTTATATTACAGGAGAAAAGGGTGCAGATTGGTTGGTAGAGTTGGCTCCGACAGTGCGGTGCTCCCTCAGCGCTGCCCCTCCGACAGTGCGGCGCTCCCTCAGCGCTGCCCCTCCGACAGTGCGGCGCTCCCTCAGCGCTGCCCCTCCGACAGTGCGGCGCTCCCTCAGCGCTGCCCCTCCGACAGTGCGGCGCTCCCTCAGCGCTGCCCCTCCGACAGTGCGGCGCTCCCTCAGCGCTGCCCCTCCGACAGTGCGGCGCTCCCTCAGCGCTGCCCCTCCGACAGTGCGGCGCTCCCTCAGCGCTGCCCCTCCGACAGTGCGGCGCTCCCTCAGCGCTGCCCCTCCGACAGTGCGGCGCTGCACCAGGATTGTCAGCCTACATTGTGGGCTCTGGTCTGGGGTGAGGCTTGATCCACGACCTCGTGAATCAGAGGCGAGAGCACTACCCACTGAACATCAGCCAACACCACAATGAGGCAATAATGCACTATGTCTAATGCATTCTTAATCACTTATGCACCTACCAGATTTTTAAAGTAATGACTTCATTAACATCGTGCATTAACTGCTAGGTTCCCACTAGCTGGGTTGCGCAAGTGTGCGGACATCTGGACTTTATTCATTTACGGTTGTAAAGATTATCAACCTTCAGTATGTCACAGCATGAATCAGCACCACCAGGAAGGTGAAAATTGGGAATGGGGATGGAAAAGGAGAGCAAGAGCTTTAGAGAGATTATTATACATCTGTATTATACCCCTGCCCCCACAATTAGAGTGCGTGGGAGTTAGAGATTATAATACAAAGGGTCGAGGCAACAGTGAACAAATCCAGCTTTGTGCTGGTGCTCACTGCAATCAGCTGAGCAACAAAATATTAAGTTGGTAATTCAAATTGTAATACACGAAGAATAGAATGACAGATCCCTGGGAAAGAATTAAAAGGTAGTAATCTAATCAGATAAACCCAGGATTGGATTACTCCCTTTAATTCTCTTTTGGGTATTTGATTTTTCTAACAGTACACTCACTGATCCCTTTCCTACAGTCACAGCTGAACTGTTTTTCTAGCAATTTTATCTTTGCTTTCCATCAAATTGTGGGTCTCTATTTCAGGATTGCTTAACAATTAAAAAAACTTACATAAATATTAATAAGTTAGAGGTCCTTAAGACGAGTTGAGGTCAGTTCGAATGCCATGGCATCGTACTGACTAGAGGCTAGCAGTGTTGCTTTTGCCATCATTATAGATGCAGTTTCACAGTGGTCATGCCACAGGACTGGGAGCTAGATGTCAGAGCGTGCAGCAAGGTAGAGCCCGTGTTACACTGCACCCATCATAGATGCTGTATGAGTCACCTGTTTGCATTACTGTAGGAGAATCAAAGAATTGTTAGGGTACAGAAGGAGGCCATTCGGCCTGCACCGGCTCTGAATGAGCAATTCACCTAGTGCCATTCTCCCGTCTTTGCCGCGTAACCCTGCACATTCTTCCTTTTCAGTTAACAGTCGTTACCTTTTGAATGACTTAATTGAACCTGCCTCCACCACACATTCAGGCAGTGCATTTCAAACTCCAACACTTGCTGCATGAAAAAGTTTTTCCTTATATCACTTTTTCTTCTTTTGCCAATTACTTTAAGTCTGTGCCTTCTAGTTCTCGATTCTTTCACGAGTGGGAACAGTTTCTCCCTGGCTACTCTGACCAGACCCCTCATTATTTTGAATGCCTCAATCAAATTTCCTCTCAGCCTTCTTTTCTCCAAGGAAAACAGTCCTAACTTCTCCAATCTATCTTCATAACTGAAGACGCCTGGAATCATTCGTGAATACTATTTGCACCCTCTCTAAAGCCTTCCTATCCTTCCTAAAGTACAGCACCCAGAACTGGATGCAATGCTCTAGCTGAGGTGAACTAGTGACTTATACAAATGGCAACATAACTTCCTTGCTCTTATACTCTATGTCCCTATTAAGAAAGCCCAGGATACTGTTTGCTTTATTAACCGCGCTCTCAACCTGTCCTGGCACACTGAGCAAAAAGGGTGAAGTGAAGGATTGAGGAAAGATTGGAGAAGTTTAGAGTTGGTAGAGATGATGATCAAAGCACCTCATTGAGATATTAAAATTATAACAAGATAAACTGTGAATATTACTTCAAAAATTGAATCAAAGGACATAAATGGAAGTTAGTGACAAGTAAACAGCTATCAGCACCAAAATGACACTCAAAATATCAAGCGATGTTTAGAATATTCACCTCCTGAAGCAAAGGTACTGGGCTTTACAAAATACAACGGGTGTTGATAGGAGAGTCAGAGGATTCGAAGGATGGGTTTAGAAGAAAGAAAAAGTCTTGCATTTCTAGAGGTGCCTTTCACGGCCTCAAGGCTTCCAAAGGCTTTTTACAGTTAATGAAGTAATTCTCAAATGTAGTCTAAATGTAAGGCTAAATGTTCTTTAAATGTCTCATCAGGACAAGAGATGCAACATGACTGCAACCCAAACTGTCAGGAAATTAGTAAACAAGGGAGGCAATGAACCCATTGTTAAGTGCAGTTAGAAAACAAAGATAAGAATAGATATCTCGCTGAAACACAGTTCCTCTAGTTTAACATTCCTAAATGGAGTCCAGGAATGTGCTTCTCTATTTATTACAGCTGTTTCTGTATCAGACGAGGTACCTTGTCAGTGCCACTGATCCACAGGCCCTGGTGTCAGTGGCAACACCAAATGCAAGTGTGCCAGATTTTAACTGACACTTGGCTTTGACTAGTCAGTAAATGGTGATGCAGCTACATTGTGGAATTGAGCAACATGGGCAATATACTTAGCGTAAACAAAAGCCAGAACAATAACAGTGTGCATTTATATAGCACCGTTGACGTAGTAAAACACCACAAGGTGCTTCACAACAGCATTAATCAGATATAAATTGACACTGAGCCATACAAGGAGACATTAGGAGAAGTTACCAGGTGCTTGGCCAAGAGGTAGGTTTTAGGAAGGCTCTTAGAGAAAGAAGTGAAGAGGTTTAGGGAGGGAATTCCAGAGCTTAGGCCACAGGTGACCCAAGGCACAGCCGCCAATAATGGAAAGAAGTGGGGGTGTGCAAGTGGACAGAATTAGAGGAGGTGACAGGGATGGGGAGGGCTGGAGGAGGTGACAGAGATAGGGAGGGCTGAGGGAGGTGACAGAGATGGGGAGGGCTGGGGGAGGTGACAGAGATGGGGAGGGCTGGAGGAGGTGACAGAGATGGGGAGGGCTGGAGGTGGTGACAGAGATGGGGAGGGCTGGAGGAGGTGACAGAGATGGGGAGGGCTGGAGGAGGTGACAGAGATGGGGAGGGCTGGAGGAGGTGACAGAGATGGGGAGGGCTGGAGGAGGTGACAGAGATGGGGAGGGCTGGAGGAGGTGACAGAGATGGGGAGGGCTGGAGGAGGTGACAGAGATGGGGAGGGCTGGAGGAGGTGACAGAGATGGGGAGGGCTGGAGGAGGTGACAGAGATGGGGAGGGCTGGAGGAGGTGACAGAGATGGGGAGGGTTGGAGGAGGTGACAGAGATGGGGAGGGCTGGAGGAGGTGACAGAGATGGGGAGGGCTGGAGGAGGTGACAGAGATGGGGAGGGCTGGAGGAGGTGACAGAGATGGGGAGGGCTGGAGGAGGTGACAGAGATGGGGAGGGCTGGAGGAGGTGACAGAGATGGGGAGGGCTGGAGGAGGTGACAGAGATGGGGAGGGCTGGAGGAGGTGACAGAGATGGGGAGGGCTGGAGGAGGTGACAGAGATGGGGAGGGCTGGAGGAGGTGACAGATATTGGGAAGGGCAAGGCCATAGAACATGAAAATGAAAATTTTTAAATGGAGGTATTGCTGGACCAGGTGCTAACGTAGGTCATTGAGCACAGTGGGTTATTGGTAAATGAGACTTAATGCGGTGAGTTAGATACAGTGGACAACACCGGAGGTTTGACCAAAGTTACCTTTAATGAAGTCAAGCTTCAGTGAAAGACAAACTTGCAGGAAAAGGAATCACTCACCTCGTCCACGGAGATTGGCAGGATTATCCGACTGAAAGAGAAGGAAGATTTAATAAATATTTGGAGCTCAAAAAGGAACACACACACAGGCGCGCGTGCACACACACACAGGCCACATCACTTTTCAAATTTTCACACCCTCCCCCGCCTTGTTAATCAGTCTCAGATTTTTTTTTTTAAAGAACAGGAAAAAGCTGTTAGATCAAACGAGCATACTTTGTATCTTCATGTCCACACCCTCTCCTCATATCCTTAATGCTAACAATTCAAGTTCCGTTTCGAAACCACTTCCACAGCCTAACCTGCTAACTTCTTTCTCTTACTGCTCCCTCCCACCCTTCTCCTGTTGAAGGAGAAAGCCCTATGACTGAGGCGAGGGAAGGAACGCTCTCCATGGCACCTGGCCAAGGTGTTATATCGGGCCATTCAGGCATAATGCTCAATGCCAGCATCCATGCTCCACACAAGCCTCCTCTCACATCTCCTTATCTCACCCTATCCCCATGTGCTTATCCAGCTACTCTTTAAATGTATCCACACCATTCACCTCAACCACTCCCTGGGGTAGCAAGTTCCACATTCTCAGGGTAAAGAAGCTTCTCCTGAATTCCTGATTAGTGTCAATCGTCTATTTTATATTCATTGAGTTCTGATGAAAGATCATCGACCTGAAGCATTAAATCTGTTTCTCGCTGCACAGATGCTAGCAGACCTGCTGAGTATTTCCAGCATTTTCTGTTTTTATTTCAGATTTCCAGCACCTGCAGTATTTTGCTTTCACGTTATATTAATGACTTCCAGTTTTAGACTCTCCCACAATTAGAAACATCTTCTCTATGTCTGCCCTGTTGAATCTCTTCATAATTTTTCTATCAGGTCACCCCCCTCAATCTTCCCTTTTCTCAAGAAAAGAGCTTCTGAAGAGCTTCAGGTAAATACCCACTCTCATTTGGGTCACATATCCTCCAAGATGGTGTGTGGAGGGGAATCTCTGCAGACTGCAGCTTGCCCCCAGTACATTGTCCAAATGGCCTAATGGATGGGAGAGCCTGAAGAGATAATGTCAAGTTGACTATTAGACTGCAGGAAGCATCACGGGCCATGCTGATCCAACTCTCACTCGCGTCCACATATAGTTTGCCAGCACAGGGTAATGGAACAGCAGTCAGGAACAGGAACTCATCAATTTCCCATTCCCTAAACTCCAGTCACCGGGGACCTACTGACCTGTAATCACTTGTGAAGCACTCGTGTAATCACTCACACACGTGAAGAATATTTACGCTCTAATGTGAGTGTGTCAGACCTTTTCTACCAAAGTTAGAACTTATACTTAAAACACTGTCGCCATATCCTCACCTGGGGCTAGTCAGTGATTTCTATTGGACGACACTAGACTACGACATTTAATACCACTGCAGTATTGGGCGTAAATGTCACCTCTGTCGTGTGGCTGTGTTACTGATGGAAGTTAGTGCGAGTGCCTCCTCAGAGGTGTAAGACACCAGACAACTTCGACAACAGATGAGACAGAGAGGAGACATGACAGAAGAGTGCAGATTCTTCTAAAAATAGTCACAATTGTCTACATTAAACAGAGAACAAGACATCTGCTCCAGTTTGAAGATCAGGTCTGCTAACCTGACCCTCTAACTGCTGCCTTTCAGACTGTTATGTTGATGCCACAGACAGCGTGATGTGTAGTATTTCCATGGGAGTTGGTGGTAGCCTTGTACCAGTCTGGAGATGCTCCTTGCTACTCCTGGAAAATAGGGAGAAAACTCATCAGCTGGTGACCCTGAGGCAGTCTGCACAGTTAACAGAAAGATATGGCATCACAAGGTTGGATAACTGAGGGGCTGGTGGGAGAGGGTCAGTTAATGGGCTGCAAAAAGGTAGGTGGATCAGATAGTGAGTCACAAGTTGAGGTAGAGGTCACAAGACTCCACCCTGACCCCCATGATATATCAGCAGTAGCAGCAACAGCCAATGTTCTGCAGACAACATGAGTCACTCGATGTGCTGTTCTCAGCTCTGAACACTTCCTGTCACAGCCTCTCCCTAAAGTAAACTACTTTGACAGAGGAGTTCACCATTGTT
Organism: Cetorhinus maximus; assembly: GCF_964194155.1. NCBI lineage: Eukaryota > Metazoa > Chordata > Chondrichthyes > Lamniformes > Cetorhinidae > Cetorhinus > Cetorhinus maximus. The sequence goes on along the minus strand of NC_135887.1, from coordinate 24,387,052 downwards.
CATGCATCAACACCCGCTGAAAGGCCCAAATATCTATTTACTAAAAAACACAAACGGGATCCTGCAGCAAGTCTGGGCAGTTTAACATTCTGCTGGCAGCCAGCTGAACAATCACATCAGGAATAGGTGGTGGCCATTCAGTCCTTCCAGCCTGATCTGCCATTCAATGGGATTATGGCTGATCATCTACCTCAACTCCATTTTCACCATGTCCCTTGATTATCTTGGTATCCAAAAATCTATCAACCTGTCTTGAATATACTCAACTGCTGAGCATCCATGACTCTCTGGGCTAGAGAACACTAGGTTCATAACCATTCTGGTGAAGAAATTTCTCCGTACCTAAATTGTTGACCCCTTATCCTGAAACTGAGCCCTAGTTCAAGACTAGACAGGAAAAATAGCCTTTCAGCATCTACCCAAGCAAACCCTCTACACTGTCCCCATCAAACATTCCCAGGACAGGTACAACATGGATGAAAACTCCTTTCATTCTGAGAAAAGCATCTCTAGCTGTACTTGTAACATTTTCACACACCAGTTATTTAAAAGACATTTGAAAGACTGATAGAATGCCAAGTTGAAAAGGATTAAAATTGTTCCCAACACAGTTCACTTGGGGATAATGAGAAGACTCTCAGAAGGACATAGGTCAAAGCCATTCAGCCTAGCCTGCCTGTGCCAGCTCTGTAAAGCAGCTGTCCAATTTTTCACTGTCCTGCTCATTCCCCTGCAAATTCCTCCTTTTTAAGTAGAGATCTACTTGCTTTCCTGGCGTTTGCAATACACGGTGAATGGGATTTTGCAGGAGACAGGTTTCAAAAGTAAATAACAGAACCGAGAAAAAGAGACCACGTGATGATCAAAGGTCCAGGGAGGGGACACAAAACTTTGTCATCATTCACGGTTTATCATGTGCAGGAATCTTATGGTGCTATTTCCATAATGCTGTTAAAGACTGATTGACTGAAACTGTCAGGCACTCAGAGATCTGGCCCCACCACATCTGCTCCTTAATCATTAACCACTAAGTTATTTCTAGAGCACATAATGCTCCACCTGAAAACTGCCATCCCATTTTCTAAGCAGATATGACTTCTTTACAAAAAGTAAGTAAGACTGACGGTTAGATTTCTATCAAACAATATCATTTGCAAATCTCCAATAACAAGGTCATTTCAAATTTTTCACTTCCTAGCTGCTTTAATGGTATCCATTGTGGAAAGGGTGACCCTGCCAAGGTTGCTGAGGTTTATGTGAACAGGATTCGGAATGGTGCTGCCATTTGCTGTCAAAGATTACTCAGGAACAGGAATCGGCCATTCAGGCTCTCCAGTCTGTGCTGGCAATCAATTAGATCCAGAATAATTTGTGCCTCAACTCCATTTAGTTGCTTTTAAATATTCTTTAATACCCTATTCCAACAAAAAATCTCAACTTCAGTCTTGAACCTCAGCATCCACAGTATCTTTTTTGGGAGGGGGGTACTGTTTTCAGATTTCCACTCCCCTTTGTGTGAGGAAGTGCTTCCTGACATCACCCTCGAATCCCCTGGCTCTCATTTTAAAGTTTTGTCCCCTTGTTCTAGACACACCCCATCGCTGAGATTCCCAGGGGGGATTATTCAATAATTTGGATGTGGGGGCCAAAAGTAATACTTCCAAGTTTGCTGATGGCACAAAACCCAGCGGGAACGAGAGTTGTGAAGAGAATGCAAAGAGGCTTCCAGGGGAATTAATAGGCTAAGTGAGTGGGAAAGAACACGGCAAATGGAAAATAATGTGAAAAATGTGAAGTTATCCACTTTGGTAGAAAAACAAAGGAAGAGTATTTCTTAAACGAGGAGAGATTGGGAAATGTTGATGTCCAAGGGGGCCTGGGTGTCCTTGTTCATGGGTCACTGAAAGCTAGCATGCAGATGCAGCAAGCAATTAGGAAGGCAAACGACAGGATTATACAATTGTATAGGGCCTTGGTGAGACTGCACTTGGAGCAGTGTGTACAGTTTTGGTCTCCCTACTCAAGGAAGGATATTATTGCCATAGAGGAAGTGCAACGAAGATTCACCAGACTGGGTTTCTGGGATGACTGGATTGCCCTATGAGGGCAGAGTGAGGAGACTGTGTCTGCATTCTCTGGAGTTTTGAAGAATGAGGCGCGATCGCATTGAAACATAAAATTCTTAAGAGGGGCTCGACAGGGTAGGTGCAGGATGTTCCCCATCACAGGAGGGTCTAGTAGATTTCTAAATATTAAACAAGGGATATGGGGAAAGTACAGGAAAATGGCATTGAACAAGATGATCAGACATGGCGGAACAGGCTTGAGGGGGGCCGAATTTTTTTATTATTCATTCATGGGATGTGGGCTTCGCTGGCTGGGCCAACATTTATTGCCCATCCCTAATTGCCCTTGAGAAGGTGGTGGTGAGCTGCCTTCTTGAACCGCTGCAGCCCATGTGTAGGTAAACCCACAGTGCTGTTAGGGAGGGAGTTCCAGGATTTTGATCCAGCGATAGTGAAGGAACGGAGATATATTTCCAAGTCAGGATGGTGAGTGACTTGGAGGGGAACTTCCTGCTGGTGGTGTTCCCATCTATCTGCTGCCCTTGTCCTTCTAGAGGTAGTGGTCATGGGTTTGGAAGGTGCTGTCTAAGGAGCCTTGGTGAATTCCTGCAGTGCATCTTGCAGATGGTACACACTGCTGCTACTGTGTGTCGATGGTGGAGGGAGTGAATGTTTGTGGATGGGGTGCCAATCAAGTGGGCTGCTTTGTCCTGGACGGTGTCAAGCTTCTTAAGTGTTGTTGGAGCTGCACTCATCCAGGCAAGTGGAGAGTATTTCACCACACTCCTGACTTGTGCCTTGTAGATGATAGACAGGCTTTGGGGAGTCAGGAGGTGAGTTACTCGTCGCAGGATTCCTAGCCTCTGACCTGCTCTTGTAGCCACAGTATTTTACAGCTAGTCCAGTTCAGTTTCTGGTCAAAGGTAACCCCCAGGATGCTGATAGTGGGGGATTCAGTGATGGTAATGCCATTGAATGTCAAGGGGTGATGGTTAGATTCTCTCTTGTTGGAGATGGTCATTACCTGGCACTTGTGTGGTGTGAATGTTACTTGCCACTTTTTAGGCCATGCCTGGATATTGTCCAGGTATTGCTGCATTTGGACATGAACTGCTTCAGTATCTGAGGAGTCGTGAATGGTGCTGAACATTGTGCAATCATCAGCGAACATCCCCACTTCTGACCTGATGGAAGGAAGGTCATTGATGAAACAGCTGAAGATGGTTGGGCTGAGGACACTACCCTGGGGAACTCCTGCGGTGACTGACTTCCAACAACCACAACCATCTTTCTTTGTGCTAGTATGACTCCAACCAATGGAGAGTTTTCCCCGATTCCCATTGACTCCAGTTTTGCTGGGGCTCCTTGATGCCACACTCGGTCAAATGCTGTCTTGGTGTCAAGGGCAGTCACTCTCACCTCAGCTCTGTGCCTAATGGTTTCTCTGCATCTACCCTATCAATCCTTTACATAAGGGGGTTAAGATAGGAGGAGCTCCTTTCGTTGTTGAACTGTCTTTGCTTCAGGGTAGAGAAAGGAAAAACTCAATCGAGTAAAGAACAGGAATCAGAGAAGCAGTGATACACATAGCAGAAACTGGCAGGGCAGAGGTTAACAGCAAGGTGCTGTGAATCAGGCATGTGGACTTGGGAAGAGGTTAGTCTACAGAGAGGTGCTGCACATCTCAGTTTCAGGACCAGGGTCGGGCTGGAATGGCAGTTTGGAATAGAATATATCGCTGATCAGGTTTTGGCTGCGATCGATAGTAGCAGTTGGCATCTTGGGCAGCAGAGCCTCATCCAGCATATAGGAAACATTTTTAAAATTTAATTTTGCTTCCAATAAAGGAAAAATGGGGACAGCATACGTCAACAATTTCACACCACAGATTCTGTGCATGACTCAACATCAAAACCTTGGCAGAGATTCAGTCTTCCCTGTCAACACTCCAACAAGCAGGCACATAAAAACAACCTAGAAGAATTTAACACCAGAGTACAGATCATGCAACAGCTTATTACTGAAGGATTATAATGTAAAATCCATAACTTTCCTTCTTTGTGTGGGTTTAAAGGAAACATGCAAACTATTAACCCACTGACCCCCTCAACCCCACCCTTGCATCCCTCCCCCTCTAAGAGATCAATATGTGCTGGTGGTATAGTGTATCTGTAGCTCACCAACCATTCACAGTACTCCTCATGAGTATTGGGTAAAACAAGGAGAAAGGGGTGAATGCTGCATTAAAAGACCAAAGACTTGCATTTCACAAGCGCCTTTCACAATCTCAGTCAGGACCTCCCGAAACAATTTACATCCAATGAGGTACATTTTGAGGTGTCATTGTTTTAATGTAGCAATTTGACAAATGGCAATGTGCCAATCACCAGATCACCTCTGGCTTTGTGATGTTGACTGAGGGCTGAATATTGGCCAGGACAGCAGGATGAACTGCCCTGCTCACCTCTAAAGCAGGGCCCACGGGATCTTTTGTCACCACTTTAGGGGCTGGGTGAATAGGGCCTCTGTTTAAGATCCTCTCAGAAAGAGTAGAGGGGGGGGGCCTCTGTTTAAGATCCTCTCAGAAAGAGTAGAGGGGGTGGGGGGGGGTGCTCTGTTTAAGATCCTCTCAGAAAGAGTAGAGGGGGGCGGGGGGGGGGGTGGAGAAATAGAGAGGCAAAGATATAAGTTAAAAGAGAAACACAAATCAATACTGAACTGCAATCATCTTATTAAAGCCTTGATGACACTCTTTAAAACAGGCCTCTTTGACCAAACTTTAGGCCACCTGCCTAATATCTCCTAACGTAAAAGCAAAATACTGTGGATGCTGGAAATCTGAAATGCAAACAGAAAATGCTGGAAAAAGTCAGCTGGTCTAACAGCATCTGTGGAGAGACAGGCAGAGATAACATTTCAAGAAGAGTCATACGGACTCAAATGTTATCTCTGTCTCTCTCTCCGCAGGTGCTGTTAGACCTGTTGAGTTTTTCCAGCATTTTTTGTTTTCATCTCCTAACGTAGCTTGGTGTGAAATTTTGTTTGACAATTGCTCCTGTGAAGGAAGTGAGGATGTTTTACTACATTGAAGACACTCTCATAAAATGCTGTGAAATAAAATATTTCAAGCAATCTTCAAAAAATGTGTGGCAAGGTTTTTCTCTTTACAGATAGGCAACAATAGTTTGAGGCAATGTGTGCATTCTGAAGGTTTACAAAGAATGCCAGCACAAAGTGAGTGCTCCTTCAAGAATTATGAAATGTTCGGCCATCAGGTTCCTGCGATTGTAATCAGAGTTACAAGAGTGGGTGTGTGGCTTACTCTCTCTATATCCACTTGAACAAGTTCAAACATACAGCAGTGCAGTTACAAAACTCATTCCAAAACTGGGTGCTTCCAGAGGTGTAGCTGGACAGTCCCAGGATATAGGACAATTGGGGACGGGCCCGCTGCCGGGGACGGGTCCATCACTGTATAACACTGGGGTACAGTACGGGTGGGGACAGGTCTGTCACTGTATAACACTGGGGTACAGTACTGGTGGGGACAGGTCTGTCACTGTATAACACTGGGATACAGTACTGGTGGGGACAGGTCTGTCACTGTATAACACTGGGATACAGTACTGGTGGGGACAGGTCTGTCACTGTATAACACTGGGGTACAGTACTGGTGGGGACAGGTTTGTCACTGTATAACACTGGGGTACAGTACTGGTGGGGACAGGTCTGTCACTGTATAACACTGGGGTAGAGTACTGGTGGGGACAGGTCTGTCACTGTATAACACTGGGGCACAGTACTGGTGGGGACAGGTCTGTCACTGTATAACACTGGGGTACAGTACTGGTGGGGACAGGTCTGTCACTGTATAATACTGGGGTACAGTACTGGTGGGGACAGGTCTGTCACTGTATAACACTGGGGTACAGTACTGGTGGGGACAGGTCTGTCACTGTAATACACTGGGGTACAGTACTGGTGGGGACAGGTCTGTCACTGTATAACACTGGGATACAGTACTGGCGGGGACAGGTCTGTCACTGTATAACACTGGAGTACAGTACTGGTGGGGACAGGTCTGTCACTGTAATACACTGGGATACAGTACTGGTGGGGGACAGGTCTGTCACTGTATAACACTGGGATACAGTACTGGTGGGGACAGGTCTGTCACTGTATAACACTGGGATACAGTACTGGTGGGGACAGGTCTGTCACTGTATAACACTGGGGTACAGTACTGGTGGGGACAGGTTTGTCACTGTATAACACTGGGGTACAGTACTGGTGGGGACAGGTTTGTCACTGTATAACACTGGGGTACAGTACTGGTGGGGACAGGTCTGTCACTGTATAACACTGGGGTAGAGTACTGGTGGGGACAGGTCTGTCACTGTATAACACTGGGGCACAGTACTGGTGGGGACAGGTCTGTCACTGTATAACACTGGGGTACAGTACTGGTGGGGACAGGTCTGTCACTGTATAATACTGGGGTACAGTACTGGTGGGGACAGGTCTGTCACTGTATAACACTGGGGTACAGTACTGGTGGGGACAGGTCTGTCACTGTAATACACTGGGGTACAGTACTGGTGGGGACAGGTCTGTCACTGTATAACACTGGGATACAGTACTGGCGGGGACAGGTCTGTCACTGTATAACACTGGAGTACAGTACTGGTGGGGACAGGTCTGTCACTGTAATACACTGGGATACAGTACTGGTGGGGACAGGTCTGTCACTGTATAACACTGGGATACAGTACTGGTGGGGACAGGTCTGTCACTGTGTAACACTGGGGTACAGTACTGGTGGGGACAGGTCTGTCACTGTATAACACTGGGATACAGTACTGGCGGAGACAAGTCTGTCACTGTATAACACTGGGATACAGTACTGGCGGGGACAGGTCTGTCACTGTATAACACTGGAGTACAGTACGGGTGGGGACAGGTCTGTCACTGTATAACACTGGGATACAGTACTGGCGGAGACAAGTCTGTCACTGTATAACACTGGGATACAGTACTGGCGGAGACAAGTCTGTCACTGTATAACACTGGGATACAGTACTGATGATAGTTTCGGGGCCAGGATATGCTCAGAGGTCTCAATCCCAATCCTTTGCCACAAAAACCCAAGTAAGAGTTTGAGGATTATACAAAATCATGTGAATGGCAGTTTAGTTTGGGGCTACCAAGTGGGGGTGTTGAGACGTTACAAACTGATGTTACCCCAGTAACGTTTTGTTGTGCATTAAAATACCATGAAATGTCGGGGTATGCTACATAGTGGTTTCATTACTGAACTTGTAACCCTGTGGCCTGGACTAATGATCCAAATCCTGGAAAATTTAAATTGACTTTATTAAATAAAACAATCATCTCAAGAATTCTTAGATTGTCAGGGGCTCACCTAGTTCACTGATTGTTCTTTGGGGATTGAAATCTGCTATCCTTGCCTGGACAGGCCTACATGTGACTCCTGATCCACAGCAATGTTATTGACTCTTAACTGCCCTCTGAATGGACCTAGCAAAATATTCAGATGCATTCAAGGCAGCTCATCTCCACCTTCTCAAGGGCAATTAGGCTTGGGTCATAAATGGGGTAGAGGCAGGGGAACGGGGCCAAGGGGTTGGGGGGGTGGGGTGGGCCTGTGAGGTCATGGAGGGATTTGAAAATAAGGATAAGAATTTTGAAATTGTGGTGTTGATACCCAGAGGTGGAGCCTGAAGCTAATGCCAATGAGCTGGTCACAGCTTCAACTAAAAACCCTGGAGATCTCTGGTGTCAGGTGCAGGCTTTCAATCCATCCCACCACATCCAAGATTAAATGACTTTGCTGCTCCATAATCAAATACAGATGCAGTTTTACACCATATCTGACTATGACTGCTCAGCAAAGGACAGCAAGACCACATTATGGGATGGGGGTGCTTTAGAATTGATTTCAGCAATCTAGGAAACGCAAAGGCCAAGAAATTTAAACAATAACAGGACCCAGTCTTTCATATTCCCCAACTGTGAATTCTTTGACAATTACTGTCCTGCACAATTAAGAAACAATGCTCATAGGACAATTAGTTAAAAGCTGGAACTGCAATGATTGGACAATGCCAAGGAACTTCTGTGAGATTGTTGCTACAATGTAGACAATAAGCGAATTATTTTACAATTAGGAGGCCAGGCCAAGTTACTAAGGCAACTTCATTCCATCATCTTCACACAGGGATAAGTCCTAAATATCTGATGTTACTGGGAAATTACCTTGGATTACGTCATTTTAATCCGACTGTGTAAATTTTAAACAGCAAAGACTCAGTACCAGAAGAATAATGCTGCCAAGTGATTCACAGATGCAATTATTTTTCAATTCTTAGGCAAAATTTAAGTGGGACTGAGCACCTTGTATGTTGGTATATATTTGTCATAACAGCGGATCACAGCCCAAATTTCTTATGAGCATATTGAACTTTTATGGATATGTGTTCTTTTAAAAAAGACATGCAAGCAAAAGCTGGCTGAAAATGTAAAGTAACCACTTGCTGGAAAATTCTACGTGGATTTGACTTGACTGACTAGTCCAGAGAACATGGCATGTCACACCTATAAGGTGTCAAGGCCTACTTCAGACAGAGACACTTGAAAGGGAGAGATGCAATGCAAAAGGCTGAACTGTAATCTCCTGCGATTATGGAGACGATGGAGGCTGATTACCATCCGAGCAGAAACCATCTCCTCCTGAGTTATATCTCAGAATGTAGACATGATCTGAGTGGAAAGAAAGCAGATTCTGGACAAAAGATGTGTTTGTTTTCTCCCTTCCAGGAATACACAAGAAAAGGTTAAAAAGCCAGCTGCAACCCTGATGTGTGCGCGCTAGTTCTGGTGTGCTAGTGTCTGCTGTGAAGGTCGCAGCTGAAGAACATCAACTAGGATTCCCTGTAGCTTGCAGGTAAAAAAAGTCTCTCTCTCTCTTGCTGGAGGCAAGTCACAAGTCAGCAAAGTCACATTCAGAAAAGAAACAGGATAACTCCTTCAGCTAATCTGCAGAACCAAGTGTCTCCAAACCAACTGCTCAACTGCCAAAGTCAGCTCTACCAGAATCACCCAACTTCACAGCTGCAACGTTTCACCATCTACTCCTCACGGACAAGCCAAAGACTAATGCGTATTTTTAAAAAACTTTTACTTTTGGACTCAACTTCTCATTTCTAATCTGTGTGCACGTACATGTGTTGCGTTTTTATTTTTTTCTCAGTTTCAGTAACTAATAAACTTTCTCTTTCTTTGACTCAAGAAAGCCTGGTTAAATTGGCTCCTCCTAAAACATAAATATATTTGGACTGGGGAAAGGTATCCATGAGGAAGGATCTTTTTAAAATTAACCTTGCTGCAATCAACTGACGGGGTTGAATAAAGAAGGGGAGCCAGTTCATCCCTCCTCAGCTGGGAGCACATCAATTTGGGGCACTTGTCCAGGATCATAACAATTTGGGGGGACCTCACCCGGGGACTGGTCGTAATAAATTGGGTGCTCGGTGCCGGAACAGTTCCCACAGATAAAATCAAAGAATTAGAGTGGGGAAAATAAATTGTCCCTTTGAAACCAATTTTAAAAACTGAAAAAAGGTTTTTTGAGTCTGTATCACTAAAGTGTATAAATGTCTACATTTGATGTCAATGTTTTTCAAGAATTAGGGGAAGTTACTTTTGAGGATTTAAAAGTGCTGTCAAACAGTTAAAGGATTTAATGAGGCACTTGTGATTAGAACTTCGCCCGAAAGCCAGACACTCCGAAATTTTAAAAGGGGTGGCCAACAGTCTACAGGTGGGAGTTGAGGACAATGAAACAGACAGAGTAGCGGGACAGAGATTAAAATTGGAGCAGCAGAAATGAAAATTTCAGGAAAGAGAAAGCGAGAAAGAGGAAAGACAGGAAAGGGGACGGAGGGTAGAGGGAGAGTTTCAGGACAGAGAGGGGGAAAAGGTTGTTTAAACTAAAACAGCTCGGGCTGACGTGCAGGAATCCTCTGTCCCTCGAAGATGCCACTGGCTCAGACTTGAGGGCTGAGGCAACCCTGGTTGCTCATTTAATCCCTAAGCTTGATGAAGCAGAGGTGAAAGCCTCCGTTATCTCTTTCAAGCGGTTGGCACAGCTGCTAAAGTGGCCAGTCCAGCATTGGTCCTTATTACTGCAGAGTAAGCTTTCAGGGAAAGCTCATGAGGTTTACTCACTCCTCCCTGAGGAAAGTGCCACTGACTATGAGGTAGCAAAAAGGACTATTTTAAGTGCGTATCAGTTAGTGCTGGAGGCGCACTGTCAGAATTTCCGCACCCTCAGGAAACGGCCTGACCAGACGTACCTGGAATTTGAAACCAACTTGCTTTTGACCAATGGATGCAGGCTCTTAAAATAGAAGCTTAGGAAAACCTCTATGAAATAATTCTCCTGGAGGAATTTAAAAACTCCATATCCTTCCCAATAAGGACACATCTAGAGCAGCAGAGGGTAGCAGGGGCCAGACAAGTAGCCACACTGGCTGATGATTATCAGCTGATCCACAAGCCCTTGTTCCAGTAGAGAGCCTCCCCCAGTCACACTCAACCAACAGGAAAGGATAGAGGTGGGAGAGTGATAGAAAACTGAGCACCCATGGGAGGGAGGGAAATGCTGGGGGCCCTCCTCAAGGCAGAAAGGGTGGTGCTGAGATGCAAAGTGAGGCCAAGAAGCCTGTGTGTTTTAACTGAAGGTAGGGCACCTCCAGGCCAGCTGCTGGAGGTTACGGGAAAAACCGGTGGGATTTATAGGGGCACATAGCCCCCTTGCAGAGAATGGGAGTCAGTCAGAGAACATGGCAGCACAGGCTGTGAATCCCTGTAGAGGCTCTCCTGAGTGTGCAGATGAGGTTTAAAAACAATCCCTGAGAGTTGCAAGGGTTTTGAATCCGAAGGAAGGGTGGCTACATTTCCCCAGGGTGAGGTGAGTAAGCCTGTAGTAATACTGAGGGACACAGGGGCCAGCCAAACTCTACTGCTGGCAAAAGTGCCATGGTGCTGGTAAAGGGGATTGGAGGAGGCTATATGCCCATTCCCCTTAAACCGGGTGCATCTGGAGTGCGACCATGGGAGTTGTCCCCAGTTTGCCTGTGGACAGGGTCGACCTGCTCCTAGCAATGACCTGGTGGGATCAAAGGTAATAGCATCCCCAGTGGTCTCAGAGACGCCCACTGAAGTCAGGGAGACCGAACAGCTGCAGGAGAAATGTGCCTGGCATTTTCCCTGACTGTATAGTAACGCAGTCTATGGCCAGACAAGCTCCGTCAGTGGGGGCTGAAGTGGCATTGCAGACAGGAGACCTTACGGTCTGGTTATCTGAAACCTTTCTCAGAAGTCTAGAAGACCCTAAGGAGGTAATAAATAGATCTTCCCTGGTAGCGGCCCAGCAAGCTGACCCACTGTTAAAAACATTAGCTCAGACTGCACACACTGAAGCTGAGGCAGAAGCAGTCCCTGAATGCTACTACATTAAGTGAGATGCTGATAAGGAAATGGAGACCCTCTCAGACCTGTAAATGAGGAGTGGACAGTGATCTACCAGGTAGCAGTGCCACTGAGGTACCATAAACATTAGGGTTAGCTCACAAAATTCTGATGGCTGGGCATGTCAGTATACACAAAACCCGAGCATGCATCAGCCAGCAATCTTACTGACCACAACTCCATAGGGATGTAGTAAGGTTTTCAGGAATGTGGCCCATCTGCCAGGTTGTGGGAAAACCCCAACCTGCAATAAGACCTGCACCTATGATTCCCATGCTGGCTTTTGGGGAACCATTCAGCAAGGACTGTGTAGGGCCCCTGCCCAAAACAAAAGGGGGTTACCGTATATCCTTACCATCGTGGACGTGCCTACTTACTTCCCAGAGGCTGTTCCCCTGAGAACCATATCTGCCGGTGAGGGAATTGACCCAATTCTTTACCAGGTATGGTCTGCCCACCGAGATCCAGTCGGATCAAGGCTCAAATTTCATGTCGAAAATATTCCAGGAAGTCATGGGTAACCTGGGCGTGACCGAGCTGAAGTCTTCAGCGTATCACCCACAGTCACAGCGGGTGCTAGAACAGTACCACCAGACCCTAAAAACAATAATCAGGGCACACTGCCGCGAGTACCCACATGGCTGGGATAAAGAGCCAGGTTTTCTTCACTTCACTACCAGGGACTCACCCAGTGAGTCCACCAGTTTCACTCCATTTGAATTAGTTTACGGGCACCAAGTGCGAGAGCCTCTGAAACTAATCAAGGAGAGGTTTTTTAGAAGAGAAGGATAAAGTCTCCATGTTAGACTATGTAACAGTGTTCTGGGAGCAACTCATGAGAGCCTGTGATGTGGCCCAAGAACACTTGAAAGTCTCCCAGACAGCTTTGAAAAAACAAGACAAACATGCCAGGGCCCGAACCTTTCAGCCAGGAGACCGTGTGTTAGTGTTCCTACCAATACCAGATTAACTCTTAAAAGCCTGGTTCAGTGGCCTGTACAGAGTAACAAGAAGCTCGGGGAAGTAAACTATCTAATTGAGACCCGCCGGTCAGGGGAAAAAGCAAAGACTGTGTCATGCCAACATGATAAAGCAATATTACAGCCGAGAGGGGGGACAAGCAGGTAACAGTCTGTCCCATTGCCACCGACCTAGAGGGTGAGGGTGGCAGTGGGGGGTGAATTGGAGGGAGACATGGGCGAGGCCCACATTGAACCCCCTACTACCCAGCTAACCAGCACAGAGATACTGGCAAACATACTCGTTATTCATCCACTTAAGCGCAGAACAACAAGCAGACTTGGCGAGGCTGCTCACTGCATTTAAAGGTTTATGCAGAGGCAAGCCAGGCTGCATCACCCTAGCCCCACATGATGTGGATGTAGGAGAGGCCCTTCCCATAAGGCAACATCCCTATTGTCTAGGCCCAGGTTCGTGAGGAGGTTAACTACATGTTGGAGCACCAACTAATAGAGCCTAGCAGCAGTAGTTGGAGCTCCACAGTTGTGCTCATGCCCAAGCCAGACAGCTCCACAAGGTTCTGCACTGACTACCGAAAAGTTAATGCAGTGACCCGAGCCGACTCCTACCCAAGACCCCAGCTGGAAGACTGCATAGATAGGGCAGGTAAAGCAGCCTATATTACAAAGATAGATTTACTCAAGGAATACTGGCAGGTTCCCTTGACTGCCCACAAGAAGGAAATCTCTACCTTCGTAACTCTGGATGGGTTATACCAGTGCTAGTCCTGCCATTTAGACTCCGAAATGCCCCAGCCACCTTCCAAAGACTGATGCACCAGGTAGTGGGGGGGCTTAGCCAATTGCATAGTGAACCTAGACAACTTCCTAGTGTACAGCGACACCTGGGAAACTCACTTAGAGCAACTGGAAGCCCTCCTCCAGAAAGTACCGCTGACCTAGTGGTCAATCTCACAAAGAGCAAGTTCGCTAAGGCTCAGGTGACCTATCTAAGGCACGTAGTGGTTCAAGCTCAAGTACTGCCCAGACCTGCAAAGGTACAAGCAGTAGCCTAGTTCCCCATTCCCACCACAAAACGGGAAATTATGAGGTTCTTGGGGGTGTGTGGGGTCTACCGCAAGTTCGTTCCAAACTTCAGCACAGTAGCCGCCTCACTGACAGACCCACTACAGAAAAAAACAAAGGTGGTATGGACTGAGAAATGCCAGACAGCTGTCGAAAAGCTGAAAGCCATTTTAACAGGTGAGCCTGTGCTTGCAGCACCGAACTTTAACCAATCATTTAAAGTAGCCATCAACACGAGTGACATCAGGTAGCGGCTGGGTCCTCCAGGAAGGCGAATCAGGGATAGAGGACAATTGGGTATTTCTCCAAAAAAACTAAACAAGCATCAGAAACAGTACTCCATGGTAGAGAAGGAAACCGTCTGTTTATTACTGGCTCTCAAACACCTTGAGGTATATGTCTGAAATGGATATAGAGAGGTCAGTCTATACTGATCACAACCCGTTAACTTTTGTGGAAAAGTTTAAGACACAGAATGCCAGGTTATCCCGTTGGAGTTTGTTTCTCCAACCGTACCACCTAAAAAACACACACAACGCCGGGAAATCAAATGTGATTGCAGACGCCCTGTCCAGAACTTAGAGACTCCCGGTTAGAACTAAAGAGATAATACTGACCAAGGCTAGGAGAATGGCTGTGTGTGTCTGTGTTTGTTGTTTCATAATTTTTTTTCTCCCTTTGAATGAATCTCATTTCATTTGTCGTGTGGGGGAAATATCATGACACTGGATCACAGCCCAGATTACTTATGGGCATATTGAACTTTTAAAGGAAGATGTGTATTTTTTTTAAAAAAGACACACAAGCAAAAGCTGTTGAGAATATAACCACTTGCTGGAAAATTCCTATGTGGATTACACTTGACTGATTAGTCCAGGGAACATGGAATGTCGCACCTATAAGGTGCCAAAGCCTACTTCAGACATAGGCACTTGAAAGGGAGAGATGCAACGCAAAAGGCTGAACTTTAATCTCCTGCGGTTGCGGAGACGATGGAGACCGATTACCATCTGATCAGAAACCATTTCCGTTGAGTTATATCTCAGAATGTGGACTGATCTGAGTTGAAAGAAAGCAGATTCTGGGCAAGAGACATGTTTGTTTTTTCCCTTCCAGGAATACACAAGGGTTAAAAAGCTAGCTGCAACCCTGATCTGTGTGCATTAGTTCTGGTATGTTAGTGTGTGCTGTGGAGGTCACAGCTGAAGGGCATCAACTAGTTATCCCCAAACCTTGCAGGTAAAAAAAAGTCTCTCTCTGTTGCTGGAGGCAAGTCATAAGTCATCAAAGGAAACAGGACAACTTCTTCAGCTAATCTGCAGAACCAAGTGTCTCCAAACCAACTGCTCAACTGCCAAAGTCAGCTCTACTGGAATTATCCAACTTCACAGCTGCAATGTTTCACCATCTGCTCCTCACGGACAAGCCAAAGACTGATAGGTAGATTTTTTTTAACTTTTATTTTTTGGACTAAGCTTCTCATTTCTAATCTGTATATGTGTTGCATATATATGTGCGTGCAGGCAAATTCATAAGAAAATGGCTTTTTGACACCTATCCTCACTCAGTGCAACTGTAAGCACAGCCCTGGGACAGAAAAAAAATGCTCTTATGTTATATTTCAGTAGAACTCAATTTAGAAGTTTAAGTCAAAATAATTCAGCCACCATTTTATGGAGAGCATTAATTCGGCAAAGCTAAGTGGAAACATCTTTACCTGACCACCTTCTAATCTTCGCCTCCCTTTCAACCCAACAGAAATCACTGGTTAACATGAATGAGTCCAAGGGTGGGATATAAGGAAATCGGCAAACTTAAACAGAATCTTCATACAATGATACATAACACAGGAGGCCATTTGGCCCATCATGCCTGTGCTGGCCCTTTTAACACCTATCCAATTAGTCCCACTCCCCTGCCATTTCCCCATAGGCCTGCAGATTTGGAAGTTCCTATAGAGTTTTCCACTGCCCTTCCAGGCAGCACATTCCAGCTCACAACAACTCATTTAATAAATAAATCTCCTCTGGTTACTGACTGTCCTGCCAATGGAACCAGTTTCTCCTTATTTACTCTATCAAAACCCCCACAATCATAAACTCTTCAATTAACTTTACGCTTAGTGCATCTGCTTGAAGGAGAACAACCCTAGTTCTTCCAGTCTTTGCATAAACTCAGAATTAGACACAGTACTCCAGCTGTAACCAATGTTTGATAAAAGTTTAGCATAATTTCCTTGTTTTTCTACTCTTTTCCTTTAGTAATAAAAACCAGGATCCCATGTACTTTTTAAGTCTTCTCAACCTTTTCTTCCAACCCCTTTAAAACTGGACCATTTAATTTATATTGCCTCTGCTCATTCTTGCTGCCAAAGCGTAGGACTTACTTTCTCGATGAAGAGATGGGGGTGGGCCTGAGATTAGGGTCTCAAGTCTATATCAAATATCTATACTGTTCTCTACAAATAGATCAGATCCTCCTGCACTGTAACAATTCTGTGATCTATGATGAGTGGGCAACAATCAAGCAGATGGAGTTTAATTGGGAAAAAGTGAAGTTGTTCACTTTGGCAGGAAGAACAAAAAACGCAGAGTATTATTTAAATGGGGAACGGCTGCAGAATTCTGAGGTGCAGAGGGATCTAGGTGTTCTAGTACAAGTCACAAAAAGTTAGTATGCAGGCACAACAAGTAATTAAGAAGGCTAATGGAATGCTATCCTTTATTACGAGAGGAATTGAACTTAAAAGTAAGGATGTTATGCTTCAGTTATACAGGACATAGGTGAGACCGCACCTCAAATACTGTGTGCAGTTTTGGTCTCCTTATTTAAGGAAGGATGTAAATCCATTGGAGGTGGTTCAAAGGAAGTTTACTAAATTGATACCTGGAATGAGTGGGTTGTCTTATAAGGATAGGTTGGACAGACTGGGCTTGTTTCCACTGGAGTTTAGAAGAGTGAGGGGTGATTTGATTGAAGTATACAAGATCCTGAATGGTCTTGACAAGGTGGACATTGAAAGGATGTTTCCTCTTGTGGGTGAGTCCAGAACTAGGGGACACTACATTAAAATTAGGGGTCGTCCTTATAGGACAGAGGTAAGGATAAATGTTCTCTCTCAGAGGGTTGTGTGACTTTGGAACTCTGCCTCAGAAGGCAGTGGTAGTTGAATATTTTTAAGGCAGAGGTAGATAGATTCTTGTTAGGCAAAGGAATCAAAGGTTATCGGGGGTAGATGGGAATGTAGAACTCAAAACAAAAACAGATTAGCCATAATCTTATCGAGTGGCGTAGCAGGCTTGAGAGGGCGAGTGGCCTGCTTCTGCTCCTATTCCATATGTTCATATCTCAGAATACACTGTATTTAATCTTCCCAGGTCAACAGAATCATACAGCATAGGAGGCCATTCAGTCCATTGTATCTGTGCTGCATTGTTGAAAGAATCATCCAGTTAGTCCCACATCAACTTTCCTTTCCCCATAGTCCTGTAAACCTTTACCCTTCAACTATTTATTCAATTTCTTTATTGAAAGTTCCTATTGAATCTGCTTCCACCACCCTTTCGGGCAGCGCATTCCAGGTCACAACAACTCGCTGCGTAAAAAAATTTTTTCTCTCCCCCTCTGGGATTTTGCCGATACTCTACAATCTGCGTCCCCTGCTGACTGACCCTCTGACCACTGGAACCAGTTTCTCCTTATTTACTCCATCAAAAACTTCATGATAGTAAACACTTCTATCCAATCCTCAAGGAGACTTCAACAATTTTTAATATAACCATTATCTCATTCTCAGTGCCTCTCAGAGGATTGTGGGGGTAGTGAACACACACCGAGAATGATGCAGCACCTTGATTGGGAACAGAAGATCTCCACACACACACACACACACACACACACACACAGGGTCAGGACAGGAAGAAACCATAGTCATTCAGGAGATTCATCGACCAGCAATCGAGCTGAGCGCCGAGGTGGGGGTGTGGGGGGGAGGGGTGTGGGGGTGGACGGGACAAGGTGGGAGAGGGGGCAAGGGAGGAGCGGCAATTTGAGGTCAAGGGGA